>NW_012152297.1:67761-69085 GCF_000956105.1 Propithecus coquereli
CATATGTTGAAATCCTGTCCCTGAAGGTGATGATATTAGAAGGTGGGGGCCTTTGGGACATGATTGGTCACAAGGGCTCCATCCTGATGGAATTAATGCCCTTGTAAAAGAGACTTCAGAGCACTAGCTAGTCCCTTTCACCATGTCTGGACTCAGTGAGAAGCTCCATCCATGAATCAGAAAAAGAGCCCTAACCAGACACTGAATCTGCCAGTGCCTTGATCTTCAACTTCCCAGTCTCCAGAACTGTGAAAATTAAATGTTTCTTCTTTATAAGCCATGCAGTTTATGATATTTTGTTAGAGCAGCCTGAATGGACTAAGACAGAAATGAACCTGTAGCCAGTGCACTGACAGGAAGCCAGAGTGTCAGGAACCCAGTTTTGGAATGGCGTCAAGTGAATAGGCCAGAACACCTGACTGGTTTGGCAGGTGCAGCTGTGGCAGGAACAATGTTCCTAACTGGTCTTTTTACTTTCTCGTTCATCCCTCATCCTTCCCCTTTATCAGAGAACTATTATGTACTTTCCTTAATCTCATCCAACTGCTGCATTCTTTTAAAAAAATGACAACATTAAACAATAGTTTTGAAGTGTGTTTGAATTTTAATAATGTTTCCACCCAAAACTTTCTGTCTAGAAGAATGAAAATATACACTATACTTTTAAAAATATTCTGAGACAGATACTTTATTTCCGGAGTTAATACTGAGTGGGAGACAATGACATGCTACAGTCAAACTTTGGACCAGGGCATCCAGGAGTAGTAAACGTTGTGCCTATGGCCAAAATTTTAACCTGCCTTTTCTCCCTCCTGCATCCTTTTTCATCTTCCCACTTTCCTCCTTCTATATCTCATCTTCCTCCTACCTCATCTCCCCACTTCCTTCTCTCTCCTTCTTTATTTCCTTTTTTTCAAACCTTTCTCGCTTAAGCACTGTACTGACCATCAAATTGGTACTAACTGTTGAACTAGGGTGCACTAAGGTGCTCACATGGCAGTAATATTCTCCAGGGATTAGGGGGATGGCGGGGGGTAAACCCGCAACTAAAGGACACGGGGAGCATTGTAGAGGGGAAGGGCACGCCTCTAACCCTCGCTAGGATGAGGCAAAGAAATAAAATGTAATCATAATGTTTGTACCCTCATAATACCCTGAAATAAAAAAAAAAAAAAAGCACTGTTAATGGGATGCAGTTTTGAAGTAGTTCACATATATGTGTCAAATTTTGGCTATTGTGGTCAGGAGTTTAGTTAAATACAAAGAAGATGGATCAAATAATTAGATACATTGAAAATAATGCAGTTAAGTTTTCTAAATGTGA
>NW_012152297.1:85068-86053 GCF_000956105.1 Propithecus coquereli
TAGCTAGGAAATGCTGAAAAACAATAATTTCAAATATTAAACAAAAGAAGTACAGAACAGCACTAATAGAAGAGAAACCAATGATGTGAGTCCTAAATCACCCCACATATATATTTTACTTGAGGCAATTTCCGGACTGCACATGGAGTAATGGAAAACAAATCAGAGCTCACCAGACCTTCTAACTTGAGGTATCAGGGTTAGTAGTTTCAAGATTCTCAGACAGCTGGAAGTTGTAGGCCAGACTTCTGGAAAGGAAAAAAAAAAATGCACAGAGAAGGACCTCTACACATCAACATGAAATGCCCTTTATTTTGTGACTTCTAGGCACCTCTTCTGTGCAGCAAAATTCCAAAAGATAATCAAAATAATAACACGATTTTGGTGATCACCTGGGAAATGCATCGGACAATCCAGAGGGGACATGTGCAAGAGTAAGGCACATGAACACTACTTTAGACCTTACTTAGCAAAAGTAAAATCTAAGTCTCAAATTGATCGAGACATTCTTTAAAAAACTCAAATGCCTGATTTTAAAAAAGTCCAGTGGAAGGCAAGAACAATAACAACAAGAAAAACAAAAACAAAACAACAAACACCACAAATCTGTATTACACTTATGTGACATTCATTAACATAACTCACAATATATAACGTCAGATCAAGAATTACAAGACATGCCAAGAGGAAAAAGTGTGACCAAAACCAGGATAATAATGACTCAATCGAGAAAGAAAAATAAATTACAAAGATGATGGAATCAGCAGAAAAGGATATTTTAAGAGTCTATACACATTTTTTTCTACTATCTTTTTTTTTTATTTCAAAATTTTGTGGGGTACAAATGTTTTCTGTTACATGGATTGCTTTTGTAATAATTGAGTCGGGGATAATAACTGTGTCCATCCTCCAGATAGTGTTCAGTGTGTCCGTTAGGTAGATTTTTGCCCATTCCCTCCTCCTGCCTACCCTCACTTGATTTCTC
>NW_012152297.1:86103-87512 GCF_000956105.1 Propithecus coquereli
AAAAAAAAGCATGAGCTACTTCCTTTGCCATTCTAGTCTAGAACATAAAGAGTGGGCGTTTCCTGACTTTTTAAAAATTTTTATTGTTTATATTTTGCTTGGCCTTTGCTAAGCCTAAGACACAGCAGAAGTAAAAAGAAAACACAAGAAACAACAATATAAAAAAACAAGTAACCTATGCAAATTTCAAAACAAAGTATGCAAATAAAAGAACCTACCTTATAGATTTGAGGTTTATTTTAACTTACTAGTCATTCACAGGTTATAGCTAAACTCTGTGTCTAGGGCAAATATTTGAAGTGCTATCAAAAGTGTGATTAAGAGAAAGGAGAGGAAAGAGGGCAGCCCTTAAGTGCAGTTGCTATTACAGTATGTAGTTTTATTTACACTATATTAGAGAATTTAGGCCACTAAAACAAAGCAATGCAAATGAACAAAATTCCAAAAGGAAATAGAACAACAACAAAAATAAATAAATGGGACTTAATTAAACTAAAATATTTCTGCATAGCAAAGGAAATAATCAACAGAGTAAATAGACAACCTACAGAATGGGGAAAAATATTGTCAAACTGTACATCCCACAAAGGACTAATAGCCAAAATCCACAAAGAAATCAAACAAATCAACAAACAAAAACCAAATAACTCCATCAAAAAGTCAGCAAAAGACATGAACAAACTCTTCTAAATAGAAGATAGACAAATGATCAAAAAAACATATGGAAAAATGCCCAACATCACTAATTACCAGAGAAATAGAAATTAAAACCACAATGAGATATCACCTTACCCCATTAATAATTGCCATTATTAAAAAGTTAAAGAACATAGATGTAGGTGTGGTCGTGATGAAAAGCGAATGCTTATAAACCATTGGTAGGAATGTAAAGTTGTATAACTGCTATGGAAACAATACTGAGATTCCTCAAAGAACTAAAAGTAGATCGATGATTTGATCCAGCAATCCCACTACTGGGTACCTACCCAAAGGAAAATAAGTCATTTTGTAAAAAAGATACCTGTATCTGAATGTTTTTCACAGCACAATTTACAATAGCAAAGATGTGAAATCAAGCTAAGTGGCCAGCAACTGCTGAGTGGATTAACATACACCATGGAGTACTACTCAGTCATAAAAAGGAATGAAATAATGTCTTTTGCAGCAACTTGGATGGAACTGGAGACCATTATCCTAAGTGAGGTATCTCAAGAATGAAAAAACAGATATCACATGCTCTATGTTAGAAGTGGAAGCTAAACAAAAGATATATATGGTCATAAAGAACAGTAATAGACACTGAAATATAAGAAGAGGGAGAGGTTGGGAAGGGGCTGAGAGATAAAAATCTACCTGTTGAGTATGATGTACACTATTCTAGTAATGGGTACAATGAGAGCCCTGATTTC
>NW_012152297.1:88630-89060 GCF_000956105.1 Propithecus coquereli
CTTTGATAAATTATTCATAATGCTGCAACTGTTGAGGTAAATGTTTGAGGTTTGTTGTCACTTCAGATAGACTTATCATAGCTTTGTTTTTCTCTATTTCTCTCTGATGAACCAGCTGGCTGATCGTTTAGGTTTTATGTTTCATGATGCTACTAGTATTTACTAATTCACTTGCTACCAAAACCTCCACTGTATTTGACATCACCCTTCAATGTGAGCTTCCCAAGACTTTGTTTCACATAAAGTCATTCCCTTTGGGGAGAGCTTTGGAGCCATCTGTATGGTGCCCTGCCTTTCCTCCAGAGCAAATTCTTGGGGCTACAGCTCCACCGCTCGTGGTGGGAACAACAGCACACTGCTCTCTGAATGATATCCTTTAGGAGCAGGGTGGTAAGTGAAACTGTTTTTCTTACATTCACCCCAGCATGAA
>NW_012152297.1:89110-89696 GCF_000956105.1 Propithecus coquereli
GTGGTGGGAACAACAGCACACTGCTCTCTGAATGATATCCTTTAGGAGCAGGGTGGTAAGTGAAACTGTTTTTCTTACATTCACCCCAGCATGAAACCTTTGTCCTACAAAGATATTGTGGCAAAGATTATTATGCACAATATTCTTACCATACTGCACCTGAGGTAGAGCTCTGCCCTTTGAGTTGGGTTGGGAAGAGGAAGAAAGCCCCTGTTCTTTCAGTTATTCTCATTCTCTGGAGAATAAAAAACACTGCTCTGGTGGTCTCCCCCTGCTGAGAAAATATCATATCCCTAGAATTGGGGCTTGAAGGAGCATGGTCTTTCTTCTTGACTGCCCATGCCTGGAATAGAATTTTGCTGAAGTGTGAGTGGAGGGAAAGGTAGCTGCTCACATTTTTAATTCTGTAGATTTTCTCTGTTATTACCAGATTTTAGTAGATTTTCTTGAATATTTCTTCATTTGTTTTACCTGCTTAGAACAATCTCAAAAAATTGTAATTTTTTCAATAATTTTTTACCAGATCGCTTGTTTCCCTGGGGATCTGGTCCATAGAGCTTCTTGTGGTGCCATTATAGAAGTCAAT
>NW_012152297.1:93158-93456 GCF_000956105.1 Propithecus coquereli
ATAATAATACTTAATTCAAAGGATTTTTGAAAATTAAGTGCAATAATGCATAAAAAATATTCTGTACAGAATGAGACTAATATGTAAGTATTTAACAATTGTGAGCAATTATTGTCATTAATTATAATTCAATACACAGTTTGACAATGACTGAAACACTAAGAGAATTTTTCTCCATACTAATAGTGGCTAAGATTATAGGTAAATTTATGTCCCCCATATATATGAATTTATTGACCAGAATAATTTTAAAATACTCCAATTTACCTATATGAATTAAATGCTGTACATTAGTCAT
>NW_012152297.1:93506-94272 GCF_000956105.1 Propithecus coquereli
CCAGGCAGCGGGAAGAACAATATTGATAATTTTTACCATTGTTTTTGCTAGGTTTTTAAATAATATGAGACTCCCTGAAAGCCCTTTATCTTGCTCTGTATGGAATTAACTTCTTACTAAAATAGTTCGTGGGACTATTTCTCATATTTTGGTAGTAATAGCTAAGTAGGCAGTGAGGCAAGAGCAAAGAAATTATTTCTTGAACAAAATTCATACTTCAAAATCAGCTGGGATTGCTTCAGGTCTGGAGAACTTCCTGAACATGGATATTATTTCTTAACACCTCAAAATGAGATGTGCCAAATCCCTGAAAGAGTCTGGAGAGTGGACACCACTCTAAAGCCTACTAATATTAATTAATGTACACTTAAGTTTCTCCATTTGACCCGATGCTTCTATAAGCCAGAAAATTAACACCACAGACTAATATTTTAAATATTTTGTTTGTAAAATCTGCAAATAATCCTATTACTTTCAACATTCTATTAGTGCCTTTATTTTAAAAAGTCATTTTAGCCGTTTATGGTTGAAAATTGGTAATAATTATTTTTCACCGAGTACAGTTTTGAGGACAAAACAAATTTTGTCATTTGAGATATTTTCATGGAGTAACTGGCTGACAAGCAACTATTTATTTCCTATAAAAATTGCTAGAAGTAATCTGTGGGATAAATACATTTACTGAAGAGGTATAATAGTTTACCGTGGGTGTTTGAAAATCCATCTTCCCTATATAAAAGTAGGAATTAAAAATAGATATTTGCTC
>NW_012152297.1:96452-97160 GCF_000956105.1 Propithecus coquereli
TCACAATTGCAAAGATGCGGAATCAACCCAAGTGTCCATCAATTCATGAATGGATTAACAAAATGTGGCCTGTAGTTTGTTTCTATTTGTTGTGTCTTTGTCTGGATTTGGTATCATGAGATATCTAACAGATAATGTTGAGCCCTTTGAATGAGTTTGAATGTAGTTTCTTCTCTTTAATTTTTGGAATCTTTTGAGTAGAATTTGTACTAGTTCTTCTTTAAATTTTTGGTACAATTTAACCAAATAAGTAAAAGATTTTTAAAGTGAAAACTACAAAACACTGATGAAAAAAATTGAAGAGGACATCAAAAAATGCAAAGATATCCCATGTTCATTGATCGGAAGAATTAATACTGTTCAAATGTCCCTACTATTCAAAGTGATCTACAAATTCAATGTAACCCCTATCAAAATATCAATTACATTCCTCACAGAAATAGATAAAACAATCCAAAAATTTGTAAGGAGCCATAATAGACCCAGAATAGCTAAAGCAACCAGGAACAAAAAGCACAACGCTAGAGCCATCATGCTCACTCGCTTCAAAATGTACTACAAAGCTAAGGTAGCCCGAAAAGCATGGTACTGCTTCTTGGAAAACTGAATATCTATATGCAGAAGAATGAAACTAGAACCCTGTCTGACATCATACACAAAAATCAACTAAAATGAATTAAAGACTTAAATGTAGGACCTGAAACTATA
>NW_012152297.1:97520-98836 GCF_000956105.1 Propithecus coquereli
AGTGGGAATGTAAATTAGTGCAGAACCTATGGATAACAGTAAGGAGGTTTTTCAAAAAATTAAAAATAGAGCTACCATATGATCCATAAATCCCACTGTTGAGTATATATCCAAAAGAAAGGAAATCAATATGTCAAAGTGATATCTGCACTCCCATGGTATTGCAGCACTATTCGTAGTAGTCAAGATATGGAACCAACCTAAGTGTCCATCAACAGATGAATATATAAAGAAAGTGAGGTTTATATACACAATGGAATATTATTCAGCCACGAGAAAAATGAAATCCTATCTTCTGCAGCAAGATGAACTGGAGAGCACTATGTTAAGTGTAATAAGCCAGACACAGTAAGACAAATATCAATGATCTCACTCATATGTGGGCATTTAAAAAAAAAATAGCTCACAAATGTAATGAGTGGAAGGGTGGCCATCAGAAGCTGGGAATTATAGAGTAGAGAGGGGTATTAAGAGAAGTTGGTTAAAAGTTAACAAAAATTCAGTTAGATAAAAGGAATAAGATCTAGGGTTTGGTACTATAATAGGGTGACTATAGTTACCAAAAATTTATGGTATATTTCAAAATAGCTAGAAAGGTAAATTTGAAATATCCCCAACACAAAGAAAAGATGCATTTTTGAAGTAATGTATATCCCAATTACCTTGATTTGATCATTACACATTGTTTGCATGTACCCAAATATCACACGTACCCCATAAATATGTACAACTATTATGTATCGATAAAGAAGATATTTGAATGTTCTACTAATGAAAATTATGTTACATGAAAATAGAAAAAACATGCCCAAATACACTGATTTATCCTTGGCTGAAGATATAATTGAAAATATAATTGAAAATATGTAAGCTGCAATTATGCTTACTAAGATATTTTTACTGTAAAGATTCACTCGGTTAAATGGGTAAATTTAATAAAGAGATGCTGCATGAACAGTAAAAGCACTTGTCAATGCACAAAAAGTGCTGTTAATTTTATTTGTACACGTTCCATATCTCATCAAAAATTGAGATTTCTGGGCCATTTTTTTGGCAAAAAGTTTTTTGTGAACTTTAACCTCAATGAATTCATTTCAATCTACTATGCAATGCAATTTTTACTTTTGAGATTAGGATTGCTACAGAAAGATATTTAGACATTCGTGTAAAATTACATTGCATTCATTGAACAATTTTAGAGAAAACTGAATTATCCACCAACTTTGTTATATTGAACCCACTAACAATGACATCATTGATCTTTTTATAATTAATCAAACCAGCATACAAATTATGTTGATACTTTTAGGGTAAAA
>NW_012152297.1:110337-112714 GCF_000956105.1 Propithecus coquereli
TTCTTTAAATATCATTTACTCCTTAATAAGGAATCGATACTACTTTTCTTATTAGATCTCACAGTAACCAGTCGCACAGCACTATGAACCCCAAATGTGCATACAGTAAATATTTAAATATTTTCTGACTTGCTCACTTTACCACATAGAGGAAAATACCCTTAAAAGATACAAATCTTGAAAAAATTATTCTATATTTACATTTCAAACTTTATTTTACTATGTAATTCATATAAACCACTAACATAGAATTTAATTTTTTACATGTAATGAATCTTATATTCCATAAGGAGTAAGGCTAGTAGTTTTACCTCTCAACGCATGTGAACTAAAGTGTTCCATTTCCAGCCACTTTAGCAACATTTGTTGTATACACTTTCAACAAAGGATATTTCCTCAAATTTTAAATGTGAAACATTTTTCTTAAATATGAGAGAGACTTAATTTTGTGATATTCAGTGATAAATCACATTTAAAAGTCAAGAAGTAGCAACATGCATGTTTTCAAGTTTGAGAAGCATCTTTTACATGTTATGAATTTTATAAACTAATTTTGATTAATAAAGTCATCATTTTTATTTGTTTCTCTATCCCACAATTCTAAAAGGACATAAAGTATATATAGATGTTTTTGTTGTTCTCTCAATGTTGCCAATTTAATGATATCATTGTTTATTTAGCTTTGAAAATTACTTTTTCCTTAGAATAAATGTTGAAATATGAAATGCTGATGTCACTATACAGCAAAAAATGAGGCACAGCAGATCTGGGAAGCAGTCCAAATGCTTCAAAGTGACTTTTGTGCCAACCTAAGGCTTTTAACCTGAAGCCATCAGTTTCTGGGGAAGAAAAGAAAAACACATTCATCTTTAAAGATAATTCAGGTACATTATGAAATGATTAAACTCTTATGTATATAATTGAATACACCACTGCAATTTTATCACCACAAAAAAAAGCATTCTACCACTTCCTGAATGGGCAGGGATTCAGAGCCTCCTCTGGATAATTTGCAAATTCTCAGAGAGCATGCCCCCCTCTCTCCTTGTAGCAGGAAGCATACCACACAAAGGCGTGGAAAAATTGAGGCAAGTGGATTTAGAAACAGAAAGGCACAGTTGTTAGTCAGAGTGGGGGAATCAACTGGCAAAATTTACAAAATGAAATCATGGGGTAGAAAATCATTCTTTAAATAAGAGCGGTACATACTAAGGTCTAAACAACAGCAATTACTAACAATACCTATTCAATTTGATTATACTTTTAAAAAATGATTCAAAAATGGCACAGATTTCAAACTGCAACATAGAAATCATAGAACAATTAAGGTTAATTCTATCCATCTCTGAATGCTCGTGCATATGAAATGTCCAATTGCATTCATAATATATTGAGTAACTTTCAGCTCTCATGTCTGTTCAATTCTTTTTTTTTCCATTTACATTTTCTATTGGTTGGGGTATTTTTCTTCATTTTACGAATCCAACATCTTTTTTTTTTATCATTTCCCTTAGCAAATTTTCTATCTTAAGATTTTGCTGTCCTAAGGAACGCTGGAGCTGTCAATAACTATACCATGTTTGTGAATTTTCTGTGATACTATCTCACCACCTGCAAGCTATTTTAAGCCTTTTACTTGTCTAGTGAAATTGAAATGCTCAGTGATTCTTAACTTCCAGGTATGATTAGTGCCTTTCAACACTGGCACCAAATTTTGTAATTGTGCACTGGCACCTGAAAACCAATAAAAGTTGAATCATGCTTTAAGGATTTGCTAAGTGAACTGAGTACTTATGAAAATGATGTGAAAAATATGTTTCCCAACCTTGCCACTGAAGTGATGTGCCCCTGGATAAATACTGTTTGGGCAAATATTATACCTCAGGACATTGCTGGAAATAATAATTAATGTATTTACACAGGGCAGGACTCCCTAGAGTGGTGCAATCGATACCAATGAATAGTTTTAGCATGCGGGACAGTGATTAACTTGCACAAAACATTAGCCATAAATGGAGGGCACCCAGATTCTGTGGTCATAGGCAATCAGTAGCATTTCACATAGGGAAACTGAATAGAAATAATCTGAATCAGGATTGAGATGGCAATACGTGTAAAATTGGTACCTGAAGGCTGTAAACAGAGGAGTATGCAAAGTCAGAATCTAGAAAAATGATGATTACATAGTTTTATACGACAAAGAGGAAAAGTAGAACTCTTCAGACTGCAAACCATGGCATGTAAGATAAGGCAGTGTTGTTTAATGAATGTATCTGGAGTGGTCTTGGCAGCTTAAAAATTTTTTTGAAAAAATTAATAAATGAAAAACATGTAGAGTACTCATTCGAAGTGCTGAAAACTGGAAGGAGAGCCATGA
>NW_012152297.1:112764-113317 GCF_000956105.1 Propithecus coquereli
AATTCTCAGAAATGTATTTCTCCTTTTGAACTTATGAATCATTTTACCAATTCCAAGAAACCACTTGTGAGCTATGGTTGTAATTTCAGTAAATTTGTATATTAATTTAATAGGATTGGTATTTTTATATTGCCTTCAAATCCTGGAAAATAGCATGCCTGTCCATATAACTTAGAGATACTTAGTTACTTTAACAATTTTATAGTTTTATGTGTACGGGTCCTCTACATGTTTTATATAATTTTTCCTAGGCATTTTATCTTTTTGCTAGTATTGTAAATGGGATTTAAAAAAATTGTAATTGTTGTTACTGGCATAAAATAGAATGCTTATAGCATGTAATATATTATTTTCTTTTTCCCAGCAGGGGCAATTAGGACACAAAACTGAGGTCAAAGGTATAGAAATTACCTTACATCTGAAGAGAGTTCATTCATATGGGAATCATTCTCTTCAGGACTTATGAAAAGTATCATAACTGGATCTGTTTTTGTAAACATCAGCATCCTTTCAGATTTTAATTAAACAATGGCCAAAGTAATGGACATCCCTC
>NW_012152297.1:114872-118226 GCF_000956105.1 Propithecus coquereli
ACCCTCTCCAATTACCCCTAAGTAACCATTCTTCCTAATATCCTCTCCATGCTGCTGAGACAATGCCCTTTCATTTCTCAAACTAGCAATTTAGCAGAAGGGAATATGTCACATGGAGGATCTGAAAACACCAGTGAGAATCCTTGACTTCTCGAGTTGGCTTTTTTATAACAGCTCTCACAAGACTTATTTCAAGAAAAAAAATCAAATTAAATTTGAATCTTTTCCTATCATTTACTTTCTTTGGAACACAAAAGATAATTACAGTTTTGAAAAATATGGCTTACACCTTGAAAACTATAATAGCAATTCAAGAGAGATGTTTGTAACTAATTCTGAAGATAACAATGACAACTTTATATTGTTGCTTATGTTTTCTTTAAGGAATGTAGGGCAAAGATCTTGTCTTTTTCATCTTGTCTTCCTGAGTTTAATGCAGTGGCTCGAACATTGTAATTGTTCAATAAATACTTACAGAACCAAATTGAAAATTTTATCACTTTAAATGGCTCTTCTTGACGTATTCTGGCCAGTGGTGAATTTAATAAGCTGAACATTATCGGAAGTATAAACGTTGGACATAGTATTTCAATCTTAAAACAAATTCAACATATCAGATATTCTTTCTAGAATTGTGTTAACATTATAACTTTCTTATGAACAATTCATCATATGACTTGTATAAAAGATCACATTAATCGTCTACATGTAATTGGATCAGAAATACCCTGTTACAACATTGACCTGGTTCACAGAATGATCCACAAGTTAGTTGTTACAATTTTGTCAAATCACATGAATACATATAAAAACAACAAAAAAACCCTAAAATGTTAATGGATCTTATGCTTTTAATTTGGAGTGCTCATAATTCACACTGGATTTTAAAAGCTACGCAAAGCATAGGTGATTACTTGGTTGTTCAGACATAAGTAGAAGATAACCAATAGCAATAACTTAGCAAGTGTGTGATTCCGTGCATTTACATTTATTTTTGATTTTTCTTTATTGAACTGGACTTCTAGAATTTAATCTGGATATATAAATGAGATTTAAAGACACATTTGTCAATCTGAAATAAATAAGCAAACAAAGTGTTTGAATATGTCTATTTGAATTTCTCTACTATTTTTTCATTAAGGAAGGAAGCTGTCCTACCTTACTTATGTGCTCTGGTGAATTAAATAATGAAGTCTAAAAATCACAGTAATTCTTACGTATTTCAGCAATGATTCTCAAATAGTAGGAGGGGCTTATCCTAGATCATTTTATCAAAATCCTTTAGAGGGATATTTCCTTCAAGCTGTACAAAGACTGTTCTATCTGTTCGCTACTCCATCGGGCAAAAGATAAAACACAAGTGAACCTATGCGAACTGCAAAAGCCTCCAGTACTTAAGACAGAGCATTTCTCTGTGGCCTCTTGCCGTTTCATATCTACTTAATCTTCCTTTTTCTATCAACCAGCTCCCTCTGCATAAGCATTTCACTTTTTGCACAATATGACTCCAATCCAGTTCTTCATTGTGAACCATCTGGTCATCAATAGCTCACTCCTGATGGTAAACCTCTTTGTTTAAATTCTCAATAGACAGAAGCTAATAGGCTTTCTCCCTACATGTCACAGGTTATTCGAATATTTATGCATTGTATGCCTTCGGGCCTAGTCTCTGTCTGGAGAGAGGCTTACGTGGCACATGGACTGCCTTTTCCAGGGGCTTTGGGCAGGGCACATGCCACAAACTACATATGTTACAATTCCAGTATGTTTTGTTTGATTAGAAAATATTTACTGAATGCCTATTATGGATAATAAATTCTGCTGGGTAATGGATAAACTAGGCTATAATATAAAAGGCCTCTACTGTGAGAAGAATAGAGTGTAATTAGGAAGACTGAATGCTTCCATAAAATCATGGATAAAGACAGACAATTCTACATGCAAATTATATACAGTATATTTGTGCATATATAGGTATATATGCACACACACAAACATACATACCTACATACATATATATAATTTAATGCCTAAGTTATTTAGGGATTCAGAAGTGAAAAAGATGTCATTGTGGACAATCCGTGGTCAGGGAAGACATATTTGAAGGAATATGATTCCAGCTTACACTTTTAATCAAGAATGATTTCACTCTTTTGACTTAGAGTGGTTGATAGCACAAAGGTTCTAACCAGTTTCTAAAATGCCTCCTTTTCCTATAAGCCATCCATTTACATATCTTATATGACAAAAATTCTCGTGATTGCTCACTTAAACTGTTAATTTAATTTTTTTTCTTTTCTTTAAATATCATTTACTCCTTAATAAGGAATCGATACTACTTTTCTTATTAGATCTCACAGTAACCAGTCGCACAGCACTATGAACCCCAAATGTGCATACAGTAAATATTTAAATATTTTCTGACTTGCTCACTTTACCACATAGAGGAAAATACCCTTAAAAGATACAAATCTTGAAAAAATTATTCTATATTTACATTTCAAACTTTATTTTACTATGTAATTCATATAAACCACTAACATAGAATTTAATTTTTTACATGTAATGAATCTTATATTCCATAAGGAGTAAGGCTAGTAGTTTTACCTCTCAACGCATGTGAACTAAAGTGTTCCATTTCCAGCCACTTTAGCAACATTTGTTGTATACACTTTCAACAAAGGATATTTCCTCAAATTTTAAATGTGAAACATTTTTCTTAAATATGAGAGAGACTTAATTTTGTGATATTCAGTGATAAATCACATTTAAAAGTCAAGAAGTAGCAACATGCATGTTTTCAAGTTTGAGAAGCATCTTTTACATGTTATGAATTTTATAAACTAATTTTGATTAATAAAGTCATCATTTTTATTTGTTTCTCTATCCCACAATTCTAAAAGGACATAAAGTATATATAGATGTTTTTGTTGTTCTCTCAATGTTGCCAATTTAATGATATCATTGTTTATTTAGCTTTGAAAATTACTTTTTCCTTAGAATAAATGTTGAAATATGAAATGCTGATGTCACTATACAGCAAAAAATGAGGCACAGCAGATCTGGGAAGCAGTCCAAATGCTTCAAAGTGACTTTTGTGCCAACCTAAGGCTTTTAACCTGAAGCCATCAGTTTCTGGGGAAGAAAAGAAAAACACATTCATCTTTAAAGATAATTCAGGTACATTATGAAATGATTAAACTCTTATGTATATAATTGAATACACCACTGCAATTTTATCACCACAAAAAAAAGCATTCTACCACTTCCTGAATGGGCAGGGATTCAGAGCCTCCTCTGGATAATTTGCAAATTCTCAGAGAGCATGCCCCCCTCTCTCCTTGTAGCAGGAAG
>NW_012152297.1:129586-131071 GCF_000956105.1 Propithecus coquereli
ACTGGATAATGTTTTAAAAAGTAAAAGTAAAATCAGAATTCGTACAAATCAAATATTAAGAGAATTCATTTCCAGCTTAGCTATAGTTGAAGAAGTAAGTTCTTCAGGTAGAGAAAAAAATGATCCCAGCTGAAAATCAGTAATACAGAAAGAAACCATTACCAATAAAATGTTAAATATACAGATAAACCTAAATTATATTAGACCAAACACATAACTGTATCATGTACATCATTATTAGGTATCAAATAAAATGTCTGACATAAATCATACAAAAGATAGAATGTGGTAGATGGAGTTAAGGTGTTCTATGGTTCGGATACTATCTGGGAAAAAATAAAATTAGTCATTCATGGTAGACTCTATTAATTCAAATAAGAATTCTATAAACTTAAATAACTAAGAAGCTAACAAAGGAAAAAATAAAATAATTTTTAAAATATTTGTATAACCCAAAATAATATAAGAAATGAGAGAAAAGGAACATAGAAGAGGCAGGATAAATAGAAAACAAAAAATATAATGGTAGGATTTACCACAAATATCTTAGTAATTATATTAAAAGCAAACTAATCATATTGAAACCCCAAGTTGTCAAATGAGATTCAAAAAATCTCCAAATATGATTTTGTAAGAAATCATATATTTTGTATCAATCATATATTGATATGAGAACACATACAATATGAAGGAAAGAAATAAAGAATAAATTTCATGAATATATAACCAAAGAAGACTAATGCAAGGCAAGCATAATTGTTAATACTAGAAATAAAGAAGGATATTTTATAATGGTCAGATAGTCTATTTACAAAAAAATCTAAAGTTTTATGTAACTAATAATGCAATATAAATAATGACTAAATACTTATATAACAAAGATTAAGCAATTTGACAAAACTTAAAGAAGTAGACAAACTTATAGTTATAGTGGATATTTTAGTAAAAAATTGACAATGTGGTTTTAGAATTTATTTTGTAAAATTAGATAGCCAAGAGTAGTGAACACAGCTTTAAATGCAAATAAAAAACTTAAGTTTGTTACAATACTCAATATAAACATTTGTTATAGAATTGTAATAAGTTCGAAATTGGTAAAAGGACAGAAAATAGACCAATGACACAGAATTAAGTGCAGAAATTGAACGAAAAATGACCACTAAATTAATGACAACATTGACACAGAACTTTAGTGGGGAAAGAATTGTAATCACACTTTCAAAAAACGGATCTGAGTAAATTGTAGTTTATATATATATACACACACACATATTTATGTATTTCTATCTATCTATATCTTATATATCAAAAGTCTATTTCAGATGTATTATTTAAATGTAAACTATAAAGTAAAAAACATTTAGAAGAAAATAGAGGAGATCGTCTTTATGATCTGGGATAGGCAAAGTTTTCTAGAACAAGATGTAAAAGTCTATAATAATAGAGTAAAATATTAGTAAATTGTACATATTAAATTTACGCATT
>NW_012152297.1:131121-132241 GCF_000956105.1 Propithecus coquereli
AAACGTTTTGAAGAAAGGTAAATTCTTGAAAAACATACTGGGTACACTGCATCAAAAACTCAAGGTGGGGCCTGTCAATCCATATTTTATTAAATGTTCCAGGTGATTTCCCAGCAGTTTAAATTCCAAGAACTGCTGCTTTATACTTTTTAGGGGTTCTCAATTGGTCTGGCACTCAGAAATTTTGTATGTGTGTCTATATATAATGCATATTTATTCTAAGTAGTGTATCAGTTGGCTCAGGCTGCTATACATTTGGTGGCATGAACAATAAAAATTTATATTTCACAATTCTGGAGGTTGGGAGTCTGAGATCAGGGTGTGAGCATGGTTGACTTACGGTAGGGGTCCACTTCCTGGCTTACAAACTGTTGCCTTCTTGCTGTATGGCACATGGTGGAGAGAGTAAAAGTTAGCTCTCTGATCTCTTATTTATAAGAGCACTAATTTCATTATGAGGACCCTACTTTCATCTAAACCTTATTATCTTCAAAAGTCCCATCTCTAAACACCATCGCATTGAGGGCTAGGGCTTCTGCATATGAATTTTAGGGAAACACAAATCTTTAGTCCATAATAAGTACATAATTTACATGAACACATATAATTTTATTATAATATCCAGTGTAGTATAAGTGATGAGTTTAAAAGAAACAATTGGAAGAAAACAGCTATTATATTAGCATGGGGGAAATTTGGGAAGTGTGAATACGAAAAAAGTGAGATATTTTGAGATATTTAAAAACTATATATTAATTTTGGAAGTATGAATACAAAAGAAGTAAAATATTTTTGAGATATTTAAAAATTATCTATTAATCTTAAAAGTATGTACCTTTAACATTTAAGGGTATTTAATGGATACAAGTATAACAAAAGCCCCAATATGACTTTCTCTAAGTAATAGTGTAACTTTTATCAATTTCTAATGTTTATATAAACGGCAGTGAGACTCTGATTCTATTCCTTCTTATTTGTCATATCATGTCCCAGGTATCCATGTGTAGTCTTTGTTTTTTTCTTATGATATCTTTATATACCACTTACTAAATTTGTAAAAATTAAGAACTTGCTTTTAGCATGTGTCTATTTTTATTTGGCATTAGTTCTGAAAGTTTAC
>NW_012152297.1:137886-138598 GCF_000956105.1 Propithecus coquereli
ACGTTTTGTTGTGTTTTTTTGCAAGCGTCCACCCCTTCAGCTTGCCAAAAATCTATTCCCATTTTTTTCCTATGCATAAGACACACACTCACCACCTTCCTAAGAGAGATGAATATAATTTCCTCATCAAGTTAATGATTTGACATTCCCTGTTCAAAGTCAAGGATGTCTGAGTGATGTTTAATATTTTCAATTGAGTTCCAATCTGAGGTCTGCTGATCATGTAATTAAAAAGGCAAGTTATTTGCCCTTAATATATACAAAGTTAATATGTAATATATAATGTGAAGATGTAATAGAATACTAGGAATAAAATATTCATTTCAGAAAAGAGGAAAAGAGAAAATCTTCTAGGTAATATTTCTCCTAGGTAATATTTCAGGCCCCTGCACTCGCAGTGAGACATGCTTCTTTTTTAGTGTCTGTAGCAGCTAGATTCTGCATTCTAGGTCTGAGATGTACCTTGACGCTGGCTTTTATATCTAGGATGCTCTTCCTTACCCATTACCTTTCATTACTATGAGGTGGGCAAAAAGGGTACATTATCCTAGGACCTGCACAGCTTTAGCAATAGAGTTCTTAAAGATGAAGTTTGGTCATTCTAAATATTCTTTTAAGAATTTAATATGTATAAATAGTTGCAGGTAGGCTTTGGAGTTTTTTGGTTATGCTGTTCTACCAAAACCTTAGAAGGCTTTCAGTTTATTTTCTT
>NW_012152297.1:139326-140140 GCF_000956105.1 Propithecus coquereli
AAGTATAATATAATATCAAAATAGTAAAAACCAGAACTTTAATTAACATATCATCTTCTGGCAAAGAGTTAAAATTTAAAGCAAGCAGAGCCAGTTTTATTCTCAAGCTTCTCTTAACTCTCCTTGTTTCCTTCTAACTTTTCTTGATAAGTAAAAGTTAATATTTTACTTTTGCAGTAAAAGTATCTACATTTCACTTTATATCAGGCACATTTTTGTTTCAAATGTTAAAAACGTGGAATTTGTCCTAGTTTTCATAGACTTACTGCTAAATTCTTGAACTTAGTGTAATGTAACTTAGTAGTGATAAAGAAAATTGGGGTTAGAAAGATTCACAGTTTTGTTAGAATAGCAAATTTGACTACTTGATAAAAACAAACCTAATTTAATATTGTCAATTATAATCTCTTGTTTGCTTTAATATAAGGGTTGAGAAATAGTAAATTTGAAAGCTGCCATAATTCAAATACATGTTTTTACTAGGGACACGTTTGTCAACAAAAGTGATTTCAGGAATTAGACGTGCAGTATGACATTTTTCACTACTGCCCTTTTTACCTTGGCCTTTTTATGTATAAGCAATTACTCATGGATTTAATTTTAATAATTTTTAAGTTACGGAAAAAGTAATATTTTTGGCTTCAAGAATGGTACACACACACAGACACACACACACGTGTATGTTCATACATTTTGGTAAGCAAAATATTGACTTATCTAAACATCTTTGTTTCACAATCTATTCTTTATTTCCAATTTTTTACTGTAAATATTGGATAGATTTGCTTTGAAATCATAAGAGTCTTAGACACAG
>NW_012152297.1:140190-140578 GCF_000956105.1 Propithecus coquereli
TGAAAAGGCTGAGAAGCCGCTCATGAAAAGCTGTTACTAATGTGGCTGTCAAAATCAACCAAAATATGCACACTTCAGGATAAAGAAACTTACCTGATTTGCTCACTGATTTAGACCTATCGCTACTTTATGACCTAATGAGATGCCTTCATATGACGCCAGCTTAGGATAGTAAATTATATTTTGTATCATAGCTAGACAGTTTGCAAGTCCAAAGACACAAATATTTTACTTATTTAAAAAAATAGTCTTACTGATATCAAATTCAGTACACTAGCAAAGCCAGGTGAGAATATTATAAGTAATGTTATTAAGGACGAAATCATTTATATAATGAGTAAATAAAAGTAATCAACTGAAAATGTTAAATTATTTTTCACTTTATGTG
>NW_012152297.1:146048-147503 GCF_000956105.1 Propithecus coquereli
TGACAGGTTTTCCTCTTGCATAAACACCCACACCCATGCCTCAGCGACACCTCTGGTGCCCCAATAATATCACAATGTTTCATTGCAAGCAACAGAAGGAGAGACCACTCTTACAGCATTTGATACCATTTTCCTTACATTTATCTGCAGTAAAGAGCTTCTCAGACTTTTTGAGTTCTTCACATTCAGTAAATCTATTTAAAAAAGACTTTCTAACATGTTTTTGGATTCTAAAATCTTTCCATTCACTTGAATTATTTTGACATTTAAAAATCATATGATGGCCAGTCTACCTGATACCATAAGTACAAATAACATTTGGTGACTTAAATTTAAATCAAATAACATTTAAAAAAATTAAAAATTGGTCACACTAGCCACATTTGAGATGCTCAGTAGCTACATGTGGCTAGTGGCTGCATGCGCTAAGGGACAAACCAGATTATACAGCATTTGTCACAGACAGTTCTACTGAACAAAGCTTGTATCAGTTAAATGAGAACGTGGAGTGTAGGTCCTCTCTTTGGCATCTCACTACACTTATATAACTCAGACTTAATTTTTAAGAACATCATTCATTTTAGTACCTACCAATGGGGAAAATAAAAGTGACAGTAATAATAGCAACAAAAAACTTCCACATGCAACAAGAATCACTTCTCCCTATTTATGAAGTCTGTATTAAATGTGTATGACTTTCCAAACAAATTTCAGAATGATCTACCAGTCTCCCAACTTTCTCAACCAAAGTCGTTATAACTGGCCTTTGTGCAACAGTTACAGAATTCTCTTTTCCATATTCTTTAAACATATATTGAGTCCCTATCCATCATCAACTTGCTCTGCATGAATTAGGGAGAGAGAAGATGCACTTCTGATCCATTGCCTTATCACCATCAAAAGCTCAAAACACTGGTAAATATCTCTAGAAATTCATTGTAAAAGAATGAGATGAATGGGGTTATCTTTGGAAATTATTTGTGGTTCTACTTCTTTTTTTCATCTCCTCTAAATGGTAAGGTGTGAGTCTGAACAGTTTCCGTATTGCTCAATGTCAGGCTGTCAGCTGTAACTTCTCAATGCTGTCAGAATGCATTTAACTACCACCCCTCTGTGTCTCTTCCAACATCTAGTTTGTTGTTTCTAATCTGCATTATGATAGAAAATAGATAAATCAACTTTTTAAAGATTTATAGTCCAAGTAAATCTCAGCGTGAGAGCTTAAGAGTCTCCTAATTTCAGAGATTTGATGGTTCCATTTAAGTTGTTCCAATGCTGTATATGCTTTCATGTCTTCTTTTGTCTTCCAGAGTGTTAAAGGTGATGGGCATCTGACTAGGAGTTCAAGCCTTACTTTACATTACATAATATCCAAGCAAGAGTGTTAAAAAATAAAATCTCCTTAAAGTCAGTAAGCTTGTGAGACCCCGGTCTTTAAAAAAACACTCCAAAATC
>NW_012152297.1:147553-148991 GCF_000956105.1 Propithecus coquereli
GGATGCCATTATGTCATTATACACATAATTCATTGTCAATTTAAATAAGCCTGTCTTTAATTTATCTACTTTTAGTTATTGTTTTTGTTGCTGATGTTGAGTGCATCATATATTCTCAATCACTTAGCATTTTTTTTGTCTTCTCAAATTTCTAAATATGTAGTGTTATTTGAATACATCTACTTTATAATACCACTGACGTTTAGTTAGTTTAGAAGTTCATCTTGTCTTGTCTGACTATTGTAACAAGTTTATTAGCAGACCTTCCTGTCTGTATATTCTTATCTTTTTGTCAATGTTTTCCATATGATCAATTACTAAATTTTAAAGCAAAATGTAAATCACTAACCTTTTTCTGGTGAAATAAAATCTTTATATACTATGTTAACTAAATATATGTAAACACGTCTCCATTGGGCCTTCACTTCGGGGTGGGGAACCTGCGACTTCAATGCCACATGTGGCCCTCCACATCCCCCAGCACAGCCCTTGACTGAATACAAACTTCACAGATCAAATTCCTTTATTCTATAAAACTTGGATTCAGTCAAAATGCTGCACTCAAGGATCCAGAAGGCCACATGTGACTCCAAGCCGCACTCCTGTGTGGGTTTTTGTTGTTGTTGCTTTGTTTCGTTTTTATTGTGGAAAACCACTTATCATGAGATTTACCCTATTAACAAAATTTTAAGTATACAGTAAATATTGTTAATTATACGGACAATGTAGTAGAGCAGATCTTTAGAACTTAATCATCTTGCATAACTGAAACTTTATACCTTTTGAAATGCGTTTTATTCACTGACACATCCAGAGCATGTAGGATGCAGTGGGCAGCAGTGTAGGCACTCAATAATTGTTAATTTAATAATAGTAAATGCTTTCTACATTTCCATCCATCTCACTGAGGATTCTTTTATATTCCACGTTATGACATCACTCAATGCTTGATTTAAAAAGACTTAGAGAATTTGAAAGAAATTTCTTAGTGGGGAATGCTAAGTAAACAATAGTTTTTAAATATCTTGTTTCATGAACATTGAATGACAGTTTTTGTCTGTTTCAAGGTATTTTATTGTCTTCTGTTGACAATAGCTTGAATAAAAATAGTGTTTACCCTACAGTAATGATTTTGCTTAAACAAACAAACAAAAAAGGTGGAAGGTGATTAGTAGAGATCACACATTTTGGAAATATGATAAAATTTTCCTAAAGAACTCAGTACTTAAAAAAAAAATCATGCTACTTTAGCGAATTAAGGCTTTTCCGTGCTTATGGAGGACAGAACTTTATTTTATTGCATAGAAATGCATTACATGCTACCACCCATCAGCACCTCCGAGGAGGAAATAATTAACTTGCTAGTATTATTACTTAAAAATTCAGTTTCATAAAAGTATTTAGTCCTTTAAATCAGATTCTCCTTTTAGAAATTATG
>NW_012152297.1:159381-160046 GCF_000956105.1 Propithecus coquereli
TCTGGCTGGATTTCCAGTACTATGTTGTATAGAAGTTTTGAAAGTGGGCATCTCTGTCTCATTCCAAATTTTAGAAGAAAAGTTTTCAGGTTTTTCCTATTCAGTAAAATGTTAGCTGTGGGTTTGTCACATATAGTTTTTATTATGCTGAGGTACGTTTCTTCTATACCTAATTTGCTGAGAGTTTGTATTATGAAGGGATGTTGAATGTTATCAAATTCTTTTCTGTGTCTAAACTGCTTTAGTTTGGTCAGCAAGAGATCATTATAATGTTTTGTACCTACTGTCCATGTTCATTTGACCAGAGATTCTAAAATTTTAAGGAACATAAAAACCATCTCAGTATCTTGTAAAAATGTAGATACTTATTTCCTAGGTCCAGGGTGAGATATGAGATTCTGCATTTCTAACTGGTTCTTTGGTAAGTTTGGTGGTCCTGGTCTATATACCACTTTTTTAGTAGCAAGAGTAGAGATTCTACATCCCTGGACTGATGTTATGTTTGCCCTATTGGAGGAAATTAGGCACTCTACTTTGGCAAAAAATACTCCAAATTATGAACATTAAGGTTTTTTTTTTTTCACTCACTATAAGGATGACTGGGTTCTTGATTAAGTATCTTTTTTTCCCCCAATGCCAGTTTATGTATTATAAAATATTTCATA
>NW_012152297.1:162266-162844 GCF_000956105.1 Propithecus coquereli
TCCCACTTAGTTTCTACTTTGGAAAAATTCATTCAACTGTGTAACCAGTCAATTAATTGTTATTGAGTTTTCATGCTGCACATTGAACTCTCTCAGGCATCTCAAACTATAGAAGGTGGGATAAGAAACAGACATAATGAATTATTAGATAAAACAAGCTAGATAATGTTAAAGGTCTTTAAAGAAACTGATATGAATGCAAAAGAGGAAGAGACTACTGCTAAGAAAAATTGTGAGAGAAGACATCATGAGACAAAATCTATCTGATCTATTCCTCAAAAGGGCAAAGAATACATATATGTTGAATCAGGAAGGTAAAATTCTAGGCTGAGGAAGTATCATAAAAAATGATACAGAGACATGAAAGTCCATTAAAGCTTCAAGAAACAATGGTAGGGTATTGATTGAAGGATACAGGAATATAATAATATGATAATTCCATATTTTACAAGCTGAAGGGCTAGGAGGAGGATGTTGCCATTAACTAAAATAAGGAACAAAAGAGAACGAGCTTCAGAAGGAAACGAATGATTCATAGTTTCCATTATGCTGAGTAAGATAATGATTTTTATTTTCTT
>NW_012152297.1:174084-174639 GCF_000956105.1 Propithecus coquereli
AACGCTTACCTTCTTGCTGTCATACAACTTATATGGAGTAAGCATCATTTCCATGGCTTGGTAAATTATCACAGTTCTTTTTAGGTTTGTATTAGTTCCCAACATTTTAACTTTTGAGCTTTCGATGCCATGAAAATCTCTGAGTATTCCTTTAATGTGAAGTTTTTTGCTAGCACCGTTTCCTGTGAGACATTTTCATTATTATCACTTTCTTCATTTCTGTGGATAAATTCACCTTCACTGAGTTTCTCTGGCTGCATTATCTAGTTTCTTAAAATGAATACAATGTCAACATTTCCACCATTAGCTATTTCTCCTGTAACTTCATTTATGTTCGATTTGAATTTCGCTTCCTGAGTTAATTTTGTTTCTTTACTGTACTTTCGTCTTTGATGGGTAGTGTCGTCTTTCAAGGATCTATTTTTGTAAAATTTCAGGATAGATTTCAATGGGAGACAAGAGCCCAATGCAACTACAAGATTTGCTGTCTATGTGTGAACAAAATAACTGGCGAGCAATGGCCAATCACTGACATTGGAAAAGAAGTGACATCAT
>NW_012152297.1:174689-175153 GCF_000956105.1 Propithecus coquereli
TGGATGACACCCTATCTTCACTGTCTTCATGCAAGATAAAAAATTACTGAGACAAAAATATGACCATTACTATGATGTCTTTCTGAATACTCCTGTTTACATTGTCATTATCTATGTCTGAAAATCTGTAACATTATATTTTTCATTTACCACTAAATCTTGTCCTGACAGGTTATATCTGTTGAAATTTTTTTTATGCTACTTATTAACTCATTTTTAAACTATACATATGTATCAGTGTTCTCTTTACTGATTCAAAAGTCAATTGAACCAATTACTACCAGTAGGTGACTTTGAACAATTATTTAATAAAACTATATGTCAAATTTTATAAATTAGAAAACTGAAACCCTGAAAAAAGCTAAATGGCTAACTTAAGGTCATGTAATTAACATGTTTGGATTGAAATACATGTCTATTTATCTAAATATAACCTAAAATTGATACATTTCCAATCCATCATT
>NW_012152297.1:176589-178041 GCF_000956105.1 Propithecus coquereli
TATCAAAAAATATGCTCCACAATTTGCAATTAAATGTGTTTTAATGCAACCTTTTATTTACTGTAGAACTTAATTAATAATGCTTTAAAACAATATTTTATCAAGTATTTTGCCTCAAAAATAATAAAACCAACGATATAATAGCAAAATGTTCACAAAAATAGGAGTGCATTTTCTTTCAAAATTGAAGCTACAAAACCATGATAGAGCTTTCACTGAAGATCAAGATGGCTAAATGCCCCAAATTCTGAATTCATGATACTTTTATTTTTTCCAAATAAATTATTCAAAGTCTCTAGAGAAAAATTTGTTTGGAATAAATGTGGTAGGAATGAAAGGTAAGAATATGATTATTCTCTGAAAAGTGAAAACAAAAGGAGTGATGGCTTGAAGGAAAGCCCCAAGGAGAAGAGTAGAGGAACCTTTGAAACCCAAGGAGACAAATGGTGTGGGAAGTGGGGAGGAATGCAATAAATTAGACATGCTTTTCAATATTTCTCAAGCAGGAGTTCAAGGTACACTAGCTTTACATAGTTTCAAGGCTGTCTTTTAGTTCTTTTAGAGATTCTTTTTAAAAAGTTTGCACCACCAATACTTTCGGTGACACAAAATATTATACATTGTGAAAAACATGAACATCAGCTACATTAAGCCAAAAAGACAATTAGGAATTAAATTCTGAAAATGAAGAAATTTTAAGAATATTTTAATCAGATTATTTATTTTATATTTCCCTTATGTTTATTCTTAAATTTTGCCTATTCTTTATTTTTCATATATACCAAATATGACAGAAAATAATTTCTAAATTATTAAGTCTAAATATTAGCCAGTGAGTACCAAATCAGAATGCCATTATAAAAAAGCATTGTGTCATTATATATGTTTCTTTTAAAAAAGTACATAAAACTAAGGGGTATATTCCAATCAATAAAAAATTTAATTTGACTAAATGTGGTGCTTTGCACACACACACATACACACACACACCCAAAGAGCTTTTACCTGCAAAAACATGTTTCTGCAGTATGAATTATTTTATATGCAATTGGTAAATAGGGACTGTTTTATTAAGTGGTAGTCGTTTTATTTCATACACCATATTTACCAGATAGTTAATATTCAGGGCCATCGAGAAACAATGGTTGAAAGCAAAGAACACTGCAACAGCTGACATAGAAGACATCATCCTACATTTTTCCTTTGGTACATTTAGACGTTAGGCTCTGGCTTTAGTTATTCTTCAGTGTTCCCAGACGTTTGCTGTAATATTTCTAGACTATCACTTTAAAACATCTTATAAAATGTGCTAATACTTTTATGAGAATTTTTGTTTGAGCTCTGATTAAAAACTTTCATAGATATTAAGTGGTCTTCCCCAGACAACCTTTTCCTCATGATCTGGTATATCAGAAAGTTCTTGTTATCCTTGCATAAAAAGCTCTCTTTGCA
>NW_012152297.1:190346-191578 GCF_000956105.1 Propithecus coquereli
CCTATGTGGTAAGCACCATGCTAGATCTTCTAGGATACAAAAAGAAAATTAAGTCTCTGCATTTATGAATATTAAAATCCAATGGGAGATTTACCCCACGAAAGCCTACAAATAGGCCTTTAGCTAATATTGACTATTTTTCCATGAGAATGAATTTGAAAAATAAGAATATTGTATTTTTAGCCAAAATGAAAAAAATTTTAATCAATCCTTATGAAACTAGTAAATCCTATTTCTCCTCTCCTCAAAGGTAACTAGTAACAAATTTGAGAATAAGAGGAATTGCACATAATGTTAAAAAAGAGAAATTCAGATAATTTTCATCCACTGCCTTTTTAAGGGGATATGTTTTGTGTAATTATCCATAATATTCTAGGTCTATCTCTGATGCTTTTTGTTCTTAAACAAAGATAGTCCTTATTCATTTCTTTTCTGTCCTACCTATACATCACTCACGACTGTGCTTGTGTTTGTGGATTTGTGTGTATCTTAGAAGGCCGTGCCCACAAAAAACATATGGTCAACTTATAGTATCTGTATATTCCATTTATTTACTATTAATCAAAATATGAACAGGTCATTATTATGTACACATAGAATAGCAATATTGCAGAAATTTCTTAAGAAATTAATTCTCTATGTTGGAAACTGTTTAGCATATCCCAACAAATAAGTTGATATAGAAGGTTCGTTCAGTTCTAAGCTTAGCAAGAACACTTGGAGAAATATGCTAAACTTCAAATCATTTTTGCACTTTAAGAATTGTTGAGCAAACTTCTTCACAAAGGACTTTGATACTAGATATGAATCTACACAAAGAAATGGAAAGGTCGGGAATGGTAAAATAAACCTGATTATGATGGTTTTCTGACAGAACACTCTCAGCTACAACCAAGTCAATTCTGAAAGTGTTGCTTCTGGTAAAAGCTGATCTACATTTTTGTCCCTTAGTGATAATCATACTGAGACAGTTCACATTGAAAATATGTATTTCATGTTTTATTTAATTTCTAAATTAAGGTTCAAACACTATAAATAAAAATACTGAATCACCTGAAGAGGGAGCAGAAAATCCTCCTGAATGGATGTGCTCCTTGTTTTTCTTCTATTTACATTTTGTTGCATATAGATACAGCTTCATCATCAGAGATTCACTATTTTTCTACTGATTTTTTTTTTTTTTTTGAGACAGAGTCTCACTGTGTTGCCCAGGCTAGAGTGCCGTGGCGTCA
>NW_012152297.1:191628-192304 GCF_000956105.1 Propithecus coquereli
AGCTTAAAATACTCACGGATATGAATTCAAAGATTACATTGATATTACACAAACAATTCATTGGTCTCAAGGCAAGTGGTGCAAGCAATGAACACAACTGCACAGAACATGCATGGATAAAGCATTTCTAAACAATAAAATGTGCTAACTATAGCTATATGAGTGATACACCCTTGTAAGTACAAAAGACAGTGGACTTAGTAGAGGGACAAAAGGGAAAGAGTTACCTTATTTTTAAATTCATTTATGGTATCACATCTGCTATCAGTTACTTTCAG
Source organism: Propithecus coquereli (assembly GCF_000956105.1). NCBI lineage: Eukaryota > Metazoa > Chordata > Mammalia > Primates > Indriidae > Propithecus > Propithecus coquereli. The sequence goes on from NW_012152297.1 coordinate 191,907, forward strand.
TGAATCATGAATTTTTAAGTTGGTAATAAGTAAATTTAATTACACTTACTATTAATAGTATATGTTTTAACTCTTATCATTTAGTTAAAAATGAGGTTTTTTTTTAAAGAAATAGTTACGGTGATCAAATGAATAATAATATTAATAGCAACAAAAGAACAACCAATATTTATATAATGCTTATCATGTGCCCTGAAGCATTATAAGAACTTTAGATATATTGTCATCACTCTTTACAAAAGCTCTAAAAGACTAGCGTAATATTGGCCACAGTTGACAGAAGAAAAATTGTAAAAAGGAAAGCTAAGTAACTTACCTAAAATAACACAGTTAGTAAGAGTTGGAGTCAAGATTTGCATACATGCCTCCTGGTTTCAAGCTCTGGGCTCTTGAACTTA
>NW_012152297.1:192354-192857 GCF_000956105.1 Propithecus coquereli
TTACTCTTGAATATTTCATATAAAAGGGTAAGATAAAAAAAGATTGTTTATTCAATAAATTTTTCATTTCTAAAAGCTGAATTTCTGTTTTCTTTTTAATATTTTACTGTGTAGGATATTTATGAAACATTTCCTTCTTAAGTCTGAGATTTGAGAGAAAATATTAAAATCTTATTATTTCATGTTCAGCATTTAATTTTCCTTAGGCAAGAGGAATAAATAAACTTAAAAATAAATTAATAAATGTTTGTGCTCTATCATTTGTCATACAAATTTGAAATGTATTATATCACCATATATCCTATAAGAATTACACTTTCATATACTAGAAAGTATTCTTATGTTCATGTACCAATTGTAAGAATATATAAATAAAAGTAGCCAAATATTTTATGTGACATACATTTGAAATAAAATCTAATATCTGCATGAAGAATCATACGGGTAGCACTTTTAAGTAAATTTCTTAAATTGTTAATTTATATTAACCTGATGTATTTGTA
>NW_012152297.1:192907-193341 GCF_000956105.1 Propithecus coquereli
GCCACAAGCTGAGTGTGGTATGTCTTGTGCTGAGCAGAAGACTGTGTTACCGCTAAGCGAAGAATCAAAAGTACAAATGAACACGCTGATATTACTTGGAGAAAAGTGGAAATCAATAAGGTAAAAATGGACCATTGATTTTGTGGATCATTGTTTGCAACAAGTGTCTTTATTTGCTTTTTTATTTATTTGTTCTTAATCAGGTTTAAAATGTTTCGGATATATCATAGATCTATAGTAGATTTCTACCACTCTTAGAATTGTTTTTATTTTGCATCTAGCAGTTGCCCCTTGTTCAGCTTCTTAACATTAAGTCTTCTACTTATCCCCACACAATCAGAGATGCAGTGAAAACCAATCAGACAAAAAGACAAGTAGAATTCTCAATTAAATTGTCATTTCAATTTTTTTTAAATGTATGTATGTCCCATGAT
>NW_012152297.1:204076-204384 GCF_000956105.1 Propithecus coquereli
CACTATGATGAAAACATTCAGAGGTCAGAGATTATTTATCTTTGTATTCATACCAATTAGCATTTTGCCTGCCACATTGAAGGTGCCCAATAAATGTTTGTTGAATGAATGCTGAAAGACAAATCTAAGCACAAATGGATTATAGCTTGACTGGGAACCAGGAATTTCTCAATGGATTTTTTTTCTCTTTGACAAGAACAATGGGTAGCACCACTTAATTAATCAGTATTGATTTATTACTATGCATGCTCTGCAGAGACTAGCAACAGGCTGAGCCCCAGGTGCAGGGCAATGACTTGGCAGACATC
>NW_012152297.1:205271-207122 GCF_000956105.1 Propithecus coquereli
AAATGAAAAGGAAAAGATGTATATTTTTGACTCCAACTCTTTTCTGACAAAATGCTACCAGCATGCTACAATGTCAAGAATGCCAAGAGGAAAAGGCATGGTCTTACCGCCTTCTTCAGGAAAGTTGACATTTCTTTGTATTTTGAACAAATACATCTCTGATTATATAGCAGCTGTCAGTGGGAAAATAAGATGTTCCTTACAGCTAACTTTTCTAGAAAGCCTCTGTTCATTAAAGGAAAAGATTAAAAAGCCACACTGGGTAAAAAGCATACGGGTGTGTAGTGTGCTTGTGGGTAGCAGCTGCAGCCCTTAAAAATGGCAGCTTCCACAAAAAATCACAGTGTGAAAGGCAGAGCTGGTCACATACCACACATTTACTTGTGACTTACTTTCACATTAAGTAAGTAACCCTATCAGCAACAGTGCCAACAGATCCTCAAGCATAAAGGACCCTCACAGGGATTGTGATGAACATCATTAAGCAATGTGGTATTTTTCACACTGGAAACCAGCATATTTAAGCTCTGCCATATTTGTAGAGGTTTTGGCACATGTTCAGAATTCCTTTAAAGGTGCTAACAGTTCTCTTCTTTCCTTTTTAAATTATAGTTCTCCCATCAAATAAACCTATATAGCTGAGACCCAAAGGAATCTGAGTCCTTATATGAAGATCAACGTGTGCTCACCCAGATCGTAGAACTCTGTGGCAGGCTTTGAACCAGTTATCCAGGAGTTATTACATGCTGAACTGGTGCCCTGGGGGCATGAGCTCAGGAGGAATTACAGCTGGTGTTTGATTGTTTTATAAGTGACACTGAGCTGTAATTTGAATGAGACAGAGGTCACATATCAACCCACTTTAGGCATCTCACACATGCAGCCATGAACCCACCATGATGACTCTCAGCAAAACAGTGAGTAGGGCCTTTTGACCCCTCAGCAGTGCTTTGCTAGCTTGCATTGTATTACAGACAATCATCCAAATGTTGATAGGAACGATGGAATCACTAGGAACCCCCTACTCTTACTTATATTTAACAGGTATTGAAAAACCAATTTCCAGGTAGTTTCTGCAACAAAAGCCCTCTCACTGGTAAAGATGTATCCCAGGACACAGAGCTTAGAAGGGTGGGAGGTATGACATAATTAAAGGATACTGCAAACATATTTTTATAGTCTGCAAGGTTGTCAGATGGAAGGCTTTGAGTTAAAGCCCCGTTAAGGCAGAGGTTGGTAGTAGCATTAGCTGAGAGATCCATTTAGATGTTGTGCTCTGCAATAGTAGAGCTGACTTCAATTTGAGCAGAAGAAATGTGCTCATTGCAGGGTGAGCCAGCCACAAGTGGGTCTGGGTTGTTCCTGCAGAGACAACTGGCTTGGCTGAAGGATGAATTTAATGTGCAAAGTGGGTAGTGTGCTGATCAGAGATGGAACTGTTTAGCCAGCTCATTCCTCAGCAGAGTAATACAGTCTTGGAAGAAGCATCACTTTAATTTGGAATGAAACTAATAGTATTAGTGTTTGCTGTGTTCTCACACTGTTAATGTTGTCTCTCTCCCCTTCTCTCATTCAATTCTGCTTCTTATGACCCTCTTCGGGAATAAGGAAAAGTTAACCAAAACAATTCCACATATGATTTAAAATGGCTATGGATTTCTTTAGCCATGTGATATGCTTGATTTTATTCTAGCATCTTGTAAACAAATAAATGAATAAATAAATGGATAAATGAATGAATAAAAACTTACCAAAACTTTGATAATGCTGTCCCACCTGCCCTAAAGCTCAAAAACTGACCTGAAAGATATGAGGCGTGCATACTCCCAAAGCAACTAATGTTTCTCTCCC
>NW_012152297.1:208665-210066 GCF_000956105.1 Propithecus coquereli
TTTCTTTTTATTTTTGCATTTATGGGTGTTGATTTTCACGGTAGTATTGACCTCAGGTTCTTTATGACTTTTCAGGGTGATTGTGTACAGCTCAGAGTAGGAAACATTTTTCCCATTTCATGGGTACTTGGTGTCTAGGATGAGACTCCACATACAGAAAGTAACAATCAATCAGAAGTGTTTTAAGCAGTAAAGAGATGTCAGGAGAATTGGTTACTGTGGAAAGATGGGGAAAGAGTATATAGCCCTGGTACCATCTGAACTCTTTGGATGATTAAAAATGGACATGAGACTGAAGGAGATAAAAACAAAACAAAATGAAACAAAAGAGGCTAGGGAACTGCTAAAGATAAATCTCATACCTCATCTAATTTACAATCTGACCTAGGTTTTGCTCTGCCTATAAATGTGACTTTATTCCAGGACCTGTGCAAAATCAATATTCTACAATGTGTTCCTATTGGGTGCCCACAGGAATGCAAAATGGAGTCAGGTAAGTTATGTTAGTATTTAACATTAAAAATAAACCATGAAATCTCAGTGACATGACAAAATACGTTTGTTTCTTTCTGATACGTAATCTAATTTTGAGATTTTTGGTTGGAAGCTTTCCAATAAGGGGTGACTCAGAGATCTGGGCCCTTGCTATTGTGTGAAACTGCTCTCTCTAACAGGGGACAGAGGGACAAATGGAGGCTACCATGGGACACTTCATGTTCAGTTGTAGGTGCCATACATTGCATGGCTACTGACCCATCCAGCTACAAGGGAGCTGGAAAATGTATTCCTGTGAGTTCCCTGGGGAAATCAAACTATTTAGGAAACACATAACACTGTGTCTGCCAGAGACCGTTGTACCTGTAACTGAAGATTCTTTCATAGTAACCAGGTGGCACCACCTAGTTGTAAGAGCTTTGAGAAATGCAATTTTGCATTGCAGGCAATAAGAAAGATAAACTAATGACTGCATAGTGTTGTGTCTGAGTAATGGACATGGCAAGGACTCAGCTTTCTGACAAACCAGCTACTCATAAAGAGAAGATAGAAAAGCATAAGTAAATACATTTCTGCCAGCTAGGAAGAAAACGATTGCATTGGAACATGCAATCAGCAGTGTCTCATAATAAAAGCAATACTAAATTGTTTAGTATTTCTGAGAAAACTGTGTTATTTCATTCTTACTGCATTTGATACACACTATATTATTAATATTTGCTTGGAATGCCCTTCTTTATTTGGCTAACTGGCAAATCATTGTTCATCCTTCAAAATCCAGTTCATCCATCAAAACCTCTTTTAAGGTCCACTGTTATTCTTCCTCCCCAAAATACACAGTGCATCTGCCAGTTTCACAGTTCACATCACACTGCATTTTATTACTTTCGCTGTCTATTTTTTTTT
>NW_012152297.1:210116-210480 GCF_000956105.1 Propithecus coquereli
ACTATTTAGGAAACACATAACACTGTGTCTGCCAGAGACCGTTGTACCTGTAACTGAAGATTCTTTCATAGTAACCAGGTGGCACCACCTAGTTGCAAGAGCTCTGAGAAATGCAATTTTGCATTGCAGGCAATAAGAAAGATAAACTAATGATTGCATAGTGTTGTGTCTGAGTAGTGGACATGGCAAGGACTCAGCTTTCTGACAAACCAGCTACTCATAAAGAGAAGAGAGAAAAGCATAAGTAAATACATTTCTGCCAGCTAGGAAGAAAACGATTGCATTGAAACATGCAATCAGCAGTGTCTCATAATAAAAGCAATACTAAATTGTTTAGTATTTCTGAGAAAACTGTGTTATTTCA
>NW_012152297.1:212049-212497 GCF_000956105.1 Propithecus coquereli
ATCATTAAAATTTGAGACTCTATATATCTGCCATTATGTCAATTTAGCATAAGTTTATTTTAAATCAATTCTGGAATATGTATTACTGTAAATTTTCTTTTCAAACAGAGAAAACTTTTAAAATTTTGATTTCAAAAAACGGATGCAAGTATTTTCACTGTGATTAGGAATTTGATTTTGCTACAGCACTTTGTGATGCAGGAAAATCATAAAAGTCAACCAATAAGTAGGTCTCTGAGAATGAAGATCAAAAAACATGTAGCAAATTTTTATCTATGGCTTCAAAATATGTGTTTATTTTACTATGTTCTGGAATGTATTAACTTTTCTTATTTTGATTTTATTTTTGAAGCAGCATCAAAAGTTAAGCCTGCCTTCTTGTTTAGAAAATTATACTGACATCTCATTTATATTAACTGCAAATGTAGTTAACATTTATTTAACAATA
>NW_012152297.1:213144-213451 GCF_000956105.1 Propithecus coquereli
AAATATGGACAAATGTGATTCCTGGACTGGCACCATAGCATCCTTTGGGAAATTATTAGAAATGCAAATTTGGGAGCCTCACCCTTGATTTACTGTCAGAACTTCTGGGTGTGGGATTTAGCTTTCTCTGTTTCAACAGGTACTTCAGTTTATTTTTACAGTCACATAATTTGGAGATCCATTGGCATAGAGAAAGACGTATCTCAATTAGGATCATGTCTTTCACTTCTACCCATGAGACCAATAAGCTAAGGACATGGGAGTTATCTGACTTCTGTAAGCCTGGAGTACCTTTGTGTGTGTAATG
>NW_012152297.1:214945-215197 GCF_000956105.1 Propithecus coquereli
CCCTCACCAACAGAGATCATGGGCTTTTTAAGGAGGGGCCACAGGCATTGGGGCAGGTCATGAGCATCAGGGCAGGACATGGGAGATGGTGATCCTTGACATCAGGAGTCTTACTCAATGACCTGCAGAATCCCAACTCCTTTGTCTTGGAAAAATTCCGCCATTTCTGGGAAACAACTCAAAAAGTTCAGGTAGTTCATTAAGCAAAGAGATTATTAAAAAACATTTAGGGGTCACTGAAATTTGTTCACA
>NW_012152297.1:217151-218278 GCF_000956105.1 Propithecus coquereli
TTGTGGAAGCATTTTCTGTGCAAAAAGTTGTCTGAGATACTTGAAGAAATGGTAGTCAGTTGGCGAGAGGTCAGGTGAACATGGCGGATGAGGCAAAACTTTGTAGCTCAACTCGTTCAACTTTTGAAGCGTTGGTAGTGTGACCTGTGGTTGGGCATCATCATTGAGAAGCACTGGGCCCTTTCTATTGACCAATGCTGGGTGCAAGCATTGCAGGTTTCAATGCATTTCATCAATTTGGTGAGCATACTCCTCAGATGTAATGGTTTTCCTGGGATTCAGAAAGCTGTAGTGGATCACACCTGCAGCAGACCACCAAACAGTGATAATGAACTTTTTTAGTGCAAGTTTGTTTTGGGGAAGTGTTTTGGAGCTTCTTCTTGGTCCAGCTACTAAGCTGGTCATCAAGTGTTGTTGTATAAAATTCACTTTTCAGTCCACATCAGAATCCGATCAAGAAATGATTCGTTGTTGTTGTGTATAAGAAGAGAAGACGACACTTCAAAACGACGATTTTTTTGATTTTTGGTCAGCTCATAAGGCAACCACTTAACAAGCTTTTTCACATTTCCAATTTGCTTCAGATGCCAAATGATGGTAGACTGGTTGACATTTGAGTTCTATGGCAACATCAACAGATGTACCACTCTGATAAGGAATATTGATAATAAAGGAAGTTATACGCGTGTGGGGGTGGAGGTATATGAAAAGTCCCTTAATTTTGTTGGAAACATAAAACTGCTCTAAAATAAAAAGCATTTATATTTATAGTGGCAAAAACTAAGTCTAAATGTTCAAGAATAGAGGAATAGTTAAATAATTGTGGCATATGTATACTATGTGATATTAAGCAGGTATGAAAAAGATTGAGTTTGATATACACATTTATTGAGTTGGATAGTTGTCTAGGATATAGTCTCAGAAAAGCAAACTAGAGGATAAATGTTATATGATCCCACTTTTTAAAAAAGAAACACCACATAAAAAAGGCTCTAAATGTAAGTGGTTTTATGTTTGTGAATGTTTGAATTAGCATGGAGTATGATGAGGGTGGATGTAAATGGATAAGAAGAATGATTATATTTTATTTTGAAAAATTATGCAGAAAAATATTTCAAAGTATAATG
>NW_012152297.1:220303-221351 GCF_000956105.1 Propithecus coquereli
AAGATCTTAAGACCATATGTGACTGAATAGACCCCCTTTTGGCCAAGGGGACTCCCCCCAAAAAAACAAAGCTGACTAGCCAGCCATGAGAAGGGCAGTCACCCATGCCTAGTTATGCCCTGTCCTTTCTGGAGTTATTCTTTGTAACAATAAGACAAAAATCATTAACAAGCCTAAGGCTATGTAAGACAAAGGTTAAACCACACCTGCAGGTCATCAATCTACTAAACAGATCACTTGAGTCTCCATATATGTCCAGTATATGTCTGGCGGCTTGTTTCTGATTAACAAACTTCTTTACCTTTACTTAAATCATTACGAGCCTTTAGACAAAGCTGCATTTCTTTAACCAATTACAAATCAAAGCATCTTTAAACCCACCAGTAACATATAATGCCCTGCTTCAAGATATCCTGCCTTTTGGGGCCAAACCAATGTGCACCTTCCATGTACTGATTTATAACTTTATGTGCAATTCCTGTCTTCCTAAAATGTGTAAAACCAAACTGCAGCCCAACTATGGTAAGACCAGTTGCTCAAGACTTCTTTAGTGTGGTTCTCTGTGCCATAGTCACACATATTCGGCTCAGAATAAGCCTCTTTAAATTACTTTACAGCGTTTGGTTTCTTTTCTGTTCATAATGTGAAAATAGGACTAATTTCAAGAACATATCAAACCATGACTGTTCCACTCTACTCAAATCTGCTACAAAACCCCAATACTTTCATTCTAAGCACTTGATGTTGCCACTAGTTAATGGGGAAAAGAGAGAACATTAGACATGAACTCTCTAAATGCTGTGTCCTTCTACTTCCTATATTATTTCTTTTCTGTGACTTCATTGAAAGAACAATCCTTTCTCTTTTAGAAGATTAATCACCTGCACTATTTGTACTTTTCTCTTGATGTTTCTCCACAAATTATTTTCTATATTACATTTGTTCTCCCAGCAGTTAGCAACATGCACAACTCCAAGCTGGCTCTCAAAAAGGTGCTATTGAACTGAGGCTATTTGGATTTCAAAAACAGAAAGTTATACCAGTGAAG
>NW_012152297.1:236774-237733 GCF_000956105.1 Propithecus coquereli
AAGATCTGCTGGCACTAGCAGGAGGTTAAAAGATGCTGACCAGGGCAATAATAGATGAACGATTTGCTTGAGATTGTTCACATAAGCTGCTCTGCAAAAATGTTTCGGTCATCATCTGTAATTCCCCCAATTTTCTTTCCTCACCTGGCCCATTGCTCAAGATAATTATTAGAACAGAGCATACTGAACCATGTATAGCTAACCCCTACACCTAACTTTTCTCAAGCCCTTATCCCATTTTAAAAATTCTCCAATCAGCCTGCAAATTTGAGGTGATCTGTGAGACTTTTAGTCTGTCATCTCCTCAGGCTGCCAGCTTATGAATAAAAACTTCTATTTATTCTACCACATCTCTCTCAAGTTTGGCTTTGGGTGACGGACAGCCAAACCTCGGTTAGGTTACAATGCCTACATAGTAAAGCCTCCATAAAAACCCGAAAGGACTGTGTTCAGAGAGCTTTGGGATAGCTGTACCCATGGAAGTTCCTGGATGGCAGTGCACCAGGAAAGGGTATAGAATCTCTAGATCCCTTCTCCTCATACTGCACCCTTTTCATTTCTTCATCTGTATCCTTTGTAATATCCTTTATAATATGCTATTAAACTTCAGTGTATTTCTGAATTATGTGAGCTGCTCCAGCAAATTAATCAAACACATAGAATGGGTCATGGTAACCCCAAATTGAAACCAGTCAGTCAGAATTTTCAAAAGTCTAGACTCGTCACTATTATCTAAAGGGGGTGGGTCCTTTGGGAAGAGCCCTCAAGCTGTGGGATCTAACATTAATTCCAGGAAGATAGGGTCAGAATTGAATTGGAGGGTATCCCACTGCTTATTGGTGGTGAAATCACCTCCCTCCTACATTGGTCACAGAAGTATTCTGTAATGACTGTTGTTGTGTTAGTATGAGTGCTGATGAAAAGCATGGTTTGAGTGTTTTTCACCAACACTCCCAGAA
>NW_012152297.1:239593-241479 GCF_000956105.1 Propithecus coquereli
AGTTGTATCTTCCTATGTTTATTGTATATTAATTTCCCCATCATTATTAAATTTTTCCTTATCTGTTGTATGTTTTTGAAGGACTCTAAAATTCGAGTACTGGGTATGCTTCATTCTAATTAGAATATGGTAGCCTAAAATATGATAAGAACTTGGAAAAGTAAATATTATGCTGACTTGTTAATTTTAAAACCAAATGAATCTTTATTTTAATTTTCTTTAGGACTCATACTCTTGCTCAAAGATATGAAGCAATCCATTTATGGACCATTACAAATTATATCATACATTTTATATATTCTTAACATCATTTTATTATACTCTTTTCTTTAGAAAAAGCATTTCCACTACAGTTTATTTCTTCTTAAAAGAAAGATGTTTTGATTTCAGTGTGATGCTATACATTCCATCAACACATACTACAATATACAAAACATGTTTACATTCTACGTTCAAACACAATTTCACATGGGAAAGTCACAGTGCTGTTCTGCCCACACTTTCTAAAAATTATAATACAGCATGTTATTTTTATATTTCTAAAATTTGTGTGCTATGAGGCATATACATGAAAATGATAAAAACAGAATATAGATATCATAAAAATAAGTACATGAAAAAAGTATTTTATAATGTAATAATCATACTATTTTTCTTTCCTGAATGATCTGGGAATCTGAAGTGACATTCTCTTAGGCAGTTCTAATTTTCTGTCAAACTCATACGTCACATGAGCTAATATACTTCCTTACATTTACTGTGGAAATATTACCATTTCTACCTAATTGTCACTGAAATGATAAATCTTTCAAAGTTACAGAGCTAAGAACAGGATTGAAATAGGTTTGCTGAAATAATTCCACACACCAATATGACAAATTCTACTTTTTGTGAAATACAGCATTTTTTTTTTCTCAAAAGCAGACATATTTTAAATTACAACTACCTATATTGATGAATACTTTGTGAAGTTTTGGGTGATTATATCAATTTAAGGTATCATGTATTAATGAATTAATATCAATATATTAAATGGTATGATTGAGATTATATGAATCTTAAATGTTACTTCTCTTAGAACATTTTCTTGATAAGAGATCATGAGTTTTATCCCAATTGTCTGACGTTTATGAATGACTTCCAGACCAGAGTGACTAAAATTACTCTAATCCATTTTAAAATTAATGAATTCTACTCTATTATATTGGTAGAAGAGACTTATACTCAGTGCAGAACTATCGTAGGATTAAAAGATTTCATTAATATAAACTAACCTAAGTAGCAGGAAAATCAAAAGAAACACAAAAGTCTCCTTTTAGAGGATGTTAGGGTGAGTCTCAAAAGAGAATTCTAATTGCATAATAAATTGTTTGGAAAAGTTGGAAATATATTCTTGATAGCCCAGATAAGTCAGGGTGCTGGCTTGCATTTATTCCCATGGCCCAGTATACCTTAAGTTGGAAAGGCTGTGATGACTTAGAATTCCCGTCTTTCAACAAGCCCCTGAAAAAGCATTACCTAGGAAACTAGGGAATTACATTCAATCAATGACTGTGGGACAGTCCTGTAACCTCTTTGGACCACATTACCTTGTATGGTCTTTGATTTTTAAAATTGAGCTAAAAGGAATGAGCTAAGGAATTATGGTTACATTATGGAGAGAATTCCCAAAAATACTGCTAATAATGCAGTACATTTTCAGAATCGTTAAAGTTTATGAAATGCTGGCCATTTCCCTGTTTTTTCTGTAAGGCTCTGTTAGTGTTTATGAATCCTTCAAGTTAGAAAATTCTTATAATTACCCTTTGTGTCACCAAGGATTGAGATGGATAAAGTAGGAATGCTTGAAAAAGTACCAATTTGACTCTACCAGTAGTCAGACTCAC
>NW_012152297.1:244417-244673 GCF_000956105.1 Propithecus coquereli
ATAAACATTTTAAAAATTATTTATTAAATGCTTTTGTATATATTGACAAACCGATGTGTATAAAATGTGTGTACATGTGTATAATTATATATGTGTACATACATATATATGTACACATATACATATACACACAATTGCCCTGTTTCTGTGTGAGAATCTTTTTTTGACCTTTAACTACACCTAATACTCAACCAAATTATTTTCCTTCAAATAAAATCACATTCCTGACTGGTACTTTCTTTCCAGATGGTCCTGT
>NW_012152297.1:244723-245270 GCF_000956105.1 Propithecus coquereli
CACCACTTTTGAAACTTTAAGTTGATGTCCCTGCAGATATCAAAGCAAATTCTTCCACTTCCCTGAGTTACTTTTAATACATTTGTTATATTGTAGATAGTGTCTTAAAACAACAACAAAAAATAGGTTCTTTATACAACACCACCTTAAAGTATTGCAAGTCTCCTAAAATGAAGGTAACTTTTGGCTGTAATCTTTTCAACCTCCATGCTTCCAGTCTTTTTATTATTTCAGAATATTACAGGGGTACAAACGTTTAGGTTACATATATTGCCTTTGCACCATCCATGATCTACAGATTCAATGCAATACCTATTAAAATACCATCATTATTTTTCGCAGATCATGCTTCCAGTCTTCATTTGCCCAATATTCCTTGTGGCTACTTCAGTTCCAACCATTTTTGTTATTTTTCAGTTCTGTTACTTTCCAGTTTTTTATATTTTGATTGCCATGAAATCTCCAATGCCTAACCCAATGCTTGGTGTATAGTATGTGCTCAATTCATTATTGAATGACTAAATAAATAACTATAAAAAATGCTTTT
>NW_012152297.1:245685-247064 GCF_000956105.1 Propithecus coquereli
AAAAAAAAAAAAAATCCACACAATTGGTGTACAAATAGACATTTTATAGGTATGTGAGGTAGTATCTCAAACAAAATGAATGTGTTTCTTTAAAATAAAACTAATTAGGAAAAGATATGTGGGATTTTAAAGGATGTGGAATGTAGCTAACATAATTTGGCTGCTTATTTTAAAAGCTTTAGGGACATCTGTAAGATGGCCACATTTTAGTAACACATATCTTTTGTGAGATTAAATCTGTCTGCTGGGAATATTTCTGCATAGATAGAATAAAGAGTACTGCAAACTTTGGTGAGGAACAAGCTATCTTTATTAAAGTATTTATCATTTTTACAGCTGCAATTGGTATTAATATTTCAACAAACGATACCAGTAAGCCTTATCTTCTCTTTGTTGACTTTAGTTAAGCACTGTCAGCAGTAGGCTTTTTAGAACAGCTTGGCCCATTCAAGCAGAATAATTCATCTTAGGATTTTAAAAAAATAAGCTCACTTTTAATATGCAGTAGGTGCACGTCAAAGTAGAAACACAACCTTTAGTCTGAAGGATGTAAAACTTGAAATATATGATTGGCAGTATTCTTTCTAAACTTTGCAAAAGGATCCAAATCTAAGAAAAGAATATTAAATTTATTGACCAATTTTAAACCAACATAGAAACTGAGCTTATAGATTTTTCTCTCAATGATCACACAGACTATTGTACATGAGTAAACCAAAATTTTAATGTTAATATCTTCTTGAACATAATGTTGGGGGTAGAGCGAGAGAGAGAGACACCATCACTTTGAATTCAGTAAATGCTACAATATTTCCTGATTTTAACTTAAATGTTCTTTGAAATTATGGACAAACCCAGAGACCAAAGATTATAGTTGAAAAATCAGAGTGAGTATGAGATAAAATGAGTTTAAATGGACTATTGTATTTAAATTTAACATGTTATAATAGGTCCATTATAGAGCCAGATATGTTATTACAATTGTTTGTACACAGTTACATGGCTGATTAGTTTACAGAGTTGAATGAGTCATTAAGGTCAAAATCATATCAAAGAAACAATGTTAAAAAATAAAGAATATTCAGAAATTACTTTTTTGTTCATTAGTAACAAAGATGATAGAAGATAGAAAAAAGTCAGAATACCTTGTTTAATTAACAGTGAAAATACTGATTATTATATATTCTGGTAAATCAAGGAGATATATTCAAAAAAGGATTCTACATTGTTATTTTGTAGTAGAGTGTACGTTGTCTAAAATTTTATGTTATTAGGATATACAGCTTTCTTTAATTTTTATTATGTTCTTTATGCTGATTCAGTGAATTAAGAACAATTCTTTCAGCATCATGGGCACTGCTAATCCTACAAGATGCTCC
>NW_012152297.1:248044-254993 GCF_000956105.1 Propithecus coquereli
TTCGCTGTTCTTAGAAACCATGGTTAAGGAATGAACATATATACTTACCAATTTCAAATTTAGTTTTTTCTTTATTCCTCTACATAAACAAAAGCATCCCTTCCATTTACAATAATAGATTAAATAAAGTAGCTTGTATTTTTGAAAGTTTATTCTGTATTAGGTGTTTTAATAAATATGTAGAAATCTGTAGACATATTTATCAACATGTATTTGCATTGGTTTCAGTATTTAAGACTACAAGAGAATATTACATAGTATTCTTGCCAAAACTCAAATATATTTGAGAGAGCAGAATTATGGTTACGAAAGCTCTCTCTAGACATAACTGTTTTCTTTTGGAAATAGCACATAGTTGGGTCCTTTTTAAAAATACATTTGACACATCCCTCCTTTTTCTTGAAATATTCAGTTCATTTGTATTTATCTAAGTGTTAATATGTTTGAGTTTAAGCCATTTTCATCTTAGATTTTTAAATGTGATCCTTTGTTCTTTCTTTTCTTCTTTCTTTCTTCTTTTCAGTCTTTTTTAAATTAATTATTACTTGTTAGTACCTCTTAATTTCTGATATCAGTTTTATGTGGGTTCTTTTCTTATATTTTCTTTAAGTGATTTCTTTAATATTTATCTTTAATTTATTAGAGATTTCTATATCAATATTTTATCATTATAATATAATTTTAATCACCTTCTTTCTATCCTTTTGATAATTATTGTTACTACTATATATGAATTAAGCCCCACATAGATGTGGATGCTTTTGCTTTGAATACTTAAAATATATTTCAACAAAATTAGGAAAAATAAGAGGTAGTTTATAATATTTACTCATTTATTTACCATTTATAGTTCTCCTTAATCATTTCTGTAGATCCAAATTACCTACTGATGTATTTTCTCTTCAGCATGGAAAATTTCTACAACTTTTTTTCTAATCCAAGTCTGATGGTAACAAATTCTCTCCTTTACAATTTACCTGAGGCTATCTTCATGTCACTTTAGTTCGAAAAATGATTAAAAAAATTTTTTTTCTTCCCATTTATTTATTTTCTCTTCTTTTAGACAATTATCCATAGGAAAGATTATTTGATATTGTGATATTAAAATTGTTTAGTTCTTAAATTTTGTCTCTTCTTCCTCTTTTGCTGTTTTGAATAATTTTCCTTCATACTGTGTTTTTTGTTTTTAATAATTTCTACTGACCACTTTCAAGTTCAATGATTCTTTCTATTGCTATGTCCTGTATTTCTTTGTATTTACAATTTTTGTGTTTTCCACTTTGTTATTTCAAAAATAGATTTAGGATTCTACCTCTCCATTGTTTCGACTTTTTCTCTAACTTCTTGAATACACTTGTAATCATTATTTTAAATCCCTCTCTGTTACTTTCAATATAAAGGTTAGCCTATGTGTTAGTTTCTACAGATTTGATTTTTTTTTTTATTTCAGCATATTATGGGGGAACAGATGTTTAGGTTACGTATGTTGCCCTTGCTCCCCTCCCCCCCAAGTCCGAGTTTCAAATATGTCCATCCTTCGGGTGGTGCGCATTGCACTCTTTGTGTATGCAAGCAAATTATGGGTGTACATATGTTTAGGTTACGTGTGTTGCCCTTGGTTTCCCCCCCCCACCGAAGTCTGTCTTTCAAATATGTCCATCCTTCGGGTGGTGCGCATTGCACTCTTTGTGTATGCAAATACCCATCCCCTCCTCCCTCCCCCCTGCCCAACATCCAATAGATGTTATTCTTATATGTGCATTTATGTGTTGATCAGTTAATACCAATTTGATGGTGAGTACATGTGGTGCTTGTCTTTCCATTCTTGGGATACCTCACTTAGTAGAATGCGTTCCAGCTCTATCCAGGAGTATACAAGAGGTGCTATATCACCATTGTTTCTTAAAGCTGAATAGTACTCCATGGTATTTTTTTCTTCTTTTTGTAAGGTAGGTCTTATTTCCTTCCTTTCTAAATGTTTTGTTACTTTAAATTTCCATTTTTTTGTACTGATCTATTTGTCTAACTATCTAAACTTGAGATATACCACTGCATTCTATTTTTTGCAGTAGATTTATAGGGTATAGCACAAATGGGTTTTTTTTTACATGGATAAATTGTATAGTGGTAAAGTCTGAGTTTTTAGTGTACCTTTGTGGTATCCTTTCTCAATCTGAGACTGTAAGCTCTTTTATTAATATATTTCTGGTGTTTAAATCCAGGAGGCAATTATTTAGATCTCACCAGCTGTTGATATTTGAGATGGAGAAACTGCTAAAGTAAATTGTGCTTGTCTCTGGTTAGTTCAACTCCATACTTTCCATATGGATTTTGCTGCTGATGGACTGTCGAATGACCTCACCTCTGTTTGAGCTTGGACCTAGGATGGAGTTTAGTCAAAATGTCATTTGGGGTTCAATGGTTCTAGGCACCACAGTAAGGGAAGAGTGCTCAAATTCTTTCTGCTTTCTACTTATGTCTTTCATATTATTTTCTTAGCAAAGAGCAGGGAGGAAGGGAAGGGAGAAATGTCATGCCAATAAATTTATTATAGCACCTACAATTTTTTCAGATTTAAAAAAAATTATGTTTTTCTACTAGCACTAATAGCTTACTTTACTTTTCATTAATTTAGTAAAATATCTCAATATTGGTTAGTATTCTGTCTTCACGTGGCAATATACAGATACATCATTTTCCTCCAGAAAATACCACATTTTTGAAAGACTATTCTGTCACAAATCAGTTTCTTGTGTTTACTTCCTTGGATAATCCCATCAATATATATAATTTGACAGTAAAAAGATAAATTTGTACTCAATCACTTTGTTCAGGTTTCAGGGAAGAAATTATCTCGTATTTGACCTAAGAAAAGGTGTATATATTATAAAGCCATGGTTCCAATGGTCTATGAGCAAGCAGCAGATTCAGTGCCATTGCTCGAATGTTCAGTCTTTCTGTGTCCTTTGCTTTTCTCTGTGCCTTGATACATTCAATTCTATAAGAAGAGAGAGGTTGTTAAAAACAAAAAACATGAAAAAATTTGAAGAATGCATTAATGCTTTTTTAACCTACCAAATTTAAAATAAAATTATATTTGAATGATAATACTGAATGCTTGCTAACATATAGTAAGTGATCATTATTGTCAGCACCTGCTTCTCTTCTTATTTAAAATCTAAATATTAATAGCATGGTTATATTGTATATAGTTGAATGAGAGAAAATAGAAAGTTCTGAATGGTGATATATTATTTTGTTTTTAAAACAGGAGATCTTATTTAGCTGAACCAAACTGTGCTAACTCCATCCTGAAAGAAATATATGGGATATATGTTTTAGGACAGGTTTATTTCAGTAAAGTTGTTTTTACCAGACATGCTATCTTTGTGTAAGCACATAATAAATTGGAATAGTAAACATGGCATTTGGATGAATTATCTATTAAAAGAATGGATAAAAACACATGGACTAAAAAGAGGAAATCAAATGTGACTTTATATATCTTGATATGTAAAAAAGATAGTAGATATTTTGTGTTAAACACTCTGTGTAGGAAGGTATATATTTTCATTTAATCCTCAATTAAGTTATAAGTATTTTCATTTTATTTTCTGCAAAGTGAAATAAGATTCAAAGAGGTATAATGAACTACTCTAGTTTGCTCTCTTCCCTGCTATCTGGTATATCAAAAGAGATTGGAACATGCAAATAGTTTTCAGATTTCTTTTATATTGCTTGTGAGAATTTTTTCGTAATAGCATCAGGAAGTGTTTCCTGAAAGTAATCTATTAAGTAATTTAGAAATGAAACGCTTACCAGAATAATAATTCTCATAAATGTAATTAATCAATATTCTCTCCTTCAGGTTTGTCCCCTTCCTTTAATACCAATCTGCAAATTGAACTATTAATACTAACATGACTCACTTAAAAATTTATTTCATATGCAAATTATATAAGACTATACTGATTCCTAAATTATTCATTACACTGAAATTCAATGGCATATGCGTATGTAAGATAATAGAATATTGATTGCTAATGAAACTTAAAACTGATCTAGTTCAACACCCCTTTACTAATGAAGAAAATAATTTTAACAAATTATTTGTCCAAAGTCAAGGATCCTGTATCTATATTTGAGTATACAAGCACCCAGTGTATTTTCTTCTACTCAATGTATGAAGAAAAAACAAAAATTAAAATAAGGAAAACAAAGTTGAACTTATTTTAAGGGAGTGCCATGCTGATCAGGTATAATATTTCCAAGCAGAAGAGACTGCTGATATTACATTAAGATTGAGAGGAATGTAATAGTTGGGAGACTTTTAGAGATATAAATGGGTTGACACCCTCTGCAAAAATGTGGTTACTTGTTTGAGAATGCTGCTGATGGATTAACACTTAGAAGTCTGTGCACTGGAGTGGGTGTGCTCCTGATTGGCTGACATTCAGAAATGAGAAGCTGACACTGATTGTTTGGCTTGCAAAACATTTTTACGAGACAAGTTTTAGTTGATCAATTCTATGAAGTTAAAAGCAGTCTGGTGATACTTGTTACCATAACTATCAAATAATCAGTTTTTATTTGAGTGTTAGATCTATTATTTTATAATTAGTATTTGCTCTTTTTCGCTTTCACTCAACAAAAGCTGCAAGAAATATCAAGTGTGTCCAGATCTTTGCCACTGTTGTTTCTCCTTTAATCTGAGGTTTTATGTACACGGGTTCAATTTTTTGTGTAAGTGTCTATTGAAATTATTCCAGTCTAATTTTGTCTTTTAATCATCTTTTTATTGTCAGGATGTGACTCTGAAGAAACATTTAAAATTCTGAGTAACACACATTGAAAAACTATGACACAAACAATTATTACTAGAAATAAAAAAGGGCTCGGATAATATTCTTAACCATGACCAATATTTCCCAGGCCAGAGTATGTAAAAAGTCCCAAAGACTCCCTGAGTTTATCTAAACAGACAACTTTGCTTTTCTTTGAACTCAGATACAAATCATTGCATCATAATTGCAGTGTTAATAGAGGTACAACATGAAGTGTTAATAATGATGCAAAACCCCACCTTCCCAGTTTGTCAAAAGAAAATTTTAGGCTAATCCATTATCTATAACTACTTGGACTAAAGAATTTGTTGTGCTTTCAGGATTCAGGGCGCACAATATTTTATATCAGAAATAAATGAAGGACATATTTTTAATGCCAGTCAAATTGCTCCAACTCAAATTGATGCTATCCATGTACAAAGAAATCAGTCCATCAGTTAGTATGTATACCTCAGAGAAGAGCATCATTCCTTCATATATTTTATAAAGAGTAATTATTTATTGTGAGTATTTCATATGCTTGGAATTGTCTAACTAATATCCCCACAGAAAAATCAGCCTCTGGTAGACATAGAAGAGTTGTATACCTGCACAGAAAAACAAAATAAAACGATAGGAGATATGATCAATAAAACCTAGTGAAGCTGTATATTATCTTTGGGGGTTGTGGTAACAAATGGACACTAGTACATTACAAATATACATGTTTTTCAATTATAGAAATAACTCATAATTTTAAATGTTCAGTCATTCTTATTTATGGTTTTTGATTTGAATTATTACAAAAGAGAAAGAGTGTATTCAAATGATATATGGTAAATATGGATGACAGATGGAACAATGCATATTATCATATTGAATCATGGTCAGTAATGGTTACATAAGTATAGTAGCATCACGCCTGTCCTAAATGTTTATTAAATGGATATCATTCTGATAATACATACGACTATTTATTCAATAGAATATCCATGATCAGAATTCCCTTTAGTAGTATTAATTTCAGACACAGCTATTATGTGTATTCTCTCAGGATTTGACAAGGGATGATATATTCAACAGACTTTCTAATTGGCTGCATCATTAATAACTGGGAGAACTCAATTAAAGAGGTAGGGTGATGACTTACTCTAGGAAGTCTTGAATTAACTAGCATTTATTTTATTATTCATAAATGGAGATGATAAACTAAGTCAATTATATATAGGCTAAAACCAATAAAGATAAAAAATCCAGCCAAAAGATAATGAAGAAGAGTTATGTACAGGAGATGGTAATATATGAAACAATTTTGTTTCAGTTCATAACACACAAAACAGTTTTGTTTCAGCCTGTAGTGGACTCCAAGAATCCAGATAAGCTGTGAAGCTCCGTGGACCATTTGGAAGATGTCTGTGGAATCTGAGTTTGAGATCTTTAGTTTTTCAATTATTTCCGATTCTTATCGAAGAGAAGAATCCTTGAAAAACCTGGACCCAAAATTCAGTTCCTTAGAATTCAGTTGTGGTAACAGTAGTTAAGACTACCCGACAAGGTACCTTTTAGCAAATTTCAAAAGCAGACTTTCTCTAGCACACTGGATCATCCATTTTTCAGTCAAGGTGTGAGCCAATTTCATAAAATCAATAAATACTCCCCCAAAATATTTGCTTTGTTTCTCCAAAAAACCCTGACCCTAATACAGAGTTTGGTACCAAAAGTAGTGCTAAAGGAACAAAATCTTAAGGATGAATTTTCTGAATTTGTTCTGGGTTTCTGCAATGACTTCCCTAATCTGATTAGATTTATTGTTAATGGGAAAAAAGCCTAAAATCAGTATAGTGATTTAAAGAGGTTCATTCTGAGTGGAGTGTGTGCCGGACGTAGCCAGGTTATAGTTTGGTTTTTCACATTCATGGAGACAGGAATTACACATGAAATCATAAATCGATACATGAAAGTTGCACATTGATTTGCCCCCAAAAGGTGGGACATCTAGCAGTGGGGTGGGGATTGGGAGGATGTTACAGGTTATAGGTAAATTTAAAGATTCTTTGATTTGAAATTAGTTAAAGAAATGAGTATTTGACTGTGGTCCCCAACTCCCGGGCTGTAGCCTGGTACCA
>NW_012152297.1:256308-258664 GCF_000956105.1 Propithecus coquereli
AACTCAAACTCACATTGTACCTGTTTCACAACTTTAGCATAAAGAGACCACCTTTCAGGAAAGTACAGCAGTAAAATTACCCAGAAGACACTGATGACATGGCTTGGGTCGTATACCCATCTCTGAGCCAATTACCTTTGCCAGGAAGATAAAGTAAACACATTGGCCTGTCCTGGCCTTTATGGTCAATACTTCTATAATAGCACAATTTCAAGCCTCCCCGAAATGAGTTCTCAACAAGAAAAAGGATTTCTAATATGAGAATAAAGGAGAAAGACAGCCACTGGATTAAAAAACAAAACCAAACCAAAACAAAAAAAAACAAAACAGTTCTCCATTATACCCGGTTTGCATAATCTGACTCTCCTCTAGGATATACATGAGGCAGGCTCATTTACCATGATAAATGTGTTTATTTGTTTGTTTGTTATTTTAGGGCTCATTTTACCTCAAGTTTAATCCTCCATCCCATCATCATTTTCCTCATCTGATTGGGTGATTGATATCCTTTGGCCATGTCTGTATTATATGGAGCTAGCAGTTGATGATGTCCCTCCTTGGCGCAGAGATAGACTTTGGCTTGTATGTGTTGGGCAGAGGGTGAAGGTGGTGGTGGCAGGATGTCTAAGAGTTTAATTTATTACCTATATAGTGTACGGCAACTTACAAAGCAAGACGAGTCACCAAACCTAGTTAGAAGGTATGTGAGACACACAGCATTCATATTTATTTGGAACCAACAAGACCCACAAGAAATATCATAGTGAGTTATTTTATTTTTAGTTAAAATAAAACTTTTAAAATATAGTGCTTCACCTACATATTAAATATCACAGGATGCCAGTTCCCACGACCTGTTCAAATTTTTTTTTCCCCTTTCCTACAATCATGATATTTGGAAAGGTCAAAGGTACCAGATGATCAGCATTACTCAGGACCGATTTAATTCCTTTCTCAGTTAAGTGAAGTTAGAAGGAGATGTCATTCAATCCATGAATGGATTAATAAAATATGATATATGTATACAACGGAATACTACTCAATTATAAAAAACGATGGTGTTCTAGCACCTCTTATATTTTCCTGGATAAATCTTGAGCCCATCCTCTGAAGTGAAATATCACAAGAATGGAAGAATAGGCAGCACATGTACTCGCCATCAAACTGGCACTGACTGACCAACACTAAGGTGCTCACACAGTAGTAATATTCTTTAGGGGTTGGGGGTTGGGGGTGGGTAAACTCACAACTAATGGAAGCGATGAGCGTTGTAGGGGGGAAAGGGCCAACTCAAATCATGGTTTGGGTGTGGCAAAGTCATAACATGTAACCAAAATGTTTGTACCCCCATATTACCCTGAAATAAAAAAAAAATCCTACCCCTTTTACGATTCTTCAACCATAAGAGACAAATGGAATTATATCAAGTAAACAATAGATTTAGTGACAGTTTTTAAAATGCTTAATTTGTTAATAAAGATAAGTATCTGAAAAATCAGATAAATAAAAATGAATAATCTCTCTCTGTATTAAAACTCATCTTTTAGTGCATATTGCATACTGGAAATAAAGGAGATAAATAATTTATTTGCTTAAGGAGTCACACAATGCTAATTTTAAATGATTAAAAACACATAATATTTTTTCTACTTTTCTCAGTGTCTTCAGAAAGAATTCTTTTATAAGTAAATTATCATCACTTGAAAGCTTTTTAATTCTATAAGAAAAATGATTCTAGAATATTTTTAAATTTGCTTTTGTCTTCCAATCATCATACCAATCATTTTAAATTCAAACATAAGAAAATAATACATCCCTTTAAGTATATATATTGTATTACAAAATACATTCCATAAAGGCATATAAGTGGACATGTTTATGGAGTATTAACCAGAACAGATTATCATCCAAATATCACTTCACAAAAATCAGGTACTCAGGAGGACAATAACCCTCACTGCTGCCTATTGTATGTTGTTCCCCTACTTCCACAAGCAAGAAAAAACTGAACTTTCATTGTCCCAAGGCAGCATTTCAGAAAGAGTTACATACAGGGTAGCTCAGGATTTTTCTTAGATTCTGAGGTTTTTAGGTCATGACAGAAAGTTTGAATTAATGTAAGATCCCCAAAACTACCATTTCAAACTCAATTGAGGTAGATTTTTCTAACTGAGGCAAAAATCTAGCTCAAGAATAAGCCATGATAATTACCCTACAGTATTTAAAGGCATTTATGGTGCTTGTGCTTTCCCTGAAAAATACAGAGATGTAGATTAAATTTACTTTGAATAAAAGATTGAAAAGTAATGAAAATACAGAATTTGATAAGAAATCACTTGTTAAAATAGGAAATACA
>NW_012152297.1:262385-264750 GCF_000956105.1 Propithecus coquereli
AGTTATGTGAGTTTCTTGAAGCCAAATGTCTTTCATTTCTATTCAGGGACTCCAAATTCAATAGTCCTGTCAAAAATTAACATCCCTATCAAACTCTTAGTACTGCTCTATAATTATCTTAGAACACTTAGATACTTAAAGACAGGGGCAGGAGTGGAGAGTTCCTCTTTAGAAATAGATTGATATCCTGTTTGACAGAATAATAATTACTTTAAAATGAAAACAGAGGATTTGTGGGTTTGGCTGGTAATGATTATGATTGTTTTTAATTTGGCTCAAGGAGCTGGATATTTCATATTTATATTACTAGTACACTCCACTTGGTAAACAGACATAGGGGTTAGGATAATATTTATTCTGGAGACCAAGGAATACTCCAAATCTGGAATGACAAAACTAAATCTAACTCAATTGCAGTTATGTCTATAAGGGATGGTTACATAGATTAAATAGATGGATGGATAAATATATAATGGAAAACAGTCAACAGAACAATGTTCCACCAGTCAAGATATGCTATGAACCCCAATTTCAGAACTTCAATGAAGAACTTTTGTTATCTGGCTACATGGAGTACATAGCACAGGTCTTTATCAAGGCTGAGAGTAATAAAACTACCAGAGGTAACTCAAGCAATTGTCTATATTTTTCCTAAACCCACTCCTAAATATGAAAGCTCAATATCTGAATGGTATGAAAAGCCTCGAGTAAATGGAGATAGAAAGGCAATGTACAAATATCAGAGTTCCATATAATTTTTATGATTGATATAAACTTGCCTCTGTTTTGGTCTCTGTTTCTGTTAAGATGTCTTTTTCTACATAATACTTTGCAAGAAATATCTTAATCTAGAAAGTTGCATTATTGCTTAAATTATAGGAAGTCTTGAAAAATTCAATTTCATAGTTGGATCTTTAATTTTATTCTATCCTCAAAGAATAAAGGTCTTCCCTCTTTCTTCAATATTTGGTCATATATACCCTAATGGTAGTCACACTGTGAAGTATTCCATCTTCATAGAATAGATCCTCAAGCATAAAAAAGGCAATGATTACAAAGAAGAACCATATCTTTCTGTGTTTCTTTTTATTAGGAAGAAACCAGTTCCCCATGTTTGCCTATCCTGGAAGACTTCTTTATACATTTTACTGATCAGATCTGGGTCACATACTCCAAAAGTTGGATACCTAGAAGAAATGGATAAATTTCTGAAAACATACAATATATTAATACTGAATAATAAAGAAATATAAAATCAGAAAAGATAATGAGGAGGAAGAATATAAAATCAGAAATCAAAGACTTTCCAACAAAGAAAAGCCCAGTACATGATGGCTTTACTGGTGAATTCTCCCAATTATTTAAGAAATAACTAATACTAATCCATCTCGAAATCATCGAAAAAGTTGAGGAGAGAGGCAACACTTTCAAATTATTTTTTAAGTGGCCAGCATTACCATGACCAATATCAGAGAAAGACCCTACAAAAAAAGAGAATTACAGGGCAATATCCCTGATGAACAGAGATGTAAAAATCCTCAACAAAACACCACAAAACAAATTTGGACATGACACTGAAAAGATCATACAACATAATCAAATGTGCTTTACCCTTGCAATGTAAAGATGTTTCAACAAACACAAATCAATTAATGTGATAACACCACGTTAACAGAAAGCAGTATTACAATCATATGATTTTTTCAAGAGATGAAAAAAACACATTTGACAAAATCCATCATCTGTTCATGAAAAAAAACTCTCAATGAATTAGGCATAGAAAGAATGTAACTCAACATAATAAAACCCATATATGAAAAGCACATAGCTAAAATTGTACTCTTGCCATTTCTACTCCAATATAGTACTATAAGTTTTAGCCAGAATAATTAAGCAAGAAAAAGAAATAAAAGACATCAAAATTTGAAAAAAAGTAATAGTATCTCTGTTTACATACGATATAATCTTACAAATAGAAAATTCTAACAAATCAAATAACTGTTAGAACTAATCAATTCAGTAGGTTGCAAATACAAATGTAACATACAAAAATTAGTAACATTTCTATATACTAAGAATGACCTATGTGAAAAAGGAATTATGAAAACAATGTCATTTACAATAGCCTCAAAAATGAACACACTCAGGAATTAATTTATTCAAAGAGGTGAAAAATATGTACACTGAAAAATATAAAATGTTGAAGAAAATTGAAAAAGACACAAATAAATGGAAAGATATCACATGTTCATTGTTTGGAAAAATTATTATTAAAATATCCATGATACCCAAAGCAATCTGCAGATTCATTGTAATCCTTATGAAAATTCCAAGCACATTTTTCTCAGAAACAGAAAAAATAATC
>NW_012152297.1:264800-265991 GCF_000956105.1 Propithecus coquereli
TGATGGATCTATAGATTGTTTGGGGCAGTGTGGTCATTTTAACAATATTGATTCTTTCAATCCATAAGCATGAGATGTTTTTCCATTTGTTTATGTAATCTATATTTTTTTTCCTCAGTATTTGGGGTTTTCCTTGCAGAAATCGTTCACATCCTTGATTAAATATATTTCTCTATTTTTTGGAACAGTTTCATCAGGATTGGTACCAGTTCTTCTTTGTATGTCTGGTAGAACTCAACTGTGAATCCATCTTGTCCTTGGGTTTTTTGCTTTTTTTTTTTTCTTTTTTGAGTTTATTTCTTACTGATTCAATCTCCCTACTTGTTATTGGTATATTCAGGATTTCTATTTCTTCTGATTCAAGCTTGAGAGGTTGTATGTCTCCAGGGATTTAACTCTTTTCTGCAGATAGTCTAGTCTGTAGGCATAGAGATATTTCTAGTACTCTCAGATGAACTTTTGCATTTCTGTGGTACCAGTTTAAATGTCTCCTTTTTCATTTCTGATTTAGCTTATTTGAATCATCTCTCTTCTTTTCTTGGTTAATCTAGCTAATAGTCTATCAATTTTGTTTATCTTTTCAAAAACCTAATTTTTGTTTTATTGATCCTTTATATTTTTTTGTTAGCTTCAATTTCACTTAGATCTGCTCTGATGTTTGTTATTTCTTTTCTTCTCCTAGCTTTGGGTTCGGGTTGTTCTTATTTTTCTAGGTTCTTCAGGAGTGTTGTTAGATTGTTAACTTGTGATCTTTCTGTCTTTTTGATGTAGGCATTTAGCACTATAAACATCCCTCTTAGTACTACTTTTGCTGTATCCCAGTAATTTTGATATATTCTTTCACTATTATCATTCATTTCAAAATTTTTCTAATTTCCATCTTGATTTTATCATTGACCCAAATGTCATTCAGGAACAGGTTGTTTAATTTCTGTGTATTTATATAGTGATGAGAGTTCCTATTGGAATTGATTTCTAGTTTTATTCCACTATGGTCTAAGAAGATTCTTGATGTGATTTTGATTTTTTAAAATTTACTGAGACCTGTTTTGTGGCTTAACATATGGTCTATCTTTGTAAATATTTCATGTGCTGATCAGAAGAATGTATATTCTGCAGTTGTGTAGAATGTGCTGTAAATGTATGTTAGGCCCCTTTATTGTAGAGTACAGTTTAAATCCAATGTTTCTT
>NW_012152297.1:278946-280170 GCF_000956105.1 Propithecus coquereli
CAGATTCTCTTTAATTTTTAAAATAACACAGCTTTAATCCTGAATGACAAACTGGTGGACAGCCTGCTAGGAATTTTCACCGAGAAAATTCCTATGTCCCAACCAGAACATGGCTTGGGGCAGCAAATCTAAACTAGCGTTAAGACAATGGAATAATCAGCCAGTTGGGAGGAGTCCTGATTTCCTTGTACTGTAAGATAGACATTTAGATTGAGGTAGTTAGAATTTAGAATAGAAATGGCAAAATAGAAATGGTAAATTAGATGTCCCAGAGAAGACAAAACAATGACTTATCTCTTTGGTCTTTCTTGCTCTTCTTTCCTCTCCTAACTCTTATGTTCTATTCCTGGTTAATCTTGGTAAAACAAATTTTCTAGATAAGTAATTTTTGTCTATCAAGTTCCATGTCTGTGTCTGGTGAGTTAGTAAGTAGGTCACTTCCACTGATTCTGTTTCTAATTCAATTGAAAGCACAGAGGCTCACTTTCAGCCTCAGAAGATGATAAAGCACAGATCTCTTAGAGAACACATTTCTGTACCACTAAGATATTAAAAACCAGATATACCATCCTTTTGTGCAACATCCTATCCCTCCAGAGATCTTGCGTACATACTTCTTTGCCTTCTCAGGATACCTGTGCCTTGAACCATCTTTTTTTTTTCCGCCGGTTTATAAGCTTCCTCCTCCCAGGTTCTCTTCCTTTCCTTTTCATCATGGATCCCAGCCCAAGCTCAGTATCCTTGGCTGAGTCCCACAAGGAATGTTTCCTTCTTGTCTTTCAGACACAGACTTTTAAACTCCCACTTCTGTGTCAGTGCACCTGTAGATCTTGTCTCCTAGGCTAGTGAGCACAAGCATAGAAAACAGTTATGAACTTTTTGGATTGACGAAATCTCTGCTTTCCAGAATTAGCTGGATTGTGTGTGCTACTCTGCATACCTTTTTGCTGTTGTTGTCGTTGTTTGTTTGTTTTTCCTCATTCCCCTCATTTCCCTGAGCACCTACTGCAAACTTCTATCACTTTCCTCCAGCTCACCCTCTATACCTGTTGAGTTTCCAGAGAGAAATAGAGGATCTGGCTAATTCCCCTCAACTCCAACACTTCATGTCTAAATTCTCTTCTATTCTCCCTACTTTTATTTATTTTATATGTGTGCGTGTGTGTACATGTAATACCTATTTTTTTAGAATTTTTCAGAATATTAGAGAATATATGCAAAGGA
>NW_012152297.1:280220-282423 GCF_000956105.1 Propithecus coquereli
TTATTTTTGCATTTCCTGTATATTTTAATAATGCTAAGAAATTTTTTAAAAGCTAGTAAATTAGTGAATCAACTCAAAATAAATAGAAGAAATAAAACAATAAAGATAGGACAGAAAATCAATAAAATACAAACAATAGAAAAAACCGATAAAGCCATTAGTTGAATTTTTTTAAATAAAATCTTAGCTAGACTAATTGAGAGACCATGACAATATGAATGTGAGAGAGCAATAGAAAACAATGCACAACTGGCATGCTAAACAACGTCGATGGATCTTAAAACATGTTGACCAAAAGAAGCTATATACAAGAAGAGTGCACAGGCTATGATTCCATTTGTATGAAATTTTAAAACAAGCAAAAAAGACACGTGGTTATAGAACCCAGAAGAGTAGTTGCCTCTCAGGACAGAGGTACGCATAAGGTAACTTATTAGAATCATGGAAATGTTCACTACGCTTAATTCATGTGTAGGTTTACATGGGTGGTATTTTCCAAAAACTCATCAAACTGTACCTTCACTACTTGTATGTTTTATATTATTAATTCTATATCATTTAAAAACAAAATAGATGTGACCAGTGAAATCACAGAACTGACTTAGTTGCAGTCACTTATAAGTATGGCTTCTAGGGTCTATTATTTATGCCACCAAGTACAAGTGGCGCTCAGCTATAAAGGGATCATTTGCAAGGAACTGAGCCACTCTGAGGATTAAACACAGGATTCTGCATAACTGCTACACCTTGCTTGTGAAAGCTTAACTCTGCTATTGGCAACTTTCCAAACCAAATTCAAATCCATTACATTCCCCTTATCACAAAGACTGAACTTTCCAGCTGTCTGCAAAACCATTGTACAACCTAGTCAGGTTTGTCAACTTTCATCTTCATCAGTCCCAATTTCATCCTCTCTCCACAGGCTGATACTTAAATGATCTCAACATCTTTCATTTATAAGACCACAAGCACTTAGTATCACTATCTTGTGATTAAGACACTTTCTAAAAATTCAGTTTAGTAACCAGTCATAATCAAGAGAATCTGTAAGGTATTAGTCACACCAAAATTACCTCAACTTTCAGGGGACCAGACAGCCCTTCAGAATTGTACAGCCTAAATAACACTTGTTAAATTAACACATCAACTAACTTCCTATGAGCCTGGCCAGTGATAAATTGTGCTTGCCCAGTGATATTTTATACACTTCAAAGTGATAATAGCTTCTTATGAAGACAGTAAAACAAACAATTCTCCAGGCTGAAAACAGACATGACAATCCAGGAACAATATACTATTTGCTCATCAGTGATAGATCTTTGTCATGGCTCATAAATCACCATTGTAAATAATAAAAATAGTTTTCAGTAGCATTTTGACCCTTTCAGATCCCATTCTACATTATATCATTTGGCCTTCATAATAATCCTAAAATGTAAGCTGTCAGATATAACCCCCATTGTTCTGTTGAGTAAATGAAACCAAAGAGCCCTTAAGTTACTGTATAACATTACACATCAGGCCAGAGAAATCCAGGGGAAAGCCCTGAGCCTTCGAATTACTAATGTGATGCTTTTTCCTTCAGACCAGACACCCTTAAGGCTATATCTGGCCTACAGGCATTTTTCTGGCTCACATAGTGTTAGCATACACTTCTAAATTATGTGGCAAAATTTACATATTTGGAGATTTCATCTAAAAATCTTACTGTAATCTCTCTTAGATAATTAAATTATTTGAGAGTACTCATCCTTTCACATATCAAGAATGAATTAAGTGGAACAATAATTACTCATTTCGGTAGCTAAATGCATCTGCATTTGCCATAGACCCCATTACCTCATCCTCTTTCCTTCAGATACAATTGGATCTACCTGGATCCTATGGACATGTATATTTTTTCATCCTGAGTTAGACTATATGACCTTTCAGAGAACTAACCAAGTGCCTTACCTTTGTCTCTTTTATTTAGCATACTCTATTTTTAGAATTCTCCTGACTTTCAGGAAATAGCCCGGGAGAATCACCTTTGAAAGCCATGGGTCACTTGTTTCTGTCTCTCCTATTTATTATGATTATTGCTCAGGACCATCTTTTTCATATAGGCTATTGTAGTCCAAAATGACCACACCTATTCTCAAGTCAAGAATAGTTACTTCAGAATTTATTCATTTTTACTTATGCATGCTCTCTTTCTCTCTCT
>NW_012152297.1:282473-284138 GCF_000956105.1 Propithecus coquereli
CAAAATTCTCGTGGAACTACAAAAGACCTTGAATGGCCAAAGAAATCTTGAACAAAACAGAACGAACTGTAGACATCACACTACCTGATTTTAAATTATATATACAAAGCTATAGTAATCAAACAGCATGGTACTGACATTAAAATAGCCATGTGGACCAATAGAACAAAATAAAGAGCCCAGAAATAAATTGATGAATTTACAGTCAATTGATCTTTGACAAACAAGCCAAGAACAAAATACGTAAAAAAGATAGTCTCTTGAATAAATGATGTTGATACAATTGGATATCCAGTTGAAAAAGAATAAAGTCAGACACTTATCTCACACTATATACAAAAACCAACTGAAAATGGTTTTTATACTTAAACGTAAGACATGAAACTCTAGGGCTATTAAAAAAAAAAGGAAATACTTTTTGACACTGGTCTGGGAAATGATTTTTTGGATATGACCCTATAAGCACCGATAACAAAAGAAAAATGATCCACAGAGTGAAGAAACAACTCATGGAATGGGAGAAAAATATACTGAAACCATACACTTATAAAGGATTATTATCCAAATTATATAAGGAACTCAAACAACTCAATAGCAAGAAAACAAATAACCCAATTAAAAAAATAGGCAAATGACCTGCATAGAAATTTCTCACAAGAAGACATACAGGTGATCAACAATTATATGAAAAAATGCTCAATGTCACTAATCATCAGAGAAATGCAAATTAAAACCACAATGAAATATTGCCTCATCTCTGTTAGAATAGCTATTACCGAAGAGAGAAAAAACGACAAAAATGATAAGTATATGAGGTAATATACAATGTATTACATATTTCAAAAAATGTACACAATAAATATGAAATTTTTATTTGTCAATTAAAAATAAAGATATAAATACAAAAAAGATGAAAGATAACTAGTGTTGGTGAACATGCGGAGTAAGGAAAACCTTGTGCAGAGTTGTTGGGGACGTAAATTAGTACATTATGGAATACAGTATGTTGGTTCTCCAAAAAATTAAAAATAGAAACATCATATTATCCAGTAATTCCACTTTGGTATATATCCAAAGGAAATGAAGTTAGTATGTCAAGGAAATATCTGCACTCTAATGTTCATTGTAGCATTATTGCTATTAGCCAAGATACGAAATCAACCTAAGTGTCCATGAAAGGATGAATGGATACCTGTGTGTGTGTGTGTGTGTGTATAAAACATGTATATCATATGTAACAATAACATATTATTCAGCCTTAAAAGAAGCAAATAAGAAAATTCTGTCATTTATAAGAACATGGCTGAAACTGAAGGGCATTTTGCTGAGAGAAATAAGAGAGGCACAGAAAGACAAATACCGCATGATGCCACTTATATGTAGAATCTAAAACGTTGAACTCATAGAAGCAGAAAGTTGAATGATGTTAGCCAGGGGCTGGGGTTAGGGGGTGAAAATGGGGCAATTTTGGTCAAAGAATAAAACATTACAGACAGGAAAAATAACTTCTGAAGAGCTACTGAACAGCATGGTAACTGTAGCTAGCATTAATGTATTATAATGCTTGAAAATTGCTAAGAGAGTAGATATTAAATGTTTTCACCACAAAAAAGATAAATATCTCAGGTGATGGATATATTAGATTGGTTTAATCATTTCACAATG
>NW_012152297.1:300738-324836 GCF_000956105.1 Propithecus coquereli
GTCATTATTAGATTGCATTTGATTTGCGCTGGTTCAGTTATTGCGATATTTATTCGTATTTCACTTCTGATATTGATCTGTTTGTTTATTAAAATTTCTATTTTGTGCTCTAAATCGAGTAATCTAGATTTGAAGGCCACTAAAGATATGGTTTTACAAAGTATAAAACACAAAGTACTTAGACCTTTCCTTTTCAGTTTTTGCAATATGATGAACTGATTTTGTGCAGCTTCTGTAATATCAAGCTGTGAATGTTACTGGATATCAGAAGTACAGTATCCAATACAGTTTCCTGGGTTGTTTAATGGCAATGTTCTCCTGTCTTTGAAAGAACATACTACTTTCCAGCATAAAGAGGCTATTCTAATTAGAATCAGCATTTCACAGAGTCTTGAAGATATCATAATTTTTAAACATCACTTAGAAGGGTAATGGTATTAATATCAAATATTTAAATAATATGTATGGCCATTTCATTTAATAAACATTATTTGGTAAGGAACTATAGTAACATTAAATATTGAGCTCAAATATTCAAAATGAATTATGTATTGAAATTTAGAAATATCTCTCCTATTTTTCTTAATTTTAGTTCATGAAGCATTTTTATTCAAACAAATTCAAATGAGAAATTCTCCTGAATATTCAGATAATCCTCCAATAATCAAATCAGTTAACTTTACTTTCAAACGACAATCCCATCCTTCATTTTAGCTCTATGTCATTCTTCTTATTCAATCATTAGTGTCTGCACATAGTGCTTTTTTAAATAACTAATCTTTTTATCACCATAACCTTTTCCTGATTTAAATGATTAAGAAATAATTTTTAAAAATACAATGTGATGTTTAAAAACCCCTTTTCCTATTTTCTCGATTTGAATGAGAATACAAACCTGAGAACATTAGGTGACAAGTTTCTCCCAAATTTCAAATAGACATCTTAAAGAAATGGAAATTTAACTCATCCCCCACCAGTGGTATATAAAGGAAAACAGGAGATCAATTTGAGGAGAGTATTGTTAGAAAATTATCTGAAGAATCTGTGTGCTGTGCTTCCTCTACTTATCTTGCCCACTACCGTTTCAAGTCAGCTGACTTTATGAGACCCACTCAGTCATTATATATGTCTTTTTTTATTAAACAACACAGGGACTGGTATCTGACATCCTTTAGTAGAAACCTAAAGGTAAGAAGCTCATTGCGTCTGTCTCTGTTGTTAGAACTATGATGAACATGCACTTCTAGACTTTGACTGAGTTATATACATACTTGATAGGGATCTGGTTTGGAAAGTCATCTTCAAGGTAACTCAGTGAGGAACTCTGCAATTCCAGGTAAGATCACTGCAACAATAAGAGTTTTGGCAGAATGTCCCATTGGATGCAGAATTTGAAGAGAATTTTAAACCATGCACCATCATCTATTTGGGGTAGTGGACCCCAAATACTGGGCCTGGTAGGAACCGGGCCACATATCATGGCCTGAGCTCTGTGCCCCTGTCGGTGGAAAAATTGTCTTCCATGAAACTGGTCCCTGTTGCCAAAAAGATTGGGAACTGCTGATTTAAGAATACTGCAATATTAAAAGTCATCATTCATCTACAAAATACCCACCAAAGTAACTGTATGGTTTGAGTAAGTATATGAAATTCTGCCAGAAAAGGGTTGCAGAAGCTAGAATAAGATATCATTAGCTATATAAAACTTTACTATTTTTCTTTAATGTCTACCACAATTCTCATACTGTCATCTTCCAAGTGTTGGCCAGGCCTGCCTGAGCTTGTGTGGAGAGGAAAAAAAGTATTAAATTGAATAGATATAATTGTCAAAATAATATTTTAAAAGAACTGTTTCTTAATATCTAAAAGAGAACAAAAAAATTCTGGAATTTGCATGAAAATAGTGCTCTAGTGTAGGACAGGGAAATCTGACAGCATATTTTAAAGCCACTGATAAAAAGAAATAAAACCACTTTCTGCAGTACAGCCTGTTAAATCCAATCCATTCAATAATTTTATCATGAATAGAACGAGACCAGTAGAAAAGTTCCAATGAAGCCTACTTTAAATAATAAACAGCTCAACCCCAAAGGAGCCTCATCTGTTATAGAACATGCTGTAATTCGAAGTCCTCAAGTTATATGACTTAGAAAAAAATTTTAAACAAAACAAGTTTAAGGTGTATATATTCAGATACTAGCAGAAGCACAAATTGTATGGCTGATGGAGTCATGGAGGAAATGCATAATAATACAACTTGTTGATACTGTGCAGTCAATTTTGAAAAGAGGCTGGGAGGTTCTCTGAAGAAGAAGTAAGAATATCTTCTCATCCTCAGTGACTTTCACTCCTTCTTCTCTGTAGATAAGGCCTGAGGAGGGTTGTATTATGAAGCTCACACATTATTTTTAAGTGTGGGACTTGAGAGACACCTGGAAAAGAGAGACTAGAGAATCCCATCAGCTCGTATTCACATGAGGTTTATACTAGTCTTGGTTCAAAAATTTAAGGCTAATACAATTGGACCAAGATTTCAGTACCCAGGAGTTGCACAGCTGATTTTCAAAGATCTGGTTCTAAATCTGATTCATAAAATTTCTTTTAATTTAGAATCATATTTCACTGTACATTTAGTTATTTCTACTACCCAGAAAGTACTTTAACATGATTTTTAAAAATATTTTTCACTTATTGCCTTTGTCTGTATGTTTGTCTTATCAGAGAATAAAAAGTTCACACTGTACCCTCCACTGTTCTTTCTTCTCATTTATCACAGCTGCTGTCTTCTACCTACCAGGCTCCATTTCCTTAGTAGTGTCTCTTGGTTTCTCAGCAGCACTGCATATCTTTGAATTGTTGCACAAACTTTTGAGTAGTTTCTGATGGCTTCTCTGTTCCTTTCAAATCCCATCTATCATTGTAAACCAAGTTATAGATGTCATTTTTCTTTGGCACATCCACTGGATTTTTTGTGTGTATATAATCCTTTATGAAAGTCCCCCTTTACCCTGTTTCACAAAGTTAGCATGCCCACGTGGTATTCCTACTAGCCTGCACATGTGTCATGTACTCAACACTTGGTTAGGAGAAATTAAAGGAAAAAATCCACAATAATATGATCCCAAATAGTGTATAAAAATGCATACACACACATGCATAAGCACATAGATGAGAAATAAACATGTAGGTTTGAATTCCTAAATATATCAATATTGATGAATTTTATAAACATGGTAAAACAATGATTTTTTCCAATATTGCTTTAATTTTATTCTCATTTGTTGTAAGTATTCTTGAGCTGGAATAAGAGAGGAAGATACTAATTAATGAGAATGTTTGCATTGTGGGTTTACCTCCTCCCTTGGTCGCTGCATTTTCCTGCCTTTATCTAGACTTTCTGATCACTTTTTTTCTATCTCATTTTTAGGAACATGATTCTAAGAAGTGAAGTTCTTCTAGCTCTGTCCTAGGCCTTGTCTTTCGACTGTACATTCTATCCACGCATGTATAATCTCATTCACAAGCAGGCCTTCAATAACTAACTGTGCTCAGATAATTAGCATTTATATCTTTAGTTCAGATGTTTGCTCTGAACTCCAAACCCATATGTCTAACCACTCATCTCAAAGGCATTACAAACTCAATTTAATATATTCTGCTACAACATGTGTTTCTTTAGTGAGAACTGAGTCATACAAAATTGTCATATGGGAAGTGATGTAAGTTTTAATGTGAAAGTCACGTTGGTTCATATGTGATGCTTCCCAGCAAGATATGCATTGAAGTAATCAGTAACAAGCTATTTCACAATGAAAAAGAAAGCCTTTGTAACACATGAAGGTATTCAGGAAAAGCTGAAAATTCTACAAAAGTGCAAGTAATGGCTGGCATGGTAGTTTTAAGAATCACTAAACTTTTCACAGCATTAAGCTGTCAGTAGAGCTGTGAATGCAGATTAAGGTAGCTTTAAAAATCATCCAAGGTCAACAGCTTGTAAGAAATGGAAAGGAAGTAGAACAGATTTTGCCAGATTTCTTTTGTAAAAACTCTCAAATAAAGCAGGAAACGGTTTTGGACAAAACAAGACAGTAAATAATTGTATTAAATTAGTGAGTACAAACTTAATTACTAAAATAGTTCAAAATAGAATGACATCAAATATCTTGGGCTATAGATAGGAGATGAGTTGGAATATTAAAGATGGTAATATTTGTAAAAGGGTAGGCTCAAAAAAAAGGAAAAAGCAAAAGTAAGATGTGAGACTAAAGACTATGTGATAGTTAATAAAAAATGTAGATAAAAATGTGACCATATTTGAAAGGTTTCTAGAAACAGTGAGAGATATTTTTACTTATATTAGAAAAAAAAGAAACTTAAACATAATAAAATTTGAATTAAATTATATCATTTATCATAGGATGCTCTTATACCATTGACTTGCTTATCTTTTAGATAGCCCAAAACTTATTTGTCTTGCCCAATATTTCTTAAGCTTCAAATAACCAGTTTCACTTTTGAATTAACAAGTTTAGCTAAATATATATACATTTCTACTTGGCCCTTAATACCGTGCAAAGTGCTTTATTAAATAAATTAACATATCTTTTCCCTTTAGTGTCCTTCAGTCTATGTCACACAGGTGAATTCATCAGTGTGATTGGCATTTGGAAAGTATGTAGAAACATTTTGTTCCTAAATGAATAAATGAATGTTTTGGAAAACCACAGAAATGGAGAGTAAATTGCTATTAACCTCCAATTCAGGAATTTCTGTCCTGTTGCCAGAAAACAGAAGGTTAGGTATGGATGTATTACAAACTATTCGACCACAGAAACCTTCATGCCAGCAAGGCCTCTAGGTTTCCTACAAACGATTTTAGGAATAGTACACATTTACTGTCACAGGTGAATTTATAGCATGGTGAAATGATTCACAGAAAGAAAAATGGAGATTGCAGTCCTGCATTGGCTCTTAAATATTTTTGTTTCCAGCATACTGTGGGTATTTTTTTTTTTTCCCTCTACATCTCTCCCTACAAAACCCTGGATCTGTTAGAATAAATCTATTGCCTTTATTGTTATATACTCTTTCGCTCGCTAGACTACATTATAAATAATATTCTTCATTATAATGTCAGGATATAATTATATACTGTGGAATAGAAATTTTTATGGCGTGATAGTATCAGGGCCCCTTCCCCAAATTTTGATGGCAATGAATTAAAGACAGGCTATTTTATCCTTAAAGATACCACAGGCATTCAAAAGCTCTTAACTTTATTGATGAGAAAATAAAAGCATTAGAGGAAAGGAGTGTATGGCAGCACAAAATTCATTGACCAACACAATAAACATTTATTTTCATTTTAATCATCTACTTTTCTTGGTTATTCATAAAACTTGCTCATTTTAATCACTCTAGAACATATATAAGAATGTTAACTTTATCTGAATGAGGAAGTAAAGTAACACTTTGTATATTTAATTTTACATCTATATATGCATTGTTTTTATTCTCTTAAAAATGATTATAATAAACACTACCTGGGATTAATTTTGAAAAAATTATGGATGAACTATATTTAGAAAACTTCAAAACAAAACTGAAAGTTCTAAAAAAATGTTAAAATTCAAAAACATTATATAATATTGAAAAATATCAATACTGAAACCATCCTGAAAACATATAGAAATATGGTACCAATGAATACACCATTATTTCTGTTTGGGCATGTAAAAATGATGCTGATGCTCATCAGAAAAATTAATGGGCAATAAATGATAAATATCTTTTTGAAAAATACTAATGAGGGAATTTGTATAAATTGCGACTTTATATCCATAAACATATAACCAAGAATGAATGAATGCATGAATGAATCTTTTAACTGGGTCTAGAATGATTTTCTGAAAGCAACTCCTGCTTATAACCTGCAGGATCACCTAGTGTGCTTGCCAATATTGGAGAGCTCTGGGTTCCACCTCAGAGTAACTAAACAAAAGCCCTGGAAGAGCAAATAAAAAAGCAGGAAGGCCCTTCCTAAGGGATAGGTCATGACAGGAGGCTTTCAAATCCCTCTTTTTGTGGCATAGGGTTATATGTTACTACTACCTCCATAGACATTTTTTTCTTAACCAAGTAGTAAGATAGAAATCAAAATATAAGATAGCATATAAATGTAAAGAAATGATAATAATACTACACAAAAATAATAATGATAGATTTACTGAAATTACATAAAAAGTAAAAATATTTAATAGAAGATAATAATCATGCTGATAATAATATTTAGAGTACTACCCAATCCAAATAAATTTTATTTGTATAAACTCATTTAAAGCTTATAGCAACCCTATAAAGCTGTTAACATTATCAAACTGATTTTAAAAATG
The DNA here is from genome assembly GCF_000956105.1 of Propithecus coquereli. Classification (NCBI taxonomy): domain Eukaryota; kingdom Metazoa; phylum Chordata; class Mammalia; order Primates; family Indriidae; genus Propithecus; species Propithecus coquereli. Next base: position 307,131 of record NW_012152297.1, read on the forward strand.
AGGAAAACAAGGACCAGGTCAAGCTTCTTGTCCAAGTTTGATTATGATTAGATAAGAAAACAAAAGCAATAACCCTACACTAGCTGTCCCTAACCTAACCATGGAGTCATTTTAATTCTTAGTGTTACTAAAATCTACCTAAAAAGACAGAATGATTGAGATGATAATTATTTGTTCTCCAATTTTATAAGCAAGTTGCATGCATAATTAATCCAATGTAATAAGCTTTCTGATCCTCCCTGGCAGAGATGAGCTAGATTGGATGAGCAAGCCCTTCCTGTAGATGGGAAGATGGTGATTTGAGGGCAGGTAAACCATGAGACTATTGATCCCTAGTTATGGGACAAAGACATGGTTCACCTCATTTACCTCTTCCTATGGATGAGCTACTGGAGATGGGGATATAGTAAATTATGCCGTGGTCTAAAAGGAGTTGCTAACTTGGCTTCCACTGACAATTTGTTCCATAAAAAGAGAGATCATTTGGTCCTTGAGAAAGAACCTGACCTGGAAACAAGGACTAGACTGACTACTGGTATGAGAAGAATGTTGCCACTACTTTGTTTTCTGCTCATTAAATAAAAGTAAATAGGTCTTTCCTCTCTCCTCTCCCTGTCCCCTAGTGGCAAATCTACTAAGAAAAATGAACATACCTGCATTTCTTAGTGAAGACTGGAATGAAATACTTAGCTAGCTCGTGAACAATTGGGTAAATTATCTAGTAATATGAAATAAATATACATACTAGACTGTTTAATTAACAGTTTATAATATAAGTTTAGCTACTAATTTGAAAGCCTCACTTTGAGACAAGAAAACAGTGGACCATTCTAAAATGTCCCCTCTCTGCTTCTCTAAGTATCAATTTGCTACATTTCTTTCTCTATTAACTTGGCACTTGGTTTTTTTAATGGGAAAATGTTAATATATCTGCAGTCCTATTATTCATAGAGAAAATTGTCACTTAAAGATCTCTGTTATAAAACAGTGGAGCATTTCCATTGCTTTGTATCAGGAAGCCCTGATCATATGCTTCTTTCTGTACACTTTTCTAACCCTTATATTAAGACCTCCAAGAAATTTGCCACATACGGTCACTGACAAAATGCCTGCATGTCACTCAAGTACCCGCACACACTTTAAAATTCCAGTTATCTCCTTTACCCACAATATTGCCTTGACTATATTGCCTTTTGTTTGTGTAAATATGTTCTTAATATAGTTTCATTCCTTTTATATTTAGAAGTCTTTTTTCTTAACCATCAGATACGTCTCTAACCAGATTCTTTTTTTTTTCCATTTTACTTTATACTTTGTATTTGTTCCTTGAAATACATGAATAAAACATCAAATAACTCTTTGATTTTTTTTGGTGTATTAGCTAATAAAATGTTGGAGGGTAATAGAAATAAGTGAATAACATATAAAAGGTACCCTTACATTTACCAACTTTTGCTAGATTTTTCTTAAGAATAGGAACCAGACTGGGTACCCACTGTAGTGACCAGTACATTTCTTGAAACATAAAGTAGAAGCTTAATCAATACATGTGGTTGTTGTACCAACTTTCCCTTTTCAATTTATTTATTTTATGAGCATGTTTTGGCCCCAGAAGTTGTTAAAAATTAATAAAACAACAGAGCAATATGTTAAAAGGCCTAAAGGAAAAAACCGTAAACGAATAAAAGAGAGGAAATATGGGAAGAAGAAAATGTTTAATTAACCGAAATTATTTAGAATGGGACAAATGGATAATCCACCATTGACCTAGTTTCTCTACTTCTATTTTTTCTTTAATTGAACTATCATCATCCTGCCTTCCAAAGAACCTTAGCAGTTTAATTAGCTTATTCTTAGTTATCACCTTCAAAATCTTAACAGCTTTTCCTGTCTTTCATTATAGCCATATTTTTATTTCTCATTACTAGTTGGTGAAAACTCTTCCCTATACCTTGAATTGACAAATGCAGTAGCTTACATTTAATTGTAAGTCTTGAATAATATTTAAGCACCTCATAAACATGTCTAGATGCTAATTAAATTTAGCTGAGATTCTTGCCTTCCAGAAATGTACATTTTTCTGACCCCAACAGACAAACTCACACAAGTTCTATATTAAGTTATGTCCTTCTTAATCTTCCTGCCTGAGTACTGGATTACATCCAACTTGTGAGTAATTTATTCATAGGAACCTTTTAATCAACACAAAGTTAAAAATACAATGAAAATGGTATGTGTGCATTCTATTTTTGTGCACTCTTTGTAATATTGATTTTAAGACCAAGTCATTTTAACTTGCTATATTGATAATTTTTACAACATATTTTAAATATGTTATAGAGTTTGTAGGATAATTCTGTACAAATTTTACATTCTAAATAATATTGTTTATGAATATTAAAGTTTTGGATTGTATACACTCATATGTTGTATTTTGAGTATGTTTAATTTGGCTCATTCTTTTTTGCTTAATTAAGGTCTTTCAAAATGTCTTTGACTTACTGGTAAATGAATTGAAACAAAGATTAAAACATCTAATGATGAAGAATTGCAAAGAGGATGGTCATGTAGGAATATGATCTGGAAATATTGAATCAATTGTTCAGTATATGTTATGTAATATTACTGAAAATTAAATCATGAAAATAGACAAAGGTAAAATACTAAAAAAAATTGTTGTGTCAGCACAGTTTGATTCAGTCATTAGTAACTAAGTAACCTTTTCAAATTCTTGTTTGTATCACTTATCTAATAATGCATAATAAGCATTCCAAAAGTTAAAACAATAACAATGTATTGAACTCATGAATGTTGGCAATTTGAGGGTGGTTTTGCTGGGAAGTTTGCTATTCTCAGGTGGGATTGCTTACTCACTAGTTGATGTGTAGTCACCACCTCTGTCCTCCCTTCTGAGTCATTCCCATTCTGAATCTCTCATACTGTAGTGAAGTAGGTTAATAAACCTGGCTTTCCTTGAACAAGTTGTTCTGGTGGGTGGAATTTTTTTTTGTGTGACTCGGGATTCAACACTTCACATATCCTTATGGTGTTTTTTTTTTTTTCTCCTAATTTGAATCAGATCTCTGACAAATGACAACTCTAAATCTAAACTTGCTGTCCCTTCATTCACTATTGCAGTGATCTTTTTTTTTTCTATAAAGTACCTATTATCACTTAGTGTGTGTGTGTATGTGTGTGTGTATGTGTGTGTGTATGCAGACATAATTTTGTTATTGTCATTGATTGTTTCCATTGTCTAAAATATGTGCTCCACAAGATGAGGGAATTTTACTTTGGATTGTTGCTCTATGTCCAGCAGCTAAAATAGTAATTGACATAACATAGATATTCCACAAATATTTGTTTAATAATTTTGAACTAAATAATGAATTTTCATGTACGTGAGCCAAATTATTTTATTTGGCAATATCTGTAATACCCAACAAATTTTGTTTTGAAAAACTCAGATACCTGTGAACTTTTTGCTCTAAATTATTATCTTCTTAAAAACATAGTTCCAGAAACTATCAATTTTTTGTGTTATAAATTGTATTATAATTTGTTCTTTTTATTCAATTGAAGTTCAGGGTAAAATATTCACTATTTCAAATTATTTATTTAGCAACCAGAGTTTATAACATATGATGCTTGACATTGTAGTTACAATAAAATATAAGGAAAAAAATGATCTTACCGTTCAAATTTACCATAAAAACTATAGAGGATGTTTAAGAAACTGGTTCTTATTCAGAGAAATATCTTTAGAAATTCTGGAAAATTAAAATCAATAAAAATGCATTTTTCACAGTAGCAAGATATTTGACCTAAATTGTCAATATTATTGACTTTCCTCATAGTTTCATTTTTCCTCTCTAGGCATAGCCTAAATTAGTTTGATCACTTTGGAATACAATGTAAAGCATTTGCTCTCTTTTTATATAAAGGATTTTATTTAAATTTGATTCATCGGCAACATCAATGAGCACTACACTGCAGAATACATAAATACAAAAAAATCCCAAACGTTTTTCTATATCAGGTATATAGTTCAGACCATGACTATCAGTATACATAAATGTACCTGAGTAAGTAAGCAAAATTAAATGTATATTTTGTGAATTTTTTCAACTGACTTAAGGCACATTTCTGAAAGAAACTGCGTGGTTTTAGTATTATTGTTCTCACTGACTTTCTCTTCATTGTTGGTAAAAATTGCCTAATAATCTAATTTTGTTTTAAAATGTCTAAAGTTATATATATGTGCCTACATACTTAATCTATTAAATAGTTTTACTTTGTTTTGTTTTGCTTTGCTTTGTTTTGTTTTGTTTTGAGATAGGGTATGGCTCTTTCACCCAGGCTGGAGTGTAGTGGCCCTGTCATAGCTCACTGTAACCTTGAATTCCTGAGCTTAAGAAATCCTCCTGCCTCAGCCTCTGGAGCAGCTGGAACTACAAGCAGGCACCACCATGCCTGGCTAATTTTTTCAATTTTTTCATTTTTTTAGAGACAAGTTCTCTCTATGTTGCCCATGCTGGTCTCAAGCTTCTGGCTGCAAGCAATCCTTCCACTTTAGTCTCCCAAAGTGCTGGGATTACAGAAATGGGCCACCACACCAGGAACGGTAGTTTTTGTTGTTGTTGTTATTGTTTATGAAAAATAAAACTGAAATTTGGGTGTATCAATATTTTAAAGACATACATTTTATGTGTTTAATTTAATGTAATGTTTTTCATATCCACATCCCTTTAATGGAACCCACAGTTTTAAAGAAGGCTTTTAAAAAATAGGCTATTGTTGGATCAAATTATAGGTCTATTTTCAGTTCTTTGAGAAATCTCCATACTGTTTTCCAAAGAAGTTGTACTAACTTGCAGTCCCACCAACAGTGTATAAGCATTCCTTTCTCTCTGCATCCATGCCAGCATCTATTGTTTTGGGACTCTTTAATAAAAGCTATTCTAACAGAGGTAAGGTGACATATCATTGTGGTTTTAATTTGCATTTCCCTGATGATTAGTGACATTGAGCATTTTTCCATAGGTTTGTTGGCCATTTGTCTATCTTCTTTTGAAAAAATTTCTGTTCGTGTCTTCCGCTCGCTTTTTAATGGAGTGATTTGTTCTTTTCTTGCTGATTTGTTTGAGTGTTTGTAGATTCTGAATATTAGTCCTTTATCAGATGGATAGTTTGCAAATATTTTCTCCCATTCTGTAGGTTGTCTATTTGCTCTGTTGATTACTTTCTTGCTGTGCAGAAGCTTTTTCATTTAATCAAGTCCAATTTATTTATTTTTGTTGTTGCTGTAATTGTCTTTGGGGTTTCAGTCATTCCATACCAGATATCTACCCAAGGAAAAGAAGTCATTTTATCAAAAAGACACTTTCACTTGAATGTTTATTACAGCAAAATTTACAATTGCAAAGATGGGGAATCAATCCAAGAGTCCATCAGTTCATGAATGGATGAACAAAATGAGACACACACACACACACACACACACACACACACACACACACCATGGAGTACTACTCTACCATAAAAATAAATGAGTTAATGTCTTTTGCAGCAATTTGGAAGGAATTGGAGATCATTACCTTAAGTGAAATATATCAAGAATGGAAAAAGAAACACCACATACACTCTGTAATGATTTGGGACTAATTGATGGGCACACATAGGCACAGCCAGAAGTAAAAATCATTGGAAATCAAGAAGAGGGAGGGTAGAGTAGGGTAGGGGGAAAAAACCTACCTAACAGATACAATGAACATTATTCAGGTGATGCGCACACCTATAGCACAAAGCTAAGCATTATAAAGGCAATCCATGCAACCAAAACATTTGTACTACCTTAATATCTTGAAATAAAAAAAAAATTTAAAACAGGCTATGAATTCCATCAGATAAAAAAGTAGGTCTAGCAATTTGTTTTTTGTTTTGTTTTTTTATAACCTTAAAATAGCAGACAAGTACAATTTACAAATGACTTAAGAAGAGAGGTACAAAATATATTTATGATAGGATGATAAAAGTTCACTAAATCTAGCCTGAACTGCACATATGCCTTTTGAAGTATCTTACCTATAATCATAGTATTTGTAAAAAATTGTCCTATAGTATATGCACATCAATAACTAATCAGATTCTCTTTTGAAAATTTTAATAAAGAGTTGTGGAGAATGTGGGAATTTGATAAAAGAAAGTTGAGATGAAAGCTAAGAGCTATGACTATGCATAAACTATTAGTCATCAGTAGAGTCAAAACTGTAGGGAAGAGATGTAATACAGATTAAAAAATTATCTGACTAAGAAGAAAGAGGCATAATGACAAACAAGGGAAAAAAAATTCCATAGCACTTTTTCTTATCCAATCTCAATATTCCTACAAGACCCCCAATAATCCTGATGCTCGTGACATTGTTACAGCCCTAACGATACTCAATCCACTGGGGGAGATTTAATAGATTTTGTTCTTTGAACTTTGACTACCTATGAAAGAAAGATGCTTACCAAAGGTCTCCTCCAAACTATTTGTCCTCACACCTTTTGGAAAGCTAGTTATCACTTTTGTAGCAACACCAGTGAAACCAGTGAATAGAGACAGAAAAAATATCAGTTCATAAAAATTTTATGAAAATAATTTAAGACAGCTGATGGAAGTAGTAAATATGGCCAACTGTTGTTGTTACTACCTTCCTATCCCTATGACATCTTCACTTCACTCTTCAGTTTATGTTGTCTAAAATTCAATCTCAGAGATTAATTTGAATTAGAAGCCTTCATTTTAATGTTTTTAGAAGTGTTAACTGAGTTGTAATGCAGCAAATTGTCCTTCAGTATCTATTCTCACCTCCTTTGAAGCTGGAACACAGACATCTATCTAGAAAACATATTTTCTTTAAAGCTAAGGATGGACTTGGGTCTAAGTACCAACCAGGGAGATTTGATCCAAAGGAATGTGTGAAGATTCTGGGCTATATGCTTTAACAGGGAATTGCCTGTGCTTTACTCAGAATGGGAATGTGGTACCTGAGATACAGCCTCAAGTATATGAATGAGGACAATATCTAGGGGACTGCAGAGTGACAATATAGAAGGAATCAGATTCCCTGGATGACCTCATGGATAATCAATTCTGGGCCTCTCATCTCTGAACCAACAGATGGAAGACAAATAATCTTCATCTTTCTTGAGCTACAGTATTTTGGGCTATCTTTGTTAAAAAGCAGACAACTTAGGCCAGGCGCGGTGGCTCACGCCTGTAATCCTAGCACTCTGGGAGGCCGAGGAGGGCGGATTGTTTGAGCTTAGGAGTTCGAGACCAGCCTGAGCAAGAGCGAGACCCCATCTCTACTAAAAATAGAAAGAAATTAGATGGACAACTAAAAATATATAGAAAAAATTAGCCAGGCATGGTGGCGCATGCCTATAGTCCCAGCTACTAAGGAGGCTGGGGCAGAAGGATCGCTTGAGCCCAGGAGTTTGAGGTTGCTGTGAGCTAGGCTGATGCCACGGCATTCTACTCAGGGCAGTAGAGTGAGACTCTGTCTCAAAAAAAAAAAAAAAAATCAGACAACTTAGATTTTTGTTTATTTATTTCAATTTCTTACTGAGTGCATTTTTACATTTGGCAAAATAAAACAAATCATTTTTAACTGGAATAATTTATATCACCAAGTATTTTCAGTTTTTAGATGAATCTAATCTCTCACCTAGAACTATATTATGGAAGCCACATGCCATCCAAAGTTTTTGGAAACATTTAAATTTATAAGTCAATCAAATTGATAAGTGTACAGAATATAAATGAGTCCATGATATAATATAAAACATTAAGCAATATTAAAATCATTATTCAAGCTTTATGTCATGACAATAATACTAACAACAATTGAAAATGCTGATACAACACTTATGAAACTTCACAAAAAACCTGTGAGAATTTACTGATGCTAATCATGTTTTAGATATAAAAGGAACTTAAACAAAGTAGTAGAGCGAGGATTAAAATCTAAGTGCCTAATTCCAGAGACCATGTTCTTAGTTAATATCCTTTCTTCCCTCTCACTTTGTTTGGCTTCTTTTCAGCATGGTAGGTCTTTATATACCTACAAATACAGTAGTCCTCCTTATTCTCAGGGCATACATTTCAAGACTCCCTGTGGATGTTCAACAGTTGGGAAAATTCTAAAATCAGCAAGAGCAAAGCATCTATTCACCTATAAAGGAAACCTCATCAGATTAACAGCAGATTCTTAGCAGAAACTTTAGAGGCCAGAGGAGAATGGGATGACATATTGAAAGAGGTGAAAGAAAAAAAAACCTGCTAACCAAAGTTCTATGCCTGGCAAGATTAACCTTCACAAATGAAAGGAAAATAAAGTCTTTCCCAGACAAGCAAATGCTAAGAGAATTCCTACTTTACAAGAAATGGTCAAGGGATATCTAAACTTGGAAGTGAAAGAAAGATATTCACCCCCATGAAAACACATGAAAGTATAAAACTCATTGGTGAAGCAATCAAAAAGGAAAAACAGTAATGAATCAAATAGCACCACTACAGAATTCTGTCAAACCACAATGACAAACAATCAGAAAGAAAAAAAAGTAACAAAAATTTACAAAACAGCTAAAAATAATTAACAGTATGACAGGGAATAAAACCTTGCATGTCAGTATTAACCCATGAACACAAAAGGATCAAATGCTGCACTTAAAAAATATAGATTGGTGCAACGGATTAAAAAAATGATCCAACTACATACTACTTATAAGACACTCACCTTGTCTGTAAAGTCACATATAGACTAAAAGCAAAGGGTTGGAAATAGGTATTCCATGCAAATGGAAACCAAAAGCAAGCAGGAGTAGCTATACTTATGCCAATAAAATAGACTTTGAGCAAAAAATGGTAAAAAAAAAAAAAAGATGAAGAAAATTATTATATAATGGCAAGAGGATCGATTCAGCAAGAGGATATAATGATTCTAAATACAAATGTGCTCAACAATGGAATACTCAGATTCATAAAACAAATATTACTTGACTGAAAGAAAGAGATAGAGAGCAATACAACATAGTGGCAAACATCAACACCCCACTCACAGCGTTAGACAGATCATCTAGTCAGAAAATTAACAAAGATATACTGGCCTTAAATAGACTGTAGATCAAATGAACCTAAAAGACATTTACAGAACATTCTACCCAATAATTGCAGAATATGTATTCTTTTAATCAGCACATGGATCATTCTCCAAGATAGATAATATGTTAGACCTCAAAACAAGTCTCAACAAATTTTAAAACTATTGAAATTATATCAAATATGTTCTTAGACCATAATGGAATGAAACTAGAAATCAATACCAAGAGGAACTTTGGAGACTATACAAATACATAAAAATTAAACAACATGCCCTCAACAACCACTGGGCCAATGAAAAAATTAAGATGGAAATTTAGAAAATCACTGAAACAAATAAAAAGGGAAGCACAGTATACCAAAACCCATGATATACAGTGAAATCAGTACTAAGAGGTAAGTTTATAGCATTAAATGCCTACATCAAAAAATAAAAATAATTAAAAATTAACTATATAACAATATACCTCAAGGAACTAGAAAAATATGAACCAACTAAACTCCAGATTAGTAGGAGAAAAGAAAGATCAGGGCAGAATTAAATGAAATAGAGACTAAAATAACAATACAAAGGATCAAAAAATGAAAAGTTGGTTCTTCGAAAAGATAAACAAAATTGATAAACCACTAGCTAGACTAACCAAGAAAAGAATTGGGAAGATTCAAATAAAATAAGAAAGGAAAAGGAAACATTACAAGTGATATCAAAAAAATACAAAAAATCATCACAGAATATTATGAACAACTATATACTCACAAACTAGAAAATGTAGAGAAAAAGGATACATTGCTGAAAAAAATACAACCTCCCAGTGTTGAATCAGGAAGAAATAGAAATCTGGAAGAGACCAATCACATGTAGTGAGATTGAATCATTAATAAAACAATCTTCCAACAAAAAAAAATCCCAGGACTAGATGGAGTCACAGCTGAATTCTATCAAATATGCAAAGAAGAACTAAAACCAATCCTCCTGAAACTGTTCCATATACTAGAGGAGAAGGAAATTCTCCCTAACTCATTCTACAAGGTCAGTATTGCTAAGCACAGAAGGAAAAAAAGAAACACACTTCAAAATAATAAAGCCCATATACACCAAACCCACAGCCAACGTCACACTGAATGGGGAAAGTTGAAAGCATTTCCTCTTAGAGCTGGAAAAAGACAAGGATACCCACTTTCACCACTCCTGTTTAGTATAGTGCTGGAAGTCCTAGCCACTGCGATCAGGCAGGAGAAAGAAATAAAAGGCCTTCAAATTGGAAATGAGGAAGTCAAATTATCTCAGTTTGCTGATTATATAATCTTATATCTAGAAAAACTAAAGACTCCAGCAAAAAAATCTTAGATTTGATAAATGAATTTGGTAAAGTTGCAGGATACAAAATCAACATTAAAAATCAGTAGCATTTCTATACACCAATAAAGATCTAGTGGAGGAAGAAATTATGATGGCAATCACATATACATTAGCTACAAAAGAGAGAGTGAGAGAAAGAGAGAGAAAATACCTTGAAATAAATTTAACAAAGGAAGTGGTAAACTTTTACAAGGAAAACTATGAAACACTGAGGAAAGAAATGACACATGACAGAAACAAATAAAAAAGTATCTCATGCTCATCTGTTTGAAAGAGTCAAATTTCTTAAATGATCATACTGCCCAAAGTAATCTATAGATCCAATGCAATTTCTATCACAATTGTCATTTTTTAAGTATTAGAAAAAATAATCTACAATTTATATACAGCTGAAAAAAGAGGCCAAGTAACCAAAGCAATCTCAATCAAAAAGGACAAAGCTGGAGGCATCTCATTACTTGACTTCAAATTATAACACAAAACTACAGTAAGCAAAACAGCATGGCACTGGTATAAAAGCAGACACATAGATCAATAGAAGAGAATAGATAGCCCAGAAAAAAAGCCATATACCTACAATGAACTGATCTTCAACAAAAGAGACAAATAACACACCTGGAGAAAGGATGCACTATTTAATAAATGGTGCTGGGAAAATTGGAGACCCGCATGCAGAAAAATGAAACTGGACCCCCTATCTCTCACTGCATACAGAAATTGACTCAAGATGGATTAAGGACTTAAAGATAAGACCTGGAATTGTAAAAATACTATAAGAAAACCTAGGGAAAACTCTTCTGGACAGTGGTCTAAGCAAATAATTTATAACCAAGACCTCAAAAGCAAAGGCAACAAAAACAAAAATAGACAAATTAGACAAACTAAAAAATTTTCTGCACAGCAAAATAACCAAAAGAGTGAACAGACAACCTGAATGATGGTAGAAAATATTTGAGAACTATTCATCTGACAGGGGACTAATATTCAGAATATAAAATGAATTCAAACAACTCAACAATAACAAACCAAAACAAATAAACCCATTAAAAATGGGCAAAGGATATGAACCAACATTTTTCAAAAGAGGACATACACATGGGCAACAGGTATATGAAAAAATACTAAACATCACCAATCTTCAGAGAAATGTAAATTAAGACCACAGTAAGATACCATTTTATCTCAGTCATAATGGCTGTTTTTAAAAAGTCAAAAAATTATTAATGTTAGCAAGGATGAAGAAAAAATGGAATGCTTATAAACTGTTTGTGGGAATGTGAATTTGAACAACCCCTATGGAAATCAGTATGGAGATTTTTCAAAGAAAGAAATATAGAACTGCCATTTGGTACATCAATTCCACTATGGGGTATCTGAAATCAATATATCAAAAACACCTGCACTATTATGTTTATTGCAGCAGTATTCACAATTGCAAAAATATGGAATCAACCTAAGTGTTTATCAGTGGATGAAAGGATAAAGCAAACGTGGTATATGTACACAATGCAATACTATTCAGCAATAAGAAATAATGAAATTATGTTTTTTGCAGCAATATGGATGGAACTGTAGCATCTGATATATCCTGGTTCATTTATCCACAACAGTGTGGACAGTTGGATGTCAAAAGCAGATGATGATTACTAATAGGCACGTAGTGTAAACAGCATAGATAAACTGGACAGAGGTATGATTCATGTCCCGGGTGAGATAAAACAGCATAGGGCAAGATTCCATAATGCTACTTAGAATGATGTGCAATTTATAACTTATGAATTATTTATTTCTGAAATTTCCATTTAATTACTTCAGACCAAATTGACCCCAGGTAACTGAAACCATGGAAAGTATAAGAGTGAATACTCTACCCTGTAAACCAGGCTCACGAAGTCTAGTGACAGAAATGATACAGACAAGTATAATTACATTTGTGGAAGCAAAATAAATAAATAAATAAAACCTCAAATCAGTTATCATTAAGGTTTGAAGCTAAAGAAAAATGTTGATAGAAATGTGTAGAGCAACCAGCCAAGATGCATGCCTTTTTTAATTTCAAACAATAAATCCCCATGTATGATTAATTTTAGTCATTGAACATGTGGAGATATACAATAAACTTTTGTGAGATAGAAACAGGCTGAGGCATACTTTGTCCCTGAATTGGTTCATGCTGTTATTCTTTCGGTTTCATATTTCCATATTTTCATCTGTAAAGTGGGAATAATAACATGGCTTTGATATTTTTTCCCACTTCAGAATTGAGATGTTCCAAATAAAAAATATGGTATAAATGTTAACATATACATAAGAATTTCTCCCTCACATTCTCTCTCTGATATATAGTATTTTGTATATAATATAGATATCATTTATATATATATATATCTATATATAAATGTTGTAAATCAGTTTCTGCATTTAACATAAGATTTGCATATTTTATTAAAGACCCTACCCCTTCCACTCAAAGGTGGCTAGGAAGGGCATGCACATATTTGTGTGTTTATAATTGATTAATGTGAATATTATTATTTTCAAAGAAACAAATAAAATTAAATAAATGGATTAAAATATAATGTCGGTCTCCAGAATGATCTAAGAAATCCATGTAATTTATCTTAACATTAAGTAAAACATCTGGTTAATGGATATAATAAATGATAAAATAGCAAAATATGGAATCTTGCAATTAAAATATGACTTTATGAGGTGTATCTGCTGAGTCTTATCTTTCAGGAGAGGCAATGTTGCCAATATAGGTACAAAAATTAGTTATCAATTCTGTATTTTACTTAAGTGTATTCTAATGGGTTGCTTTACATGAGTAATATAATTTTAACTCATGTAATGATACAGTAAGATTTTGATATTAAACTTTTTGCCTTATAATAGAGTTCTTATTACCTTTAAAATTTAAATTAAACCAATTGCCTTGAAATTAGCAATTGTCAAACATTTGCTGAATTTATTTGTTAATTCCAGGCATCTCTTGGCAGAATCTTTGGGGTTTTCTAGATATAAGATCATATCATCAGCAAGGAGCGATAATTTGACCTCTTCTTTCCCCATTTGGATACCCTTGATTTTCTTCTGTTGTCTGATTGCTCTGGCTAGGCCTTCCAGCTGTATGTTGAACAAAAGTGGTGACAGTGGGCAACCTTGTCTGGTTCTAGTTGTAAGTGGGAATGCTTTCAATTTTTTTCTCATTGAGTATGATGTGTAGACACTTCAAAGATCTAAAAGTAGACCTACCATTTGATCCAGCAATCCCACTACTGGGTATTTAACCAAAGAGAAGAAAGTCATTTTATAAAAAAGACACTTGCACTCGAATGTTTATAGCAGCACAATTCACAATTGCAAAGATGTGCCCATCAATACATGAGTGAATTAATAAAATGTGGTATATGTATACCATGGAGTGTTACTCAGTCACAAAAAATAGTGACCTGATACCTGTTGTAACAACCTGGATTGAACTGGAATCCATCATTTTAAGTGAAATATCACAAGAATGGAAAAACAAACACCACATGTACTCACCACTAAATTGGAACTAATAGAGGAATCCTCATGTGCACATATGGTAGTAAAATTCAATGGAAATCAAGAAAGTGGGAGGGGGGAGGAGAGGGATGGGTAAATTCACACCTAACGGGCACAATGCACACTCTCTGGGTGATGGACAAACTTATAACTTTGATTCAAACCATACAAAGCAATTCATGTAACCAAAACGTTTGTACCCCAATAATATTCTGAAGAAAAATTACATTTAAGTATAGAAAGTTTATTTAATATTGACAACAATGTAAAGATTTCTAAGAATAGAAGTTCAAATTGAACCTAATGACATAAATATGACCAGAACGGTCATTATAGATGCCTGCCTAAATTAATATGTGCTTTTTATAGCCACAACATTCATTTTGATATGAATTTGTAATATTCCGTAAGGTGTTCATTTCAAACATGAAAGTTATGATCAAAGGATTTAAAATAATTGTCCTGTGTCATCTGATGGAGTTTTAAAGATGTAAATGGCAAAGTTAATTCAGAAATCTCATTATAAGAACAGTTACAACTGTTCTATGTCCATTTATCAGTGCAGATTGCAGTTAGAAATAAATAGAATTGTATAAAATGAATACAAATGAGAAGATCAAAGACTAAAAGTCTTCATGCAATATGAAGTTATAGGGGCCAAAATTCAGTTGCCAATTGTTATCTTTTTATGAAACTTCAGAAATCTAATTGATTTAATTTTCTGCATAAATAGAAGTACAGCCTTTTTTCATTCAGGGATTCTACATATATTTTCTAAAATTAGGAACAATATTTCTAATTATTTAAGAAAACACTATACTATCACTTATTAGAGCAGTGTATGTATTAATCAAATATTCTGGCTAATTATGGGTCATTACCAAACAGATTTAGAACGATAGCACACTAAAAGATTAGTGTTTGTGTTTTCATTGTACTTAGAATTTATGTTTTCATCCAGTGCCAAGGCTGTCCAATGAGAGTGTGTCTGAGGGTGTCTGAGGGATGGGCACATTTGCAGCTCTGACTTAGGTGGTGCAAAGGTAATATATGTAGCCAAAACATTTGTATCTCCATAATATTCTGAAATTAAAAAAATTAAAAATTAAAAATAAAAATAAAAAAGAAGAATGGAAGAAGACTGATTGAAGTATGTTTGATAGGGAAAATCAGGAGTTTAGTTTTGAATGTGTTCACATTAAGATGTTTGTGGGACATCCAAGTGAAGTTGTCATGGAAGCAGTTGGGTGTATAAACCTGGAGTTTTGAGACAAAAACAAAAATGTGGAAACCATCAGCCTATAGATGGTATTTATAATAAGGGAATTGCATTAAAATCACTAAAGAAAGAAAATTAATAGAAAGATGAAGGCAACCAAGACTGAATTTTGGAGAAAGATCCAGGAGAAGGCAACACTATGTATTAGGTTTATTTCTTATAAACTCTAAGAATATAAAATTCCACAAGTAGAGGGATTTTTGTCTTTTCTATTCAGCCCTCTGATATAACACAAGTACGTAGAACAATGCCTGACTTAGTAGGCATTCAGTAAATGTTTGTAGATAAGAAAAAAAATAGTATAAGCCACATAATAACTAGATGTAAATATTGTAAAAATCACAACTTAAAAAAATGTGTATCTGATATATCTTCCTTCTTTAACAGTCACTTTTTATTCTTTCACAGAAAGAAGATGAAAAAGTGACTCTCCTGTGAACACTTTCTAAGTTCTCTTGTGAGACGTAAAATCTAATTATGCTATAGTTTGCCTCCTAATGGATCTGGCCTGTTTGCCATCATTATGATAGTGCTCTCTGTAAACCACCAGTTCAATAACACGATTTGCCTCACTGATGTTTGCCTATTTCTGTTAATTTGTGATAAACTTGAGGGTGATGGTGTGTTTCAGGGTGAATTCATTATGACAATGTCTGGTAGTAACTTGTAGAAATTTAAAACATGAGTTTAGATGAATCCTTATTTAATGAATTCATGATTTTTTTTAATGTCAGATGTACCTATTTTGCACACACATCTACACACAAAAAGCTGTCAAATATTGACAACTATGGAATCAATTCTCTTACATTTTTATTTCAATTTTCTTGTTACTATATTTCTTTGTTTATTTAAAGCTTACATAATGTTGCCTGATTTTTTGTCCCTTTATCTATACAAGAATATACTCACATGGAAAAGAAAGGAAGTAGAAAAACAAATATTGGGATTTTCTATTTCCCAACAAAACTACTTAAATCTATTTGTAGACAAAGGAGATATAAAAATATCTGAAGGAGGAGGAGAGATTTATTTTTTCAAAAATAATCATATTTTCCTTCATTCTTGTTATTACTACATGTATTTAAGGTGCTTTATTTAAAGGGCTTAATTTTTTCTTTCTATAAAATAAAAAATGAATGGCATTGTTTATGAATTTAACAGAAGTAATTTGTACAACAAAATATCATTAATATTTAGTAGCATTCTATGTATCAAATAATTTAACAAGATCTTATATTATTCTAAATGTAGGCCTCATGAGGACAGAGATTTTTGTCTGCTTTTATCAATACTGAATCCTCAATGCCCTCAGAGCAGTGCCTGGAATGTATTCCAGTAGGCAATCAATAAATAAATCAATATTGAGTGAATTTTGAAGTGGATCTATAAAATAGCTATGTTAAAACCAGTTTGTGACCAGATTCTTTGATTCCGTATTTCCACTAAACTCCCCAGTAGTCAAACTGTAACCTTTGCTTTGGATAGCATTTTAATTTAGAGTATCTAGAGAATGTGGTAATGAGAGATATTGAGAATATTCAGATGAATATATAACCTTGAGAATATTTAAAGAAGCTGATAATTTAAACTCAAAATGTCATTTAAAGAAAAAGTAAACTTATTATGTGGAGTTGTAAAAGTTGGGCAAATGCATTAAAAATACAGAAACAGATTACATATTGGGAAAGAACATACAAGGCCCTAAATCTGTAAGAAAAACTCCAATATTTCATCAGCTCTTCTTAGTCAAAAGTGCAATAAGGTATTATTGTGCAACGACTTCGTTGTTAGTGTAAATGAATAAGTTTATAGCACAAGGCTCATAACATTTTGAGCTTTAAGCTTTGTGAAATGGAATGTCTATGGGCTTATGTGACGCTATGATATTCATTAAAGGTTTTCATTATAACAAGAAGTAGAATTTTAAAATATGGAATAATGTCTCAAAATAACCCCCTTAAATTACGAAAAAGAATATTTTTCATCCATTACAGTAAATACTAAGGGAATAATTCTTAACTACTGTAATGCCCTTAAAATTCTCTTGACTGGATGGTTCTATGAATGATAGATTTTTCATTTTCAAAAAGCCAATAGTGAATTAAAGATTCTATTCCTTTAAAAAATGTTTCAAGGATCTATTTTAAAGGATATGGATTATTCTCCAAGATTTAATTTTTTAAATAAATAATGAAATCTCAGTTGATTTTATAAGGAGAGCAATGTTCTACTGGCAAGAGTGCTGCAGTAAATATGATAGATATACTTTATGCCAACTTTACCAAAAATTTATTAGTATCCTTCGAGAACCCTTTTTAAACTCCGTGGTATTCAATGCTCATATTTTAAAATTTCAATAATATATCC
>NW_012152297.1:325011-349905 GCF_000956105.1 Propithecus coquereli
CCCGTCTCTACTAAAAATAGAAAGAAATTAATGGGACAACTAAAAATACATAGAAAAAATTAGCCGGGCATGGTGGCGCATGCCTGTAGTCCCAGTTACTCGGGAGGGTGAAGCAGAAGGATTGCTTGAGCCCAGGAGTTTGAGGTTGCTGTGAGCTAGGATGACGCCACGGCACTCACTCTAACCTGGGCAACAGAGTGAGACTCTGTCTCAAAAAAAAAAAAAATTCTTGAAATAATCCATGTATATATACATGGATATAAATATTTCCCTCAAAATTATATTACATACTATTAGAACTGACAGGATTTATATTTGCCATTTGAAAACAACAACTGAAAAGACAAGAAAAATATTTCTATTTTGAACATAAAAATAAACTGATGATTGAATTTACACTGACATTAATTTTACAAGGGAAATTATCCTGAAGACAAAGATGTAGACACAGAGTTAGAGAAAGATTGAAATGTCTTTTGACAACATATTTGAAAGGAAATGGTAATATAATGCCTTCTATATATCATCACCACCTATTTCATATATATGAATTTGGAGTGGAGATTTGGAAAGTGAACCTGTATGCTCTAGAAATATTACCTGAAAGTCAAAGTTACTCTCTACAATTACTTGGTCAAACATATTATATAGTGATATTTTCAGAGAATACAAAACAGCATATTTTCAATTAAGGTAATGTAGAGATCAGCAACAAGAAACATTTGCTAAATTAATACACTTTGTAATTATTTGATTTTTTTGGTCACAAACTATCAGTTAATTGCATATGTTGTTATTTTTGCTATTCCTTGTGACAGCTGCTTGACCCTATAGCTCAGTTGTAGAGCATAGGATATATTAAAACACAAACAGACAGACAAAACTGGGCTTGAAAAGAGTAACTAAAAGACATTTAGACAAGCTTTAACCTTAATAAAGAACACTTACATTCTAAAATAGTATGTGTTTTTCTGGGCATTTTTTTTTTTTTGGTCATTCTAGCCACTCATCTAGTTTTCCTTTTGAAAATATTTCCTTATATTTAAACCTGTCTAATTTATTGCTTTTATTTCAATTTATGATTTTTTTCTTTTTAATAGGTATTTAGCCACACCATCTACTCAGAAACTTTTTTTTTTTTTTCACCTAAGCATTCTTTTTGCCATACCTAAAGTACACATCATTATGCACATCTGGCTCATTCTTTGTAATAGATACAATAATTTTCATAGAACAAGTTTTATCAAAATTTACACTGCAATTTTCTTATTAATAGAATAATTCTTTTCAGGGCTTTTCTATACACATTAATGCAGTAGACATTTTTGTCATATATATATATATGACATACATATATATATATATATATATCTTTAGGTACTGGTACTTTTATGTATTTCTAAAAGTAGCATTTCTAGGTCAAAAAATATTAAGAGTAGTTCACATTTTATTAGATTTTACCTGGTTATTTTCCGGAAAGTTTGTAGCACTTTACACTTCCAAATTGGGCTGTTTTTTTCCTCCACTACCAATACTGAAAATTACCATCCTTTTAATTTGCACTAGTCTGATGGGGGTGGGAGTTATATGTTTCCTAAACATCATTTAAATTTGCATTGTCCTTATTGTTACTTATTTGAACATTATTTCATAAGAATAGAGAGGCCACAGTCATTACTCACGTTACATTTTATAAGGAATATTAATTGTTGTATTTAAACACTTGGTCTCTTTTAAGTGCATCCATTCAGTAGTTGAAGGTAAGAAAGAAATTTTTTTTGTTGTTTATGCTGTTTCTATTGCTGTTGTTTTGTTATGTATGTGCCCTTTTTTTTGTTTTTCAAATCTGGTAAACTTAGTCCCATAAAATACTTGAAAGAGTTCCTTTAGGCAAAGAATTTTGGTGAAAAAACATAATCTCTCAGAGCCTATTCTTCTAAAGACAAAATCTAGAAACATGAGGGGGGAGTGTGGACTATTGTTTCTTTATGGCAATGGAAAGGAAATGGCATCCTCAGATTCCTGTAAGGGGGTCTTGGCTCAAACTGTGCAGCATCAACTTTGCATGCCTGACTCTGTATTGCTACCAGTACTTGCTGCTGGGGCTTCAACAGTTGCAATCCATGGTAGTTTGTCTGTCAAGGCTTAGTCAGATCTAATAGAGTTCCTCAACTCATAGGACTTTACAAGGGCTCTCTCTGGCACTGTAAAACCTCTTAAGTCTCTGCCTTGTCCTTTATCCACAATGAAAAATCTGTAGTTCTACTCAAGATTAAAGGAAGCCACGTGTCAGGACTGCTGGCTCGCAGCTGAGCTCCCGGCAATATTTCCCCTTGAAGACGGCAAGGGTTCATGGGTTCTATATGTGTCAGCCAGGAACTGGGCATGACTCAAAGTACCCTTTGGTCTTTCACATCCTACAAATTATTTCTTTTTCTTGCACATTATTATTTTTAAAATTTTTGTTTTGAACTAATTTTAGACTTCAGGTAGATAACAAAAATAGTAGAAAGTTTTCATATATACCTCACTGCTCTCTACCTAATGGCAGCATCTTGTATAAGAATAGTACAATTATCAGAACTAGCAAGTTAATATCTGTAAAATAGTATTAAGGAGACCAATTTTTAATAGTTTTTGCACTGACGTCTGTTTTTTTCTATTGCAGGGACATATCTAGGATTGTATATTGTAATTAGTTGTTATTTTTCCTTAGTCTCCTGCAGTTTGTAAAATTTCCTAACATTCCTCAGTCCTTCCTTGTTTTTCATGTTCTTTTGAAAACTATCTATTGATTATTGCATCTTACTCAGCATATGTTTGATGTTTTTACATGTTTGGATCGAGAGTGTAAATTTTTGGCAATAAAATCATATCAATGTGTTTTCTGTGTGTGGTGTCATGGGTTTATTACATGGTCATGGATTACTAGTAATATTAAACTCGATTATTTGGTTAAAGTTATTATCACTGGATTTCTCCATCACATTATATTTTTCCTTGAAGTTAATAGAATTGCTAATCTACACCCCTGTGAGAAACATATTTACTAATTAGAGTACAACAGTTATATACACTTATTTTTGGTTTTAGGCTGACAATATCCATCCAAAAGATTGTTTACCAAAGTTGTTTAGGTTAGCTATTTTTTCCCTCAATGCCTTAAGTGTGGCAATGTTACTCATTTGTTAGTATTTGTGTTTCATTTTACTTTTCATTCGCATCTTGGTTGATATAAATAATTTGTTTATATTTTAGAAATTTGAAGTTTATGTGAAACATTGCAAAGTTTTGGAAGGTCAGAGATATACAAAGATACACTCAGAGGTGTATCATTCTTTATCATCTCTGCTACTACATTCCTGTTTTCTTCTTCTATCCACTTATATTTAACCTACCACGTATAGGTAATACTTGCCTTTAGTTTATGGCATATACCTCCTGCTGTGGTCCAGATATTTGTTTCCCTCCAAAGTTTGTATGTTGAAACCTAACCCCCAAGGTGATGGTGTTAAATTGCCTTTATGAGGTGATTAGATCATTAGAGTGCTGTCGTCATGAATGACATTAGCTCCCTTACAAGAAGAGTTTGAGGGAGGTCCTTCGCCCTTCCACCATGTGTGGTTGCAGCAAGAAGGTATCATCTATGAACCAGGCACTGAATATCCTGGTATGTTGGAGTTTTATCCTTTTATTGTTGAAGTGTCTTAACAAGTGAACAACTTTTAGTATCTTTTTTATTGGTTTGGTTTTGTTTTACAGTCTATTTCTGCTCTGAATATTATCAGTTATTTCATTTTGCTTACTTTCCATGTATTTGACCCTTTAGTGGTATTTTTGGGGTATAAACTGAGATCACTAAATTGTGACTTTTTTATTTTCTAATATTGGTTATGTATGTAGGTAGGGCTATAAATTTTTCCCTAAGTTCCACATTAATAGCATCCTATGAATTCTCATATGTTGTGCTTTCCATTTTCATTCAGTTTAAACTATTTTATAATTTCCTTCTGACTTATTTGAAGCATGGATTATTTAGGAATATGCTATTCTGTTTTCACATATTATTGAGACTTTTTCAGATATACTTCTGTTATTGATTTTTTTAATTAAATTTTATTGGGATAACAGAACATACTTTCTATAACTGAATAATTTTGTATCCATTGACCAATCTTTCCCCATCCCTTCTAATTCCCCTCTCCTCCCAGGAGCTGACAAACACAAGTCTACTCTGTGTTTCTTTAGGATCAGGTTTTTTAGATTCAATAAATGGGCAAGATTATGTAGTATTTGTCTTTGTCTGGCTGATTTCACTTAACATAATATCCTCCAGGTTCATCCATGTTACTGCAAATGACAGGATTTCTCGCCTTTTTTTTTTTGTAGCCGAATAGTATTCTCTTTTGTGTATATATACCATTTTCTTTATCCATTCATCCATTGATAAACACTTAATTCTATGTCTTAACTATTGTGAATAGTGCTGCAGTAAACATCAGGGTGCAGACACCTCTTTGACATACTGATTTCATCTTCTTTGACTAAATACCCAGTAGTGGGATTATTGGATCATATAGTAAATCTATATTTAATTTTCTGGGGAACCTCCACACTGTTTTCTATAATCCTGTGCTAATTTACATTCCCAGCAACATTGTATAAGGGTTCTTATTTCTCCACATTGACATCAGCATTTGTTATATTTTGTATTTTTTATAATAGTCATTCTAATTAGAGTGAGGTGATATCTCCTTGTGATTTCAATTTGCATTTCCCTGGTGATCAGTGATGTTCAACATTTTTTTATAAACCTCAACAGAGGGAGTACCCCAGGCTTCACCTAGTTTCTCAGCACCACTGCCTCAAAACTCTATGACAGTAAGCTAGGGAAAACATATTGCATACTTGAAATGAATTCTATTTTGTTAAGATGTACTATTTACTAATGTGTTGTTGAATTCTGTTACTGTCTGAATTAACTTGATCATTCTTTTCTTAAACTATTTTTATCTTGTCTAGTTATCAATGTTATTCTTGCTCCATTGTGGGAATTATGAATTATTCTTCCTTTTCAATGTTCTGTAATAATTTATAGAGCTTTGGGACTACTTAATATTTGAAGGTTTGGTTGAAGATCCCTTTGAATCATCCTGGGCATTGTGTTTTTGTGTGTGTCATGAGGGTGATTGGTGGGTAATTCTTTATACCTTTGTTAATATCTTCTGTGGAAAGTCTGTTTAATGTTTCTAAATCTAAGAGAGTCAATATTGGAAATCTGTATTTTTCTAAGAATTTTTTATTCCATTTAGGTTTTCAGATTTATTTACATAGAATTCTGCAAATTAATATCATATGGGTTTATTTTCATTTCTTCTGTTTCAGGAGGATTTCCACCTTGCCCATTTCTTATGTGGTATACTTGTGATTTGTCCATTTTTTCCCCCTTTATCATATAGCTTAAGTCTCTTGCCTCAATTTTGTTTTTACATGCATTGTGAATGTCTCCCAGGAGAGATGAGCAGGAAGCTATGAAGCAACCTACCTTAAGAATTCCATTTAGAGAGTGGAGCTAACACTTTCATGCTTTTGTTCTTTTTCTCAGCTAATGCAACTATTCCTTGGGAATCTAAGCCCAGAGATTTAAAACATAGACACAATCTATGTTCCTCTCCATTTCTCTTTTCAGTCTTCTTATATTGATTCATGAAAATAGACAGACTTTAAATTTTCTTTTCCCTCGTCATATTCTTCCTCCACCACGGAGTGCCGTGGCCTCCCAGTTAGGTTGATTGAGATGGAAGAGATATTTATACTCTGAGAAGCAAAGGTAGTATCTGAGACTTCAGCTTTTGTTTTGAAAAGCAGGAGGAATTTAGGAACCTTTTCTATTCTTAAGCCTACTTTCCAATTTTATTGCCTTGTAAAGAAGGTCAAATATCTGCCTTATTCAGACCACGGAGAAAAGTATCCTTGCTCCACTTGTAGCTAGCTGGAAACATTCAGAGAATCTAATTTAAAAGGAAATTAAAATACACATTGTTAATAGTCATAAAATATTATTCCTAATCATATGTTTATTGGTTATCTGTATTTGCCCTTCCCTGAGCTCCTAATGACATATTTACAGGGTTTTCTATTATTTTTCTACCAATGTTTTTAACTCTTTCTCTGTGATATATTTTGAAAAAAAATTTCTCAAGCTGTCTGAATTACTGTTTACCTATTTAATTTTTCTATAGTCCACTTTCTCAATCTTTTCCTTTGTACCTACTTGGTTTTCAATTTTGTTTAAGGACTTTCAGTCCTAAGATTTAAAAAGTTCCTCTCTAAAGGGCTTTTTTACTCCTACATTTTATGTAGTTTAGTTTTTTTAATAGACTTTATTTTTTAGAGCACTTTTAGATCACAGCAAAATTGAGCAGAGAATTTCCATATGCTCTCTTTCCCCATATAAATGCAATTTAATTTTTATATTTAGGTAAGTAATCAATCAAATTATCCTTGTATATTGAATTAGTTATAGGATTTTTGGTAATGCAGATAGGTCATATTAATTTGATATGACTACACATAAACATCTGCTATAAATTGCCAATCTATATAGACAAAAATATAGAACATGGTGAAAATTTAATCCAAGGAACAGAAGCAGTTATGGGATACTTTAAAACAGTTCTGCTTCTATTCCTTGGTTTCCTAAGGGTCAGTGTGTTAACTGCTCTTAACATTCCATAAGCAAGGTCCTGTCAGATGAGTGAAAGACCAAACTTCTTGCTAAGTGATCTTTTTATTCTTAGTTAACATTTCAAAGGAAATTGTACTAAAATTTATGCGCTTGTATAAGGAAGTACTTAAAAACATTGGGCTCTTCTACTTACATGCCAAATTCAACATACAGATTCATCTTTTGGGGGCAAAAGTAGAATCAGCTCCAAGTGTTCTTGCATATTATTTTGCTTTTAGCTTTTCAGTCTCCAAAAAGGTCAATCTCCCACAGTTTACCCCAGGATGATTTTGAGTGATGAAATTGGGCTAAGAACCAGGATCACAAATCTGTTTCCCCTCACTGCTGATGGGTGATAATATATAAATTCATCGCATTTTCTTTTGTAGCCAGACACAAACAACTGGTTAACATTGGTTGATATGAGATCTTTTAACATACTTTGTATCCTTTAAACATTTGAGCATCATGATGGTTTGTGGTCTTTCAAGGAAAACTGGTTACTCAATATGTTGGGTTTCAGGGTCTGAAATGTCGGTTCTTGGCAGGGTCATGGCCAAAGAATGACCAGATGCACCAAAGTAAGGCAAGCACAAAAATGAGGTTTATTGAGGAGAGAAAGATAGGATTATAGAGCAAGAGCAAGATACAGGTTTACAGAGCAACATACATATGCCACCCAGTTTATGGTGTTAGACCGCAGATAATTCCGCGGTGGGCCCAGGGGAGAGACGACGACCCTGAAAAGTGAGCGGAGACCAAGACTTGATGCAAAAAGCAAGAGGTTTTTTATTACAAGCGCAGCGCAGGGGCTCACAGCATCACCAAGCTGGCTAGCTGTAGCACCCGATAAGTGTAGGGCTGGGGTTTAAAAGCAAAAACCACACGCAAGTGGTCAGGGGCAAAAACAGGATAAGAGGGAGTTTTGGGGTGGGGAAATTCTAGAGGCTTAATCTTGCACAGACTACTCCCGGAGGCCGAGGGTGGGGTAATCTCATCGGCTGCAATCGGAACTGCCAGCCTGGGGTGGAGGAATTTCAAGAAGCTGCAATGGACACTCGCAGGCAAGCTTAAGCAAGAACACACGGCCGGGGGGTTTTGTTATATCTTTGCAGGCCTACTCTAGGAAGTTCAGCCTGTCATGAAGTCACTCCTGTTCCGTGTAGCTATATTTGACTATCAACTAAAAGCAAGCACAGTGACAGAAGCAGATGGCATCAGTTAGAATTAAAGAGAACACTTCTGCTATAACCTTACATGCCTTACATTTCACATACATATACACATACACACACATAAGGGGGGAGATTCTGCTATAACCTTACAATGGTATTTTGATATAGCTGTCTAAAACAACTCCCATATATCCCACACCCAATTTCTTCTATTATTAACATCTAACATTTATAGAGTAAATTTGTTATAATTAATGAAGAAATGTTGATAAATTATTATAATTTAAGTCCAGATTTTATTCAAATTTCCTTTTCTTTATTTTAGAAACTCATATAGGATTACTTTATATTCAGGGAAGGTTTCTCAGCAATGAATTCCCTCAGTTTTTCTTTTTTTAAAATATTATTATTCTTGATCCAATTTTGAAGTATAATTTGCTGGATATAGAATAATTTTGTGGTTTTCTTCTTTCAACGTTTTAAATGCTTTAGTCCATTACCTATTTTACTTTCATAGTTTCCAATGAAAATCCACTCTAATGTTTTTCTGTACAGGAAAGGTGAGTTTTTCTTTTCCTCCATCTTATTTCTAGATTTTTTTCTATGTCTTTGAAGTCTGTTTTACCAATTTGAATATGATATGCTGTGATGTAGATTTTTTTTGGTATTTATATACCATGTTGTTCTTTGAGCTTCTGGGGTCAGTATTTTTGTATCTATAATTAATTTTGGAATGTTCTGAACCATTATTATTAATATTTCAAGTAATTATTTTGCTGTATTCTCTCTTTCTGGTCCTCTGCTCTCCTTCTGGTGTTCCAATCATTCATATGTCATATGTTTTGTCATTGCCCCACTGTTCTTCAATATTCTGGTATCTTTTTTTCCTCCCTTTCTTTTGCCTCTTTGCACTTCATTTTGGGAAGTTCTTATTAAGCTACACTCAAGCTGACTCATTCTTTTCTATGCCATGCCCAATCTACTGATGAATTCATCATAGGGACTCTTCATTTCTGTTGCAGTGTTTTTGATGTCTAGCATCTCCCTCTGATTCTTGCTTAGAGTTTCTCTCTGTTTACATTACCCATCTCTTTTGGTATTCTGCCTACTTTTTCTATTAGAACCCTTTACGTGTGAGTCATAGTTATATTAAATTCCCTATTTGACATTTCCAATGTCTGTGTCAAATCTGAATCTAGTTCTGATACTTACTGTTCTTCCTTAAATTGTGTTTCTTCTTGCCTTTTAGCATGTTTTGTAATTTTTTGTTGCAAACCAGATATGTCCTGTTGGATAATAGGAACTGAAGTAAGTAGGCCTTTTGTGTGAGGATTTATGATGACTTGGTGAGGGTTTGGTCTGTGTGTATTGTTTACTGCACTTGCAGGTTTCAGAGAATTCAACTTTCTTTTGTGTACTTATTTTACCTCCCTTCCTGTGTTTGGAATTCCATACATACTCCTCAGAGAGTCTGCATCTTTCAGCTCTTCTAGGTGTAATCCACTGTTCTTACACTGGAGCCCTGTTGGGTCAGTGGCAAATCGTAAAGGAGAGAAATCAATTTTTAATCACATGATTAAACCTAAATTTTTAGTGGGCCCATGTCTCTGGACCTTCACAAGTCCATAGTGTTTTTCTGATAGTATAGCTTTCCCATCCCCTCTTAGGTGAAAACAGAGGCTAGGCAAGCCTGCAGCTGGGAGAAGGCTCAGGTAAAGTCCCTTCCCATGGAAAGTGGCAATTCTTATGGAAAATGTTCTGCAAGTATTTTACAATAATTATTCTTCCACTCCTACTGCCAGAGACAGGAAGGATCTTTCTTGGATCTTCATCTTGAGAACATGATAGAGCTTTTGGACTTTAAGTCTATACAAGTTTGGGGCTCCCCCAAGACTGCAGCGTACGTATTTTCTTACTCTCATGCCAGGCTACTCTCAGCTTTCAGCAATTCATCAAATTACTGTCTAAGTTTTCCTACCACTTTATGCTCCAACAGCTTCGCTCCAAGTAAGCAGATCTCTGCTAGAACTCTAACCGAATTCACCTATCTCTTCAAATTCTGTGGTGCCAGTTGCCCCTGCAATCTCAATTCTATGATAGTTTGAAAAAAAGTCATAGATATTTAGCATGTCCAGCTTTTTTGTTTGTTTTATTTTAAAATCAGAAGTGTTAAATTCTAAAGTCTTTATATGTCAGAACTGAAACTGGAAATTAATTTTTGCATATACTGGTAGAAACAAAAATGATCACTATGGTCAAATCTGGTGAGAGGTATTTTATGCAATTAAAAATGTCAACAAAAGTAATTCCTATTCATTAGCTTACAAATGTCTTTTTAGTATATAATATGTTCTAAATGTTGTGATGGGTATTATATTGTCAAAGAATATGAAATATCTGATCTGAATTCTGTGGGAATTTTATTGTATATTCTGTAAGGTAAAATTTATTGACAAATAACTACTATGTAATAAGTTATATTTTGTGATATATGTTTGTGTATATGATAGATATTTGTGTGTGTGATATTTGTGATGTAGATATTTGTTGTGTGTGTAGATATGTATTTATGTGTATGTATATTTCTTCCAATCTCCCCAGAACTTGATAAAAAATGTCACAGATAGTTTGGAATGTTGATTTCCTACTCTGGTGGTAAAATATAACATTTACAGAAAAACAAATTAATGTCACTGGAAATAGTCATAATTATATTCTTTTTTTTCTTTTGAAACTTGATTAGTTTAAGTTATAATCAGGCAAACTGATTAGCAAATAAAAATAAACAAAATGATCAAATAAGCACTGTGAAAGTTAAGTTAAATTGATTGTTTTTATATTAATTGGAAAATAATCAACATGATTAAAGACTTGCACATTCATTAATCCTGTGCTTCTGTGATATTTTTTCCAAAACAATGTAAATTATGCATTTTGTCCTTTTAAAACATTATCAAATTCAGACTTGGTAAAATTTTACACTAAATATTTGTAATATTTTAATTGGTACTTTCTATCAGCATGAATGACCTCCTATTGCTTCTTGCACTTCACCAAATCGTATAATAATCCTAGGCCTCTTAAATGAAAGAAAGTTCTTCTTTCTTCAAAGATTTATAAGCTCATGACCTGCTATTGTTCTTTTCAAGCTACTGTGACCTTCTTGGCTCATCATTCATTTGATAAAATGAATTCTCTTTTATGGTGGTGCTGAATCTCTATGTTTAGAAAACCAGTGACCTTTTCTCTCATAATAACTGTGTTTTTGCAAGTCTAGACCTCTTAAAATTAAAATTGGTTGAGATTTTGTTTTTGTTTTTTTTCGTATCTTTTCTAAATTGTAAGAGAGTGAGCAACATCAGCAACTAGTTCTATTCTTAGCTTGAAATTTTGCCAAGTTGTATAAAATCTCAAGGTATATTTGCATTCAGTTTTGTTGGTTGTATTAAATAAAACATAATTCACTGTTTGTCAGAGGGCACCACTTATAAATGCATACTTCATATCCCAGGAGGATTTACAGTGAGTCTCTCAAAGACTTTTGATACTTTCCAGGTATGTTATGCAGACACATGATATGGATGATTGTTCTACAGCATTATTTCTGAGTCTGTATGTTTCATTTGTTTCTTTGTTTATCCTGTTTGTCATATGGTAACAACACTAATAACAACATTTCTAAAGTTTTTATGTTTTTATCTTCTGAGCCATAATTTTTATTAAAGTCATGTATGCTTTAGGTAGCAAACATGACGTTAATCTACAATATTCTTTATATCCTCCAATGGCAATATTTCTTTCAGTTCCTACTTGCTTAAAAAGGAAGCTATCTTCAAATGTGTTTCTGTCAATTACAGACATTATGGTTTCCAATCCCCTTGCCCATTCTGGTGTATAATAAGGTTGCCCTGATAATTACACACTGAATTGGTAGCAGCCTTCCAAAATGTTTATGAATATGTAGAGATAAAATAAATTGAATATATTGTGCTTTCACATAATATATTGTTTTGCTTAATTATAATTATTAATACTATAGTTAAGTCTAAAGAAAGGAGCAATGTCAAAGGCATTATGAAAAGCATGAAAATTTACTCTTGGAATGCATTATATCATTTTGTTCTTAGTGAAGTAATTTCCTAACTTTTTTTTTTTCAGATTCCCTAAGTCAACCCATACTCATGGGAAAGTGAATATGTCCAAGTTATAATTATTTCTCAATGGGGACTAAACTGGAATTAAAACTTTGCTTAAACAATATAACAAACAGAATATATGCATATGGAAAAGCCAGCAGTAGCCATAAATTTGTCTTCTCAAAAAAATATGCTATAGTAAAACAACAACTTTTGTTAATAACTGTTTTATGCAGTATCTTCTCAAAACGACTGTATGTTTTTGATACTATCATTAGCGCCATGTTAGAAGAAATGAAGTTCACAGGGTATTCTGTAACCTTCCCAATTGTCTCAGATACAGTAAGTACAGAACAGGGTTTTTAAACTCACTTATTCTTACTCGAGAACCTAAAAGTCATACTCCCTGTCTAATTGCTCATAAATGCTATGTTTGAAATATCTTGGTAAGAAATTCATTTTCATTATGTCACATAACTTTTTGGACTAAGCCAACTGGGACATTATTTTTCTGGTTATAAAGACAAGAAAACCAAAGTGCATGAAGGTTAAATAAATTGTGCCAAATACACCCCACTAGTGAATGATAGGAATTTGAGTCCAGTTTTTACCCTGTAGTCTTCGTTCTTTGCCCCTGTAATGACTGTCTATAAAAGTTGCACTCTATTCCTCAAAGGCAGCTCTGTATCAGAGTCCTTTTAGCCTTTCAAATAAGACAGCACCTGCTTCCCAGTAGTACAGTGACCTGATTGCCTCTTACTTTCATTTATCAACCATCTATTCAAGTTAAGAATGTTTTATAATTTAGATTTAATTATTTATTTTTATGAATTACTGTGAACTATTTTCATTCTATTCTTCTTAACAAGATAATCGATGATTGTGAAAATAAATAATAATTCAAATAATATTACTATAACAAAAACTAAAATTCAAATAATATTATATGGAATTATTATTTGAATTATTAATTTTGTAATAGTAGTAGTGTTGTTACATTAGTATTTTAATACGATAAGTGTCAAATGATATACAGTAGAGAAAATAATACAAATAAGTTTGAACAAGTCCAGATGTTGAAAAAAGTTGTAAGTATTAATATATTTTTTGAAGGATAAACTGTCCTTTTTTTGTCCTCTAGTACAGTTTCTGGAATAAGTGTTAGTGATTAAAATAATGAGTGGAGTTCATGGATTTCAGTGTGATGGAGTGGTACAAGCTAAGAATAGGCTTGTCATCTGAAAGTGCAATATTTTAGAATGTTATTGATTATAGTTTCCAGAGCAAGAACACTATATGTAATTTATTATTACTAGCAACAATTTTATTACCTGCATGTCAAATAAATGGAAAGTTTCATGTAACTGAGAAGTTGTTGACATGAGTATATGCTACCATTGCACTAGATTCTATCAGAATTTACACTAAAGATAGCCTCTGGATATGAGAATTAGGGTAAGTCTTAAAGCAGAAGAATGTGGAATTTATATTCTATATCTACTTCATGTAGCTATTGATTATTTGAAAGATATTCTTTCTAACACAGTCCTGGGATCTGACTTGTCTTCTTCCCATTGCTTTTAAACTAGCTTGCCTCCCAAGAGGCAAAATACCTTCTAGGAAAATCAATGAGAGTAAAACTGAATACTGAAACTTTTACCACCGTACTGACTTTCCTGATGTCTGGCCACTGATACACTTTCTGCAGATTAGCGTGCTGAGAATACTAGCTTTAGAGGCTCAGTACTTTCCTGTAATGTCCCAAAAAGGTGGAAAGTAGGTGGCTTTCCAAGTCAAATCTGAGGCGATAAAGAAGTGTAAAATTGCAGTTCTTTACCTCAACACCCAACACTCAAGGAAAATGTGTTTGAATTGTGTCAGTGAGCATAATCCTCTCAATTTTGTTTTGGTGTGGATATTAAAAATACAGAATCCTAGGCCCAACCTCATATCTACAGAATCAGATAACTGGGTGTGAAACTTCAGAATACATATTTTAACCAGCACCTTTGGTAATGCATATGTTGACTTAGTTTTGACATCTGGAGCCATAATGGCTTTAAAATCAGACAAATATGGATTAGAGTAGAGGTTCTGTTAAATGACCTCTCTAAACATTAGTCTCCATTATAAAATTGTGGAAATGATATTTATTCCAAATAATTCGTTTAAAGATCAATGAGATAATGGGTAGGAAGCATATGTAGTCCAGAGTATAGCATGTAAATAATCACTAAAGTTAGATATTATTACTATCACTATATGGATCCATAAGAAAGCTGTAAAAATGTTGGTTCTTAGTCCAAATGAAAGGCTTGGATCATGTTTATAGAGTGAGGTTGTCTCACAGGCATCACAAGAGCCTCCATGGTACTTGTTTCTTAGTAAATATTTGTAATTGTTGTTTTTTGGCTCACTTTCCTCTCCCCTTATATTCTGCCAATTAAACCTCAAAATAAATCTGCAGTTTATTCACTTCTATCCATTCCTACAATGCTAGCATCCTAGTCCAAGCCAATGCACCTTTTACTTGTAATTAAGCAGTAGTCTTCTAAAGAAAAGCACTTATACTCTTTAAAACACAAAACTGATTGAGGTAATTCCCTACCTACATAAAACTATTTTTAAAGACTACCATCATTAATTTTTAAAAGCCCTTTAAAATTCATTAAAAAAAGAAACCTGAAAGCTCTTTTAAGTTCTGTTCTTTGTCCATTCCTCCAGTCCCATCTTGGAAAAAAAAAAAAAAATGTCTTCTTCAGGTCTGTTTTCCAGAGGCATTACATTTCCTTCTTCAAATAGACTCAGTTCCCTCTTCCCACAGTACTGTGGACATGTCAGTTGTTTTTGTATGAGTTCTAACCCATAACCCCCTCAGTTTTTCTAGCTGCCCCTAACTAAATTGCAGGCCTTTGCCAAAGTCATTCACTCAAAGAAATCTGCCCTAATTCCAATCTAAATTAAATCCCCCTGCATTGCTTCCATTTTTCTCTACTGGGAATCTAAATGTTGCTATCATTTCTTCCTTACCTATAACACCTTTAAATATATATTCATTTTTTATATTTTTTGCTAGTTTGTTTAATGCACTGTAATTTCCATGAAGGCATAAGATCTCTTTGCTTTTTTCTTCACCAGTACCCTGGGAAAGCATACTAATGAAAACTTTAGGCACTCATTACCTGATTCTCTTCTGAATAAAAGATTGGATAATTCAGATACTCCTTTTATGCACATATTCCATACTCACCAACTTGGTACTTTTTATTTTAAATTGACGATTTTAATATATGTTTTAAAACTTTTGTTCTTGGGAAAAAAATGCAGCAGCACAGAATACTGTTGCTATTATTTTAATAAAAAGCAAGAAAACTAGTAGAATTTTCAGATCCTCCATTTTATGTTCTCCTTTGGGCAACACTTTTTTAGATGCTGACAGCATAAAATTGGTTCAGCACTCAAGTCTTTTTTTTGCAGATTATTTCTATGGATAAATCAGCAGGGCTGAATAATTCTTTCCTTTAGCAAGTACTGTGGGACAAATAATCCAATTACTCCAGGAAGCTTTCATGACATTAAGTGAGGCAATTCAAGAAATCACTAACAATATCCACTTTTAAGATACTGAAATATCTTATAGTTAAGCCTTGAATGCTTTGCTTCTTACTTTCCTCCTCTCTCTTTTTTTCTATTATTTCTTTTATTTCTTGGAATTTAAGTATAACCATTTTCAAGGTAGGGCAAAATAATTAGTTCTTTTATGTCATTATGGCAATGAAGTTGTGATAAAATTCAGATCCTCTATAATTTCTAGGGAGAAAGAGTTGGCTGTGGACACCCGTCTTCTAAGATAGTCACGTAGAGTACATGTCAGATATATTGCACACATTATTTCATTAAGTCCTAAAATAGTTCCGAACATGCAATATTATTATTTGCATTTAAATTAAAACTTAAACTTTAATTATTATGCTCGATAAACTCAGCATAATTAATTCATTTTTTTCATTTACTAACATACAAAAATGCTAAATTCATATAAGTAAATAAAACAAAATTTAATAGGATAAGACTGGAAACATAAATAATGAACAAATAATTATACTAATATATGAAATATTGACAAGTATTAAGGGTTATAAAAGGAAGACAGCATAAATAATATAAATATATGGATGGGTGAAAGAAGTGAGAAAATGAGCTATTTCATATATTGCATATAAGCAATCTCTAAATCTTTTGCATTAAAAAAATATATATTTCAATGTAAGCAAGAGAGTGAACTGTGAAATAACTCAGGTTACTGGCTTTCCAGAAAAAAAAGAATAGCAAGGATGAAGTTATTATGATCATATGATCATTTCAATTGATACTGAAAAAGCACTCAATAAAATTCAACATCCTTAACAATGAAAACTCTGAAAAAATTGAGTATAGAAGGAACATACCTCAACATGAAAAAAACCACATATGACAGACCCACAGCTAGTATCATACTGAATGGGGAAAATTTGAAAGCATTGCCTCTAAAATCTGGAACAAGACAAGGATGCCCACTCTCACAGCTGTTATTCAACATAGTACTTGAAGTTCTATCAAGAGAAATTAGACAACAGAAAGTAATAAATGGCATCCAAATTGGAAAGGAAGAGTCAAATTGTCCTTGTTTGCAAATGATATGATACTATATAAAGAGAAACCTAAAGATTACATACACAAAAATAATAGTAGAACTGATAAATTCAGTAAAGTTGCAGGATACAAAATCAATATGCAAAAATCAGTAGCATTTTTATATGCCAACAGTAAAAAATCTGAAAAAGAAATCAACAGATAAAATAAAATGCCTAGCAATAAGCTCATCCCAAACAACTGAAAAATCTCTATAATGAAAACTATGAAACATTGATGAAAGAAATTGAAAAGTACACACAAAAAAATGAAAGTATTTCAATGCTCATAGATTGAAAGAATCAATATTGATAAAATGTCTGTACTACCCAAAGCAATCTACAGATTCAATGCAATCCCCACCAAAATACCAATGACATTCTTCACAGAAATGAAAATGTAATCCTAAAATTTATATGGAACCACAAAGGACTCAGAATAGCCAAAGCCATCCTGAGCAAAAAGAACGAAACCTGAGGAGTCCATTATCTGACTTCAAATTATACTACAGCACTGTGGTAATCAAAACATGGTACTGGCATAAAAACAGACACACAGACAAATGGAACAGAATAGAGAATCCTGAAATAAATTCACCCACCAATAGTGAACTTCTCTTCAATAAAGGTGCCAAGAAGATATAGTGGAGAAGTATAATCTCTCTAATAAATGGTGCTGGGAAAACTGGGTATCCATATGCAGAAGAATGAAACTAGACCTTTTTCTCCTTCCATATACAAAAATCAAATAAAAATATATTAAAGACTTAAATCTAAGACCTTAATCTATGAAACTACTAAAAGAAAACGTTGAGGAAATGCTTTAGGACATTGGTCTGAGGAAAGATGCCTTCAGTAATATACTCAAAGCACAGGCAACCAAAGCAAAATTGGACAATGGGATGACATGAAGCTAAAAAGCCTTTGAATATCAAAGAAAACAATCAACAAAGTAAAGACACAACCCACAGAGTGGGAGAAAATATTTTTAAACTACCCATCTGACAAGGGATTAAAACTAGAATATATAAGGAGCTCCAACAACTCGATAGGAACATATAAATAATCTGATTAAAAATGAACAAAGGAGGCCGGGCGTGGTGGCTCACGCCTGTAATCCTAGCACTCTGGGAGGCTGAGGCGGGCGGATTCTTTGAGCTCAGGAGTTCGAAACCAGCCTGAGCAAGAGCGAGGCCCCTTCCTACTAAAAATTAGAAAGAAATTAATTGCACAACTAGAAATATATAGAAAAAATTAGCCGGGCATGGTGGCACGTGCCTGTAGTCCCAGCTACTCGGGAGGCTGAGGCAGTGGGATTGCTTGAGCCCAGGAGTTTGAGGTTGCTGTGAGCTAGGCTGACGCCACGGCACTCACTCTAGCCAGGGCAACAAAGTGAGACTCTGTCTCAAAAAAATAAAAAAAAAAAAATGAACAAAGGATATGAATAGACATTTCTTTTAAAAGGACATAAAAATGGCCAACAGGTATATGAAAAAATATTCAACATCATTAGTCACCAGAGAAATGCAAATCAAAACTAAAATGAGATATTATCTCACCCCAGTTAAAATATTGATAGCTTTCATCAAAAAGAGAGGCAATAATGAACACTGGAGAGGATGTAGAGAAAGAGGAACCCTTATACATTGTTGATGGCAATGTAAGTTAGTGCAACCACCAGGGAGAACTCTATGAAGCTTCTACCAAAAACTACCATATGACCCAGCAATTCCACTGCTGGATTTTATCCAAAGGAGTAGAATTCATTATAGCGAAAAGATATCTGCATTTCCACATTTATTGCAGCACTATTACAATAGCCAAGATTTGGAATCAACCTAAGTGCCCATCAGTGGATGAATAAATAAAGAAATGTTGGTACATATACTCAATGGAATACTATATAGCCAGAAAAAAGAATGAAATTCTGCCACTTGCAACAATATGGATGGAACTGGAGAACGTTATGTTAAGTGAAATAAGCCAAGCACAGAAAGACAAATCTTGCATGTTCTTATTCATGTGTGGGAGCTAAATATTAAAAAAAAAAATGATCTCATGGAGACAGACAGTAGAATGATGGTTACCAGAGGCTGGAATGGGTAGTAGGAAGATGGGGATAAAATGGGGACAGTTAATGGGTGCAAAATATAGTTAGAGAGTTAGATAGAATGAACGATATTTAATAGTACAACAAAGTGACTATAGCCAACAATAAGGTAGGGTATAATTTAAAATGACTAGAAGAGTAGAATTAGAATGTTCCTAGCACAAAGAAATTATAAATACTTGGTGTGATGGATACCCCAATTACCCTGATTTGAATAATTCACATTGTATGCCTGTATCAAAACATCACGTGTACCTTATAAAGATATGCAACTATTATGTATTCATAATAATTAAAATTATTTTAGAAAGAAATTGTAGATGACAGAAACAAGTGGAAAAAATACCCTATGCTTGTGGATCTGAAGAATCAGTAGGCCAAAAACAATCTACAGATTCAATGCAAATCCTGTCAAAATAGCAATGTCATTTTTCACCAAATTAGAAAAAACAATTCTAAAATTCATATGGATCCAAAAAAAAGCCAAATAGCCAAAGAGATATTAAGCAAAAGAACAAATCTGGAGGCATCACATTACCAGACTTCAAACTATACTACAAGGCTATGGTAACAAAAATAGCATGGCATTGGTATAAAAATAGACATGTTGATAATGGAACAAAATATAAAACCCAGAAATAAAGCCACATACTTACTGCCAACTGATCTTTGAAAATTGTCTATGTCCACTCTCTAATTCAGTGATATGCTACTGTAAACTATTATACAACAGATGTAAAGTTAATCTGGTCCTTAGTAAAATGATATATTATTTTATAACCTGGAACTTGAGATTTGCTCAAAGATAGTGAAAACAGTGAATATCACATGTGTAAATGCTAAATTTACTGCATAAGTGGAAAGCTGAAGATCCTATAAAACTAGTGAAAGATATTGGGATGGTTATGAAGCATGGCATACATGGTACACTGGAGACACCACAGGCCTCCCAAATGTAGGAGCTACTCCTTTCATGCAAAAATGCAACCTGAGCAGATATGATATGTTAAGGAGAAACTGGAAATTCAGATTTTTAAACTGTGGTACCCTCTAGTTTAAATGATTCCAACTTAAAAAATTATCAATCAATACCACATCAACATAGCTCTGGGCAAATTTTGTATGTATGTATGTGATCTGTTCTACCATATCCACTGTATCATCTAGGGAGAATGTTTATTGTTTTCTTTATTCAGTGGTATAGTGAATGAATCACAGTTTATGAAGGATGGAAAGGTTTTTCTAAGGTAAAATAGTACCTCTTTGGGAGAAAGCTCAAAGACCTTTGAATAAAAAGCAAGAGGATAATTAAAAGGAGAAAGCACTTTATATTACATACTTAATTCCTTCCCTAATAATAAAGGCAGTTCTATCTTTATCCACAGCACTGCTTCCTAAAGCCCCAAGGAAGACATCTCTGAGCTTGTGTGGGTATTGAACCTTATCATTGGCATGCAAAAATGTTAGCCTTTAGCAAAAAGGGAGGAGTGAGAATTAAATCTTCAAAATAGCTTCAATTATAGCAGCAGGATTAGTATGTAGTATTTCTTTCTGAGTTCTCACATGGATTTAACATCTATTGCTCTTTTTTTTCTTCCATGAAGTTTTAAAGTCTCTCTTTCTCTTCCCTGAAGAGAACAGCATTATCCTTAATTAAAACTCCTGAGAGAGCTTTAGAGGTCTGTAGTTCAGATTATATAGTTTGAGTCTTCTCATGTAACAATTTAAGCTCATCCTGCCAAGTTTCTGATTTTGTTTCAAAACTGGTGATTTGAGAGGCATAGGAATCAACTGATTTCACTGATTTCCAAGTGCTTAGATCTTTTTTGTACGATTTATAATTATGTCTCCTTGACCAGCTATATGGAGATTCAGATTTTGTTTGTCAATTACAAGAGTACATTAGGTTCACTGAAAATTCATGATACTATTAGAAAACAAAATGTAGTCATTAAACACTTAATAAAATTAGATTATTTGGTCTGTAGGCACTGAGCACTTTGAAAGTTACCTCTCCCTCAAAATAACAATATTCAAAGAATGGAATTATAATAATATTGTGTTATGAAAGCAAATATAAGTAACTTATACAGTCAGATAGAGGGGCATACAGAATTCAGGGCACTTGTATTCAATCTATTTTCTAAAAAAGTAAGTTTGAATTTGACTTCTCCAGAGTCCTATAATTCTGCCTTAATGACACCCGTATTGTTTAGTAAAATGTAAGGCTTGGTCAAACGAATTAAAAAGATGTGCACCAAAATCTCTGATCCACCAGTTACTACCATTATAGCCTTAGAAAAATAATCTCATATCTCCAAACCTCATCTTCATATCTATACAATTTATAATTCAAGTTTTTCCTATTTCAGAGACTATTAAGATTAATTTAAAAAGTATGTAAATAATTTGAACCAAGCTTAATATACTAGAATATGTGGGTGAGAGGAAAGTAAATATAATTCTCAGGGAGCCAGGTCTCTCAAAGCCTTTTGCCATTGGTGTGTCAAACATAAGCATAGCCAGAAAGTCAAAATGTAACCCTAAAAATTTTGAGTTACTTTGAGTTATTTATTGTTCTTCTTAAACCCTGGAATTAGAGTTTTGTTTATATATATGTGTGTGCACACACATTATATTTTTTAATCTTACCTAACAGGCTTCCAAATCAGAGCCAAAAGTCAGTAGTCCCTTATCATGGCAAATTGTTGTGTCAATCCCCTTTTTAAAAAGAATAGATCCACTCCACATATAATCACCACTCTTCGGAAACTTTAAATTCATGTACTTTCTTAGTGTAGCACTTCCTAAGCTCTCATATGTCTTGCTAAGGCACGTCTCTAGCTCTTCGTTATCTTTTATCCTCTTAATCGTATGCGTTTACCACAGCACATATGTTTCTCACATTCATGAAATAATAATTCCTGTAATTTTTGTTCCTTCCATTCTAAATCCTGCCCAAGAACCATAATCACAGGTGCATGATTTACCAAATTATTTATCAGGACTTCGTTGATAGAAAAGTGCTGAAGTTTTGAAAGAAGTCCCTGTCACTCACCTTCTCTCACTTTCCAGAATGACCTCCAATTTCGCTCAAAACCTGTTGTCTTAAAGGGGAGATTAGAGAAAAAAGAAATCTAGTAAGTTAACTAGGTCATTTTTTTCCACTTCTATTTAGTTAGTTTGAATTTTGCTATATAATTCTGTTTTTCCCACTGGAACACACAGTCCCAAACTGGATATTCTCTGGAGGGGAAAAAAGTAATTCCAAATTCGGTATGATCTTTATAATATTCCTCTTTCTGGTGTAATTTCAAGAAACATATCAGCTTGCACCACATCCCATTTTAGTTCTTCATAATATAACTAAAGTTAGGCTGAAAGTTAGGCTGAAAACTCTTCCATATGCAGCTAAGTACTATCAACTAGGTCAAAAAGCCGCCACCACCACCGAGATTTTAATGCTGATAAAACCATAATTTTCTGGCTTCTATTACTTGCTGTATTCCAAGCTCAGGTCTATGGGAAAATAAAAACTTTAAAAAATAATACAATTCCTTCACTTAACATTTGTCAAAAACTATAAAGGCAACCTTTTCCAAATACTACTCATCTTTTCATCTCGCCCATAGCATGCACTGGTAATGTTCTCACATCTTCATTTCCAATATTATATAAGAAAAAAACAACATTCTTTCCCCCCAATGCTATCCATTATGAGGATGAAAATGGCCTAAAAAATTTAGCTTTGACGCACCGTGCCGCACTCAACCCACTAGATCAATGATGAACTAAGCAATATGCCCTGCAGTGCACACAACCTAGGAAAGATATTTTTCTTCATAACTCACAGATTTATTCTAGAGAATCAATATGATGTTGAACTGTCCTAACTTCTTTATGCTTCTTTAACTTGAGAGTAGAAGGGAACACAGGGGAAGCCTTTGTATTCATATGTTAACAATTTATTCCTCTTACATAAACTTTTTAATTACTTTGATAACAAAGTTATCACAACTCATGTAATAAATATTGGGAGATAGCAAAACACAAGAAGCATTTTGGATTTGGGAAAAAATTGAAAAATAAAATAAAACACATGATCCAAGAAATAAATGGATTAAAATATATTTTCCATTTTATTCATCACTTATTCAACCTCATTTTGTGAGGACACTGGCCCCAAAATTAATTATAAATCTATGAGTAGACAGAGGTAAATTCATTCTTTCCATTTCTTCTTTGTGATCAAATATGCTATTCTTATATCTGCTTGAACTATTTGAGGATCTTGCCTTTATAGGCTGTACAAATACTGAAGAAAAAGGTAAGCAGAGTATATATAAGGTATGGAACTTATCCTCACTGACTTTATTATGGCAAATAGAGGACAGAAGACATATATACACAAATGAAGAAATTAATGTGAACCAAGGTGAAAGTGATAAATGTGCCTATAGAATATGGAATTAGCCATATTTAAGAGTCCAAGTTTTGGCTACCTTGCAAGGTACTTCGGCGGCTTAAACACTCAGAAATTCTTATGCGATTAGAACAGCAGTGGTCAAACTTGTTTGGCAAAAGACCAGTTTATAGATTTTTTTTTGTTTTATGGGCCATATGATCTCTATTGCAAACATTCAGCTCTGCTGTTGTCCTGCTAAAGCAGCCATAGAAAATACATAAACAAATTAGCATGGCCATATTCCAATAAAACCTTTTGATGGACACTGTAATTTGAATTTTACATACTTTTCACATACTATGAATTGTTACTGTTCTTTTTACTTTTTCCAGTCATTTAAAAATGTAAAACCAATAGTGGACTAGATTTAGTCTATGGTCCACAGAATTTGTCTACCCCTGAATTAGAATATAGGAAAGAATGGTTTTTGATCTTTTCTTCATTCTAAAAAGCTCTCTTCTGTTTCAAGTATAATTGATGGTGGAACCTGTTTCTGTTTGATAGAATGACAGATTTTAGAGATATATGTCAGATGCAGAGGCTTAAATATATCTTTGTGCAACTTGAACTTTGTCCAAAGGGCTTTTTTTATTTCTTGTTATTTATGTATTGTCTACCACCCTTTCTTTATTCTCTTTCCTTTAATGATGTTTTAAATATTTTAAACTCATTTAGCTCCCTCCTTTTATTACTCACCTCTGGCCCCAGTTTTTTTGTATCTGCAAACATTTTATCCAAAGTTAAATGTGGTATATGTATACCATGGAGTTCTACTCAGCCACAAAAAACAATGGTGATCTAACACCTCTTGTATTATCCTGGATAGAGCAGGAACCCATTCTACTAAGTGAAGTATCCCAAGAATGGAAAAATAAACACCACATGTACTCATCATCAAATTGGTATTAACTGATCAACACTTAAGTGCATATATAGTAATAACATTCATCGGGTGTCGGGCAGATAAGAGGGGGAAGGAGGGGATGGGTATGCACACACCTAATGGATGCAGTGCACACCATCTGGGGGATGGATATGATTGAAACTCTGACTTAGGTGGAGCAAGGGCGATATATGTAACCTAAACATTTGCATCCCTGTAATATGCTGAAATAAAAAAAAATTAAATAATAATAATACTTTCTACAACAAAAAAGAAAGATGATCTAACATTAGCTAGACAAATCTATCTAAATTAAATTTTACAGAAAACAAGAATATGTTATTTAACAAAGTTTTTATGGAATTGTCAGTCTAAAGCATTAAAAAATAAATAGTCTTGATCTCCATTGGCTTTGTACATGTACTTTTCTATCAAAGTTTCGTTATTTGTAACTCATGCATCTATGGGGAGACTTAGTGTGCTACTACTGATCTTACTTAGAAAGCAGACTGAATATAGAATGTTGTTTTGCTCTTAATAAAGCATACTTCTTCACTCTTTTTCCTGCCTCCTCCCTACTTCACACTTGATTTATTTTGTTCACATGGTAGATTAAGCATTTTACAAAGAAGGATGTCATTTCTAGCTAGTCAAAATCATTCAAGTATATATGTTCTCAAGGAAATTTTACCAGACAGATTCTTTCCCATACAGGAATAGTGGGAGCA
>NW_012152297.1:351615-368903 GCF_000956105.1 Propithecus coquereli
AACAGAAATTTATTTCTCATAATATTAGAGGCTGAAAAATTTGTGATCAAAGCATAAAATTGATGTCTGGTGAAGGCCCACTTTTTGATTCATAAATAGTATCTTCTCACCATGTCCTTACATGGTAGAAGGGAATATCTTCTGTCTGTTCAGCCTCTTATACAGGCATTATTCTCATTTATGAAGTCTCTACCCTCATGATATAATTATTAGTACCTCCCAAAGGCTCTACCTTCTAATACCATTACATTCTTGAATAGATTTTAAAATATGAACTTTAGAGGAACATAAACATTCAGATCATAGCAGAGAATTTTATAGTATGAAGATAATTTAATTTTGTTTTTTTGATTCCTAAAACATAACCCACAAAATTCTAAGTATCTTGTGTACATCTTTATCCTTTGAAGTATAAACTTTAAGCTTTCTGATTCAGAATATCCTGGAAATCTTATAAAATTGCATGCTACACCATATATACAAATTTGATTTGCCTAAAATAGTAGATGTAAAAAAAAATCTGCATTTTAAATAAATATCCCAGGTGATTAATATATGCATCAAATTTGGGGAACCATGGCTTTAATACTTATTTTTTTTTGTCTTTCCTACTGTCTTGCTTTAGCTTTAATTATAGCTCCCTATAAATTCTCTCAGAATAATAAGACATTGCTTTGCTTTCGTTTTTGCTAATATTTTCTTTTATCACCATAATTCTCAGGCTTTGCCTCAAATTATATGCATACATAAATCTTTGAAAAGATACAGTGCCCATGCTAATACTCAAAATCAAAATCAAAGTTCCTCACTCTTAGGGTCTGGGCAGCAATATTTTTTAAAAGCTCCCAGAGGAAGAGTGACATCAGCAAGGTGGAGGACAAAGAGGACCCCCTCATTCATCTCTCCACATAAACAACGGATAAGAAAACTGCTCACCAATAAAAATAGCTCTGAGAGAGCTCTAGAGTAAAATGAAGAAGCTGCAGCAACCCAGTGGAGCACGAAATGTGAAGATAGGAAGCACTTTATCTGTGTCACACCATCACCCAGTCTGACACAGGCTGGCACCAAGAGAAACTCCTTCAGCTGTGATCTCCTCCTGTGGGGAAAATAGAGAGCAAGAAAACTTCAAAAGCACTTGCCACCACTGATTGTGGACATTAACAGCTTTCACCCCTGAGGACCCCAGCAGTTTTTGACACTACTGACCACAGATGATGGAGCT
Source organism: Propithecus coquereli (assembly GCF_000956105.1). Taxonomy (NCBI): domain Eukaryota; kingdom Metazoa; phylum Chordata; class Mammalia; order Primates; family Indriidae; genus Propithecus; species Propithecus coquereli. The sequence goes on from NW_012152297.1 coordinate 352,841, forward strand.
TCCTGGAATCCTTGCTTCAGCCAGTTGCCTCAGGGTCGGAGCCACAACCACGGCCCACACCTACCCCTGCCTGGTCCCAAGCTCCAAATCTCAGAGCTGCAGCTACTCCATGCATGCCTATGTTTTGAACACTGATGCTACTGCCACTCTTTGTGCGTTCACACACTGTTGATAAGAGGAATTCCTTCACTTGAGTTTATCCTGGGAGAGAAAAAGAGAGCAAGAGGATACCACCAAGGCACCAAGGATCCCACAGCATTCATCCAATATTGACCTCAGCTGACAAGCCTCATGGAATCTATATTGCTGCACCACCAGCCCTCCTTCAGAGTTCAAGAAGCTGCTCTTTCCCTCTGCTAAATATGGAGCAGCAATACATCAAACAGCTAGCACCCTTGCACTCATCCACAGGAAAAGGTCTTTTCCCATCAAATCCAGTCTGTAAAGTATGGAAAAGTTACCTGCTTTGTCACCTATACAGACCTTAATCCAAATCTACAAATATTATAAAAAATAAGGAAACATAATACCAGCAAAAGAACACAATAAATTTCTCATAATTGACCCTCTAAAAGATGGGATCTATAAGTTGAATGACAAATAATTCTAATAACTTTAGAAAAGCTCAGTGAGCTGTAAGAGAACACAAATAGAAAACCCAACACACCATGAAAATGATACCTGACTAAAACAAGAAGCTCAACAAGGAGATAGAAATCATCAAAACAAAACAGAAACTCTGGAGTTGAAAAATACAATTAATGAAATAAAAAATGCAACTGTAAATTTCAACAGCAGACTCCATCAAAGAGAAGAATCTATGGACTCAAGTACAGGTCATTTGAAATTATTGAGAAAGGAGGAAAAAGCCAAAGAATAAAAAAAGTGTAAAAAGCGTATAGGATTTATGGGACATCATGAAGAGACCCAATAATGCATTAAGGAAGGCACAGAAGGAACTGAGAAAGAGAAATGGGTATAAGTTTATATGAAGAAATAATGGCTTAAAAGTTTCCTGTTTTATTTCATTAAAGTTGATTTTCTGTAGTAGTGTGTTTTAATTTCTTGGTCTTTATTTTTTGTGTATCTGGTTTAGGTTTTTTGATTTGAGGCTATTAATACCTTGAGGCTTGCAATAAAACCTTTTATAATCAATTATTTTAAACATATTACAACCGTGCTTGCAAACAATCAAGCAAGCAAACAGAAATCTAAAAGAAAATCTATGCTTTAGCTCCATCCCTGGTCTGCTTTTTTACTTTTTGTCATTTTCATTTGTAACTTTTTATACTATCCTTCTGTCAAAAGTTATTGTAGTTATTTTTGATGGGTTTGTTTTTCAGTCATCCTACGCAAGATGTAAGTGGTTTAAAGACCACAATTACAGCAATAGAATATTCTGTATTTGTGTACTTACTGGTACCAGTGAGTTTTATAACTTCACATGATTTCTTACTGTTCATTAATACTCTTTTATTTCAGATTAAAGATATCCTTTTAGCATTTTTTTATTTATCCATGCAACATTTTATTTAGCTACTATGTCAGATACCATAGTACTGGGAATACAGTGATGAAGAAAATTGAACCCAGTTCTTACCCACTTGGAGCTTACAGTCTAAAGAGAAGGTATATGGAAAGACAACTAAAATGGAGTTAAGAATATTCTGTTTTTTATCAAGATCTACTACTGATTAACTAAATGTGACCTTGGGCAAGCCGTTTTATCTCTCTGGGCCTTAGATAATTTATTTTTTATTTCAGAATATTATCAGGATATAAATGTTTTGGTTGCATGGATTTCTTTTGTACTGCTGAGTCAAAATTATAAGTGTGCTCATCCCCCAGATATTGTACACTGTACTCATTAGGTATGATTTCTCCCATCCCCTCCTGCCCTCTCCCACCTACATGATTTCCATTGTGTTTACTTCCAGCTATGCTAATGAGTGCTGCTCAGTTAGTCTCAATTTAATAGTGAGTAAATTTGGTCTTTTTTTTTTCCATTCTTACAATACTTTACTTGGGAGGATGGTCTCCAGTTCCATCCAGATGGTTGTGAAAGGTATTAATTCATTTTTTATGACTGAGTAGTACTCTATGGTGTACATATACCACATTTTATTAATCCACTGATGAATTGATGGGCACTTGGGTTGATTCCACACCTTTGCAATTGTGAATTGTGCTGTAGTAAACATTCTAGTGCACATTTCTCTTTTAAAAAGTGACTTTTTTTCCTTTGGGTAAATGCCCAGTAGTGGGATTGCTGGATACCTAAAATAGTATGGAGATTCCTCGAGGAACTTAAAGTTTAGTATTTCTTGTAGAACAAGTCTGGTGTTGATGAAATCCCTCAGTTTCTGTTTGTCTGTTCGTCCTTAATTCTCTTTTATGTTTGAAAGATATTTTTATAGGATATAAGATTCTAGGATTAAAGTATTTTTTTCCTTTGGCAATTTGAATATGTTATACCACTCTCTCCTGTGCTGTAAAGTTTCCACTGAGAAGTCTGCTGCCAGACATATCGGAGCTCCTTTATATGTTACTTTTGTCCTTTTTTCTTTTTCTTTTCTTTTTTTGCTTCCCTTAGGACCTTTTCTTTATCCATGACCTTTGTAGGCTTGAGTATTAAATGTCTTCAGGTAGTCTTGTTTGAGTTAAATATGCTTGGTTTTCTATGACCTTCTTGTACGTGAATATTGACATTTTTCTCTAGATCTGGAAAGTTATCTGTTACTATTTCTTTGAATAAATGTTCTACCCTGATCTCTCTCTCTCCCTCCTCTTTAAGGTCAATAACTCTTAGACTTGTCGTTTTGAAGCTATTTTCTAGATTTGTAGATGTGTTTCAGTCTTTTTGATTTTTTTTATTTTTCTCTTCTGGCTGTGTCTTCAAGCTCACTAATTCTTTCTTCTGTTTAGTCAATTTTTCTGTTGTTAGACTCTGATGTATTTCTCAGATTGATGAATGAATTTTTCAGCTCCTGAATGTCTGCTTTCTTTTTTTATTATTTCAATCTCATTGTTAAATTCCTCAATCAGCTCCTGAATTCTTTCTCTGTGTTGTCTTGAAATTCTTTGATCTCCTTTATGACAGCTATTTTGAATTCTTTGTCTGAAAGGTCACATATCTCCATCTGTCCAAGATTGATTACTGCTACCTTACTTAGTTTGCTTGGTGAGGTTATGATTTCCTGGATATTCTTGATGATTGTGGATATTCATTAAGTTTGGGTATTGAAGAGTTAGATATTTATTTTAATCATTGCAGTATGGGTTTGTTTGAACCCATAACCGTTGGGAAGTATTTTCGGGTATTCAAAGGGAATTGAGTGCTGTGATCCATGACTTTGTTCACTGCAGCCATATAAGCACTGGGAGTGCCCCAGGCCAGTAATCCTGTGACTCTTGCAGACTCCTGGTGGTACTGTCTTAGTTGTCTTGTGTGAGACACAGGAGAATTCCCTAAATTACCAGGCAAAGTCTTTCACTCTCTTCCCTCACTCTGTGCTGGGCTGCTGAAGTTGGGGGAGGAATGATGTGGACACCCTCTCATGGCCACCGCAGCTACGACTGTGCTAGTTCACACCTGCAGCCAGCCTCATATCACCCAAAGCTTCTGGTGACTGTTGCCTGCCTACTTCTGATGTGTTTTCAAAGCCCAAGTGCTCTTTAGTCAGAAGTTGGTGAATCCTGCCAGGACTGGGTTCTTCCCATCAAAAACGTGTTTTCTTCTGGCCCAGGGCAGTCAATAAATGCCATGCAGGAACTAAATCCTAGAATTAGGGGCTTCAGGAGTCTGCATGGTAGTTTATTTTACTGAGGATGAGCTGGTTATGCAAGTTTCAAAGCAAAGTTCCCTGGGTTCTTCCCTTCCTTTCCCCAAGTGGAAGAAGATTCTATCTGCACTGCACTGCTTGGACGTAAGGGAGAGGTGACACAGGCACTAGCTTGGCCACTGTGGCCAGTGTCTCAATGGGTCATGTGCACCCCAACTCCACTGCCTCTGAGTCAGCACAGCAAAAGAATTGCCCAAGGACTTCAATCTTTGAGGCCTGAATGCCTTATGAATTAACCCATGTCCCTGGCTGCTTTTTGTCAGCTTGTGGTGGGGCTGGTTAGCATGTGGGTTTTGGGGCAGAAAATTTCCCTCTGGCAGGGCTGGTCCAAATGTTTCCTCTGTGGAATCCAGCAGTATTATTCCCTATGCTGTGCTTTCCTGTGACAGGGTGGGCCTGAGTGTCAATGCAAAGTCCCGTAATCACTTCACTCTCCTTCCTCCAGGTACACAAATTCTGCACTTGGTATGCTGGGAGGCACTGCCTGAGGTTGGGGACTGGGTAATGTATGCATTTCAAGACTCTTTTCTACCATCTGTTTCTACCAGTATTTCATTTCTTGATATAATGTTAAAACCAGGTACTGTGATCACTCGCCTGATTTTTGGTAATTCTGAAAGTGTTTCCTTGCATGGATAGTTGGTCAATTTAGTGTTTGCATGGAGGGATGATTGTTGGATGTTTCTTTTTGGCCATCTTGCTCCGCCCTGATCCTAAAGTAATTTTTAATAATTCTTTTCTCTATTGTTACAAATAAAATGCAATATATGTGCAAAGACATATACAGACATATACATATATGCATTTACATATTTGCTTGTATATAAATTCAATGAAAGGGTAAACCACAGAAACATTAAATATTAAAATTATAATTAAGCTTAGGAAGAGAAGAAAAAGGGTGGCTAGGGAGAAGATGAAGCATAGCACTTCTCTAAATAGATCTTGTTTTGTAGATGTGACTTTATAAACCTGCATAAATAATTTACATAATTTTAAACCAGAGGATACATTTTTAAAGAAAATCATCACAGTTCAGAGACAAAATAAAACTTGGAGCTAACTGTATGTTATGATTTAACCCCTCCTTTTGTTAAATAAATGGAAACCTAGTATGAATGTTTTCTCCCCCTAATTTTCCTGCACAATATAACCTAAAAGAGGTTTATAGACATATTTAGAGATATTCTTCCTTCTTTTGAACTGTATAATATGACATTGTATAGATTTTCTGGTATGTTTAATTAATTTCTTATTAGTTTTTCTTTCTATTCTTTGGCTCTTATAAATTGTATATTTGTCCTTTTGGATTTTTTCTGGTGTATCTATGGGATAGATTCTTAGTAATGCAATTGCTAAATCAAAAGATACATGCATATGTTATTTTATACATATTGTTAAACTCCCCTCCTGGTTGAACTATTTTATAATCCCTCTGGCAATGTGTAAAACAACTTCTTTCTCCACAATCTCAACAGTTAAGTCTGTGCTCAAATCTTGGATTTGTCCCTTTTTAAAATGTAAAATGCTGTCCCCAGTATTTAATTTGCATTATTTTTTAATTATTTTTAAGGTTAAGACAACTTGCATTTTTTTCTTGTGGATTCTCTTCATATTCTTGCTTGCTTTTACAGCAGGCTTTCAAGCTTTTTCTTCTCTATTTTTAGAAGCTCTTTATATATTAGGGATATTTACTTTTGGTCATTAGTATAAATTGCAAATAAAATTTGCTTACGTCACTTTTAGCTCTTCAAAAGTTTGCTTACATTAGAGTCAAATTTATCCGTGTTTTCATTGTTGGATCTGGATTTTGATCATCAATAGAAAAAATTTACCCACTCCTGAGTTATAAATATATTTATGCATTATTACTTGAATATTTGAGATATTTAGATTTAAATTTCTCATCAATTTGAAATTATTTTTGTGTAGATTGTGAGAAATGGGTCCAATTATATATTTTTCCTTTAAAGTTTATTTTTAATAAGGTGATATTAATAAAGATTTTAATAAGATTTTTTTCCACAAATTAAAAAAGCTAACTTTATTGCATATTATATTTCCACATACAACTTGGTTTATATATTATTTTATTTGTTCTGCTGGTTCTGCTGCTTATACATCAACATCATAATTATTTTAATTATGAGGTTTTGTAATATTTTGAATATCTGATATGAATAGTCTCACATGTTGCTGTTCCTTTTTAACCCTTTTGTGGCTATTTCTGTTTGCTTAGTCTTCAAATTGATTTTTATAGTGAACTTGTCCAACTCAAACAAAAAAAATCAGACAAATGAATAAAAGCAAAAACTTAATGGTATTTTATTGGTTTTACATAAAGCTACCAGGATATGATATGCATTCTCATTTGTTTAAGCTACTTTGGTGTCTTTTGGAAGTGTTTTCAAAAGTCCTCATAAGATTCTGGACATTTTTAGTTAATTTTATGATTAGGTTACCAGATATCTTTTTACTATATTTTTTCAATATTGTTGTTGTCAGTGATTGGCCCCACTTGCTTGTATTTTGAGGCTGATTGGGTTACTTTGCCACTTGGTTTTATTGCATGAGTTGGCTGTGATAATTTTTGTTTTTTGTTTATTTTTATGCTATATTTTGTGGGATGATTTATGGATATTCATAAACTGCTGCCACTGTCATTTCACTGGCTTGCTCAAAAACTTTTAGATCTACATATTTTCTAATATAAGATTTCTATTTCCAAATATGTAAAAAGTATTTTGTAGAGTAGGTGATAATTGTTCTGAAGACACACATCTAATCAGAAAAGGAGTACAGTGTATGTAATTCTTCTCTTTAGTGCTTGCTAATTAATCTAGATAATACAAATAGAATCCTGTATTCAAGAAGCAGGATAATTGAGTTGGAATCAAACACTCCAGTTTGCATTTTCCAGCTATCCCTCCTAATATGTGACTTTTGGCCCTGCTACTAGTCTCTACTTCAAAACAAAAGCAGATATTTTAGTTTACAGCAAACATTTCCATTTATTACATAATTTTCATTTGCAGAAGAAATATATTCAATTATTTTACAACATTGGCTTCACTGGAATTCCATCATGCCATCTAAATTCAACAAAAGCCAAACAATTACTGAACAAATGTATTGACTGCTAATATACAACTATCTCCAAGGAGAAGGTAGGGAGTGATTGCTAGCTGGGACAGAACCTGTGGAGGCCACTCATCTGCCAGACAACATGATCTCTCTAGTCATGATGGGTCTGAACAAGTCCCTGGAAAAATCTAACACTAACTGGGCAATGTCACAATTTCTCAAGAGTAGATATAAAAAGAAAAACTTCCTACTCACAGAGTCCGGACTTATCTCACGTAGAAATGAAATTCTTCTTCTAGTAAGAAGGTTGTTAAAAGCAATGTCTTACACAGGTTTTTAGCGTTTTTCTTTCTTATAAAAAAAAAAAAAAAAATCCGGAGGAAGGCAGTTCCTTCCTTCTGCTCAGCCATTCCTATTTTATGACATTTCTAGTTGAGGTGATCTCACTGTCACAAGATACTTACTAAAGACCCAAACATTATTTCTAGGTCAAGAAGGTGGAAATTGGAAGATATTAAGGGAAATAAGAGACTCACTAGCTAATTTAGGGCCCCATTTAAAAATGTTCTCAGAAGTTTAACCACTGGTTTCCATTTCCATTTTATTCACTCCTAGTGGCAAGGAAAGTTGCAAAATATAGGTTGTTCTTTCCCAGCTGACACATGATATAAAATTGGTATGCTGTTACTAAGGAAGAGGAAGAGAATGGGGATTGAGTACGCAGCCGTCCTGCTCTGCCACAGGATTAGTGTACACTTACCATCTGTCTTGTTGCCTCCTTTTTAGTCTGAAGAAGAAAAAACAATTTTAATACTTGTAAGTTAAATTTTGAAGATTGCATTTTAACTGCTTTTATTGCACTTTTTCCCCCTACTACAGGTATCTTTATTATTTAACTGTCTTTGAAAATCCAGACAAAAGTGTTTATTGTTTGAATGACTGAACACACATCTGAAAAAAAGGAAAAGAGCTATCCCATTCAAGCCTTATAGAAGGAGAAATCCTTTGCTTGTTTGTGTTCCAACATGTTTAAGCATTCTACTGCCCTTTGTTTACAAAAATAAGTACAGCAACCACGTAAAGTTTAAAATCCAGGCAGATCAAGATGAATGCGGCCATTCTTGTTAAATAGGGCACTGTTTGCTCTATGTAAAGAAGATAAATCACCATGGTGGAATGATATATATATATATTTCTGCAACATCTTGTAACCACACTCCATTAGAAATTATTACCACCACAATGCTGTATGGACTGAATAGGTTCATATTTCTCTTAGGCACAAGGGCAAGAAAGAGACCTGCTGCCAGTACAGTATGACCCAGGCTACTGCTCTGCCTGACCTATGTCAGGAGTAATATCAATCAAAGCTGTAACCGCGCATGTGAGTCAGGGAACTTCCAATGCGCTTGCTATGGCACTGGTTCTAAAAATAACAACCGTCCATCAGTGTCAGTGCATAAAAAATTTAATTTAATCAGAATGTAAAAGAATTGTAGACTAGACTAATGCCAAAAAGTAAAGTCAGTCTTATGACTGTCACATGTTCTTTCTATTGCAGCAAGTTGGCTACCTTCTAACATTTTACCAATTTCTCTAATTAGAGGGAAAATGGTAGATGAATAATTTTCAAAAATTTACTAATGTCTAGACATGCATAAAAGAGTATATTAATGCTATATTAATTTAAAATAATTCACCACTGACAATTGTTCTCTTGGTATTTTAGATTCAACTAATGATGAGTATATTCTTTGATATATTCTTCTTTCTTAGAAGAAGTTTAGCAAATACCTAAATCTAAAGTCTAGCCTAAAAACTTACTGAAGCCGTTGATTTATTTAGGGATGAATGTTCCTTACTAATGAACATCAATTTTAATCTTAGAATAGCATAGAAGATTTCGCAAAGGAATCCTCAGCATGATCCAACTTGATTTATGGCAGTTATGGGTGAGAATTTGGAAGTGCAAAGTTGGACATGGAAATTTCTTTGGAGTAACTTTCATGAATTCACTAAACTGAGGTTTTATTAACAAGCTATTGGAGTAAATCTTTAGTAACAGTTTGAAATCAACCTCAGAAATAGAGATAATTCATCTAAAGGATCAAGCCACAATTTTTTTAAAGTAAATAGTTTAAAAATATTAAAATTAAATTCTTAACCTACATCGTTATTTTAGTTCTTTTTGACTGCTTCTTTTGTTTATAATATTTTGAGTGATAAAATCCCATTTAGACTTTCCACACTAGAAATATTTGAATTTAACCATGCTGGAGCAGCTTAAAAGATACCCTAATATTATAATAGCAATATCTAAAATCTGATGAAGTTTATATAATTTTTTTATCACACTCACAAGCGAATTGCACCAAAGAAATATCAGTTAGCTTTTTAGATCTTGGGGGAAGCGGGGAGATAAATTCAGTATCATGTAGGGTTCAGAGAAATCCAGAATCAAATATGAGTCTGACACATACTAACTGAGCCTAGAGAACTTTTATTCATTCATTCAACAAATATTCATTAAGCAATAACAATATATCAGACACTGGATTAAGAGCTGGGAGTACTGCAATGAAGAAAACACATTAAGTTCCTATTCTCATTGACCTGATAAAAGAATAAGAATATAAAATTAAACACAAATGTGCACTTTCAGGTGGTGATATGGTTACAAAAAAGAATAGCAGATTGAGAGCACTAGGTAGCATAGGTTTTAGAGACATTTTAAGAAACAGGAAGGAAGTAAGAGAGACTTTACAGATATCTAGGAGGAACCTCTTTCACGCAGAAGAAACGATCTGTGTAAAATTCTGTGGGGCAGGAGAATGACTGACAGATGGGAGAAATAACAAGGGAGCCTGTGAAGCAGGCATACAGCAAGCAAGGGAGACAGACGGAGAAGTTAGAGATATAACCAAGAATCAGATCATTTGGGCCTTTGGACCATAATAAGCACTTTGGATTTTGGATTTAACTCCAACTTTTTATCTAACAGTTTTAAAAAGTTCTCTCTGGCTACTTATTTTAGTCAGTTTGGGCTGCCACACAACATAGCATAACTAGGTGGTTTAAACAAAAAACTTTTTTTTTTTTTTTTTTCACTTTTCCAGAGGCTGGACGTCTAAGATCAGGGTGCTAGCATGGTTAGGCTCTTGGAGGTTGCCCTCTTCTTGGTTTGCAGACAGCTACCTTCTCTGTGTCCTCACATGATGAAGACAGAAATGTCTCACCTCTTCCTCTTTTCATAAGGGCATAAATCCCACCGTAGAGGCCTCACTGTCATGACTTAATCTAAGCCTTATTACCTCCCAAAGGCTTCATCCTAAATACCACCACATTGGGGGTTAGGGGTTTAACATACAAATTTTGGGGGGATACAGATATTCAGTCTATAGCACTATTATAAAAAGAACAGACTCTGTGAGGATAGGGGAAGGAGACAAGGCCCTTTGGCAAGGGAACTATTTAGGAACTATTGTAATAGCCCAAACTTCAATTAATAAAACGTAGTGTCTTAGATCATAGAGTAGAGGTAGGAGTAGCAAGAAGTGGCCAGTTTCTAGAAAAGCTGACAGTCTTTGATAATTTATTGGATGTGGAGTATGGTATACTATAAAAAAGACATCTGCACTCAAATGTTTATAGCAGCACAATTCACAATTGCAAAGATGTGGAAACAACCCAAGTGCCTCAGTATACGAGTGGATTAACAAAATGTGGTATATGTATACCATGGAGTGCTACTCAGCCATAAAAAAGTGAACTACCTATTGTATTATCCTGGATGGAGCTGGAGCTCATTCTTCTAAGTGAAGTATCACAAGGATGGAAAAACAAATACCACGTGTACTCACCGTTAAATTGGTACTAATCGATCAACACTTATGTACACATATGGGAAGTATGTTCATAGGGTGTCAGGCAGGTGGGAGGTGGGAGGAGGGGATGGGTAAATTCACACCTAATTGATGCGGTGCGTACTGTCTGGGGGATGGGCACGCTGGTAGCTCTGACTTGGGTGGTGCAAAGGCAATTTGTGTACCCAAAGCATTTGTACCCCCATAATACTCTGGAAAAAAAATCTCTACATAAAGAACAACAGCTTTTCTAAGCGTTCATTCCTCAAATACACAATGGAGAATTTATTAAATATAATATAAGGTTGTGAAAATTAAATGTCAATGTATGAAAGCAATTAAGACAATTATTATATATTATTAATATGATATTGAAACATATATTAAATGATTATTATATCATAATATATTATAAATAATAAATAGCAGCTTAATACGAGCCCTGGAACAAAACTGTTTTAAGCATCTCCAGTAGTAGGCAATCTCAAATTACAGAACTTGGTTTTTCTACATCCATATAGAAATTTTCTATCGCAAATATTTTTACTTCTGTGTATCTACCATTAGTTCTCTTAAATCCACCTTTTACATTAGGTAGCAGCAATTTTAATTCATGCCATGTTAACTTATTTCAGAGGCCACCTAGTTTCAGTCAACTGACCCTAAAACCAGAAGACAAGGTACGGCCGCTGAGAGTGATCTTCCCATTCCTGTTCAATGAAAATGATAGAATTGTGTGGAACTCTGTGATACATCACATTTTCTTCATGCTATATAATTGTTATAAGATATTTAAAAGGCAAATATTAATAGTAGAGAAAAGGTAAAATATTAAAATTGTGTTAATATTTAGATAAAATATTTAATATTTCAAATTTTTAAAGAGATATTTGGATCTTCTTCCATGAATATATGTATATCGATATCTAGATCCATTTTATATCAGTATATATTTCTTTATTTTTGATATTGTTTTATTCTTGAAATATCTACATTGACTTCCTAACTATGTTTTATTTTTCGGCAGGATTATTTATTCTTGATAGAAACCATTAATGACGTTTAAACCTTTAAAATGAGAAAATAATCTGCTTAGTTTGAAAATAATCTAACTGGATGCAAGCTTCTTGTAGATAAGATTGCTCATCAAAATTATATATATGATTTTATGTAAATAAATAGACTCAAATTTACAGAAGATAATTTAACCTTTTTTTCAAACTGTAAGAAAAATAAATAGGTTTCATATATGCATTTTTTCCATTAGTTAATACAAAAATATACCTTTAGTTAATATAAAATATACTGAAAGCAATGTTTTTCATATGAGGTGGTCAAGTTAGTTTTTTAAAAAATGTAGCATAACAATAATAACAACAATAATAAAGTAATAATAATTATGTTCATGATAATAACTTTAATAATTTTAATAACAATTGATAAATATGAATGCTTCCAACTACTTTTCTTAGGATTTTCATATGTTATTTAATTTATTCCTAATGTATACCTTGTGATATAATTTATCATTATTCACATTTTACTGAGATATTATGTAATGTACATAAAATCTAGAAATGTTATGTGTTAAATCTGAATATTTGAACACAGATGTAATGCTGAACAAATATAAAAGTAATAAATCAATAAAAGATAAAAAACATCTTTAAAAAAAAAACAGATGTCAGATTTCCAAGAAATTCAATTCCACAAGAGTTAATTTGAACCAAAGACCTAACTCTGTGCTGGATACTTACGTGTAATATAAGTAAACTTTATGATGTATTTTTATCCTATTACCTGTACTGATTTACTTTTATTCCCTCTACCTCCTCCTTTCTCTCTACCATCTTTGTAATCCCCTTTATATTTCCTCATGACACATTTGTGAGGAACATTTTAGGATTATAGTTATTTTTTTCTATTAATGAGAATTTTATATTACCAAGTCAACATGCATTAAAATCAAAGTAAATAGATATATCTGTGTTCTAGGAGAGACTTGAAGAAGATTGTTATGAATGTTACTCTTAAGGAAAAAGAAGCTAGTAAATGTGGCAAAGGTCTCCTCAATCATCTAAGGCAGCACCTAGAGATTAATGCCACAATCATAACGAAGAATTTGTCCCAATCAGAACCTGATATCATGCTTCAAATCTAACATGGAACAAAAAAAATAAGTAACAAAGTTAGGGTCTAGCAGAGTGGAGAGGTGAGATCAAAGGGTTGGAAATTTTATTCCGAAAGCATATTGCCATGAAATCTCTTTTTCATAGAGCCTGAGCCCTGAAATGAAGTAGCTGAATGCTACTTGAAAAGCCATACTGTCCTTAAAAAAAAAATTATCCATGAACCACGAATTATGTTTTTTATGTAAAATAACATTTTTAGTAAATTACAATAGGAGAGTTTATGACTTTTTTAAAAGAAATTGCTTCCCTTGTCTTTAATGTAAGCAAATTCCAAACCCTTCTGGTATTGGAAGACTTTTGTATTTCCTACTGATATTTAATATCATGAGTCTCTTCCAAATTTTATCTGTTGTTAATATTTGATCAGTAGACACATTTTTCTTACAGATTTTTATATTAATTTGATGACTGGAAGACAAACATTGCTGCCATCCCAGAGACAAGTTTAAAATGTTGTTACCTAGTACAACAAAAACTAGCATGAGCCAATATCACAAAGTGCATAAATAGAGCTCAGATATAATATTCAGTCTCTTTAGCATTCAGTAATCATTTGACTGTACCAGCAGAAATAGTGCTTTCTAATTTACCTAAAACGCTTTAAAATTATTTTCATTTTCTTCATTTTCATCATCATACTCTATATTCAAATGTGAAGACATATGCATTGACTTCTCTTAGAATTGCAAAGGGATTTTTTTTTGGGGGGTAGGTATTATTTTTTCTAGTAATAATCAATGTTCTTTGCTTATTGACAAATAGTATTATATATAGTCTCCTTCTTGGTTAAAAGAGGAATGTCTGACCTCTCTCTGGGACCACAGAACAAATTAAACCACTGACCCTCCATAGACCTTGTCCCCAATTTATAGGTTCTTTCACAATGTACTCTAAGCAATTAAAGACAATGAAAACTTCTTACTTACATACCCAGTTTACACTTGACATTAAATTGGATGTTTGAAAGTAATTGACAAATTTCATCCATTGAACTAAAAAAAATATTGTATCACAGAGAGATTAGTGGAATGACTTATCTCTAATGAATTCTGTTGGAGCTCATACAGTACAGTGTAGAGTACCGGATTTAGAAAATCTAAGGTTTGTTTCTCTGTTATTTTTGAGATGTATGTCGCTTGGAAAGCTGACATACATCTCAAAAATAAGTATTCATTTAAAAATTTTTTTAAAAGTGTATTAGGTAGCTATTACCTGACAGGTATGCTTGGTGCTGAAGATACAAAGATGAGCAAGACATTTTAGTTTCTAAACCCTATATCCTTTCAGCACCTTCAGGGAGAGGGACAGGTAAACAGAACATCATAATACAGTGAACAAAATGTGTATATGAACACAAAGACCTTGTAAGGTATCATTTGTTCCTATTTTATTAACATTCTATTTCCTACTGTGGCTAGCATTTGTAAAGTATTTGATCAGTAAGTTTAGATAAATGAATCGGAAAATAAATCTGCTTTTCAAATTTCATCAGAATGAATGAATAAGTGATAAATTCTACTTGAAGTAAACCTGATGATAAATCAGCTTAAGGATGAATAAGATATTCCCCAATTATGACAGCATTCCAGGAAAAGAAACAAAATGGGCAAATTCATGAAAACCTAAGGCATGAGCATGCGCTGAGTATTAGAGAAAGAACAAAGTCATGTCATAAGACCATGTAATTCTTGACAAACCATAATGGAAATGAATCTGGAAAAAAGAAAATTGAAAATTCATGGTGAAGAATTTTATATTTCAGGCTAAGTAAATTTTATTTTGTCAGATCTTGAAACATGTGAGTTATTTTAAGTTATTCTTGTTTGCTCCTCAAAATGGGAATAACATGAATTGTTTTGCCTATTTTACAAAGTGAAATAATTCATTTAAATACATGTAAGAATGTCATTTAACAATAAGGAGCTTAACTTAACGTCATTGAGTTAAGAGTTTAAAGACATCTTCGATTATGGGAAAATAAAATTACTGCTTAAATATATATAGATGAGGGTCAAAGATTGTGTAGCAAAATTACATGAGAGATTTATTGCACTATTCTTATTCAGTACAATGTTTTGTATTTCTCATAAAATCATATTGCTCAATCTTTGCTCTTCTTGGGTTATTCTTCCATCATTTTAGCAATAAAGAACTATGTATTACAGGAAGAAAGAACAAGTACTATGAGTTTCCCCCAATAATGAACTTTGTCAAAGTTTAATTTTTTAATTAACATTAGTGATTATTCTAATTTGTAATTAAAGATGTACCAATATTGTGGGGTGAATAAAAGTCCTTGGTGGCATATGGTTTTATTAATATGTAAGGCACTGGATATACAGATATTCTCTTTAGGTGAAACAAATAAAAGTTGAAAGCTAATGTTGTGAAATAAATTCAAAATACCGAGAGTCAATCTATTTGATTTTAGATCCAAACCATTTTTATGGTCCTCAATTATGTAGTTCAGGTTAAATTTTCAAGAAAATTAGCCAATGATATCATTTTGTTCCATATTGGAGCAGATGTCCTTGCCTTACATAAACACTAATACTAAATAGATTGTCAAATTTGTCAGATAATATTGCTCATGTAATATTTATAAATGCATAAATATTATAATATTTATAATAAATAGTAATATTTATTACTATGTGAAGTTTTACAGTGTAATGCTTAAGATTACGTGTTTCAATCAGACCCAATTTGATCTGATACTTAGCTATGATGTTTACTATCTGAATCAGTTGGGGTCAGTTATTTTCAGTTATTTTACCATATCTGAGGCTCATGTTCCCTTTATGCAAAGTTGAAATAACAGTGCCTAAAAAAGATATTACATATTAGATAATATATGTACAACACAGAATTTATACATATAGTAAGTGCTTAATGTATAAAAACACCACAGTGTCTAAAGTATGCTATAATCTCTTTAAAGATTTCCTTAGATTTCCATTTTTCCAACTATATTTAATGAGAACTATCTGTAAAATGTAATTGTCATAAGTCTTTTAGGATTTTGGATAATAATATACTCCCTATACATATTCCAAGGAGGTTGAATATGTATATATAAATT
>NW_012152297.1:368998-377327 GCF_000956105.1 Propithecus coquereli
GTCTAGGATCAACAATTTTAAAAAACTTCACATAAAATCTCTCTTCCAGAATATTAGTATTTTAAATGATCTCAGAATTTTTTCCATAAAGAAAACATTTTTAAGAAAAACATTTCTCAAAATTATTTGTCCCACAAACTTTATTCCCTATTCTTTTTGGTATGTATGCTAATAGTTATAGCTACTATCATATTATGAAAATGATAAAATCACATTGAATTATTTCCATTCTCTACTTAAATCTTGCAATATTTTCTCATCACATCAAAATAAAATGCAGTCTTCCCCACAGTCTGCAAAGAACTACATAATAAAGCTCCTGGTCTCTTTTCATTCTTCGTCTCCTGATTTTGCTCAGATTCACTGCACTTCAACTACACAGAGTGCTTCTACCTCAAAACTTTTCTGTTGCTGTCATCAATACTTGAAATGCATTTTCTTCCAATAATTGTATCTTCGTTCAGATCTCTTCTAAAAATTTCCCTTCCTATCCTTTCTACAGTGTTAATACTATGAAATTCCCTTGTCCTCTACTTCCTTTAAGTTTTTCATAATACTGATCACAATCTACCTGAAATTATATCTCCTATTTATTTATTTTCTGCATCCAACCAAAATCATAAACATAACTTCCATGAGAATGAGCATTTATGGCTCTGTTGTTCATTGTGATACCCATCAATACCTAAAATGTGGCCAACCTCAGTAGAACTCAAATATTTATGAAACATTTAGCATTCAGCTCATTGTAAGTCAAAATGTAAAGGTACTATAAACAAATAAATACATAGTTTAATGAAATTTAAATGAAATCAGTTTTAAATGTCTGTATTTTAACTTCTCTATGAATTAGAAATAAAGATACAGAGATAAGTTAGTATTTGTAATATTGAATTTGAGGTAGTAAAAATCTATCTTTTGATGACTATTATTCAATGAGAGAGATGAAACTGAGTAAAAGGAGAGGGACTATGTCTTGGACTTATTTCTAAAATAATAAATGCATAGAAAAAAATGTTCAGAATCCTAGAAGTTCTAAAGACGCTATACATCCCAATTCATTTTGATTTAAAGAGCTCAAAGAATATCTTGGTATTAATTAGTAGAAATTAAGTCTAAATCATTTGAATTTGTATTACCTCTTTTACTATCAGCAGTCATTTTGGTAACTTGCACAAGTACCCGGCTCTAGATTGTTTTTATTTCCATCCGAGATAACTCAGGGTTACTAAGAAAAGCAGAGTTAAAAAATACAACATATTTTAAAGTCTTACTGATGTAAACCAGATAATTAATATTAATTTTTTCTCTTTCACATGCTACACTACAGTTGAAATGACTGCTGTTATGTGTAAGTTTCAAATGCTAACTCTTCATATCTGATGAATCTAGGGATTTGAACAGTTATTATAGCAAACTGATATGTTATTATTAAAAACAGAATTCACCATATCTTACCCTCTATTTACTCCAGGATAAGTTTTATGACTGTGTTGTCACCACTAACTGAACTTGATTTAAGAGATATGATGCTTTTTTTGAAGATTTAACTTTCATAATGATTGATACAAGAGAGACCCCTAGCAGCATCTGCTTATGCTGAACTCTTAAATCAATGATACTGGCTTTATTCCCAACTAATAGGTATATCTACATTGATTAATTATTTTTTGCCTCCAAGAGAAGAAAGTATTACACAAGGGTCACTCACCCTGACTTTTCCAAATATTCATAAAATGATTTAATGTGTGTAAAAATATAAAAGTGGTGCTTTACTTATTCACCCTGTGTTACCCAGCCAACCAAGCAGATGGATTCATAAGTTGCAATAAAGCACAGTATGATAAAATAATACTTGACTGGGAACCACAATCCCAAAAAACAAAATCCCTGACCATTTGCTTATGTCTGCCACAATTTGCAAAAGATATATGTAGAAAAGTTTACAAAAACAAAATCTCCCACTTTTTGGAATAAGACATGGTCTTGTCAACTAACCGTGAGCAGCCACTGAGTACAGTTGGCAGTGGTTTCTGGATACCCTGAATACAGACTCTCTAGGCTGACACATCAATGGTAAGAAATATAATCTCAAGGTACAATACATCAAAGAAAAAGAAAGCAATGAGATACACAGAAGTACCGATCAAATCTATACCCCAAACTTTCCCTATGATAAAGTCTATTTCCAAATAGTAAAGGGAAGCCTGAAATCTGATTATATTATTGGCTAAGTGAATAGTAAAAAGATACTACAAAGACAGACAAAAGAATGATAGAGTTCCAGAGAAAAAGTGCCCAATATTTATCAATCACAGAAGCTAACCTGTATGTGAGAGAAAATGAAAGACAGGAGAAAGAACCTTACACTCTCCCTAGGAGCCGAATATCCCATTTATTATTCTTACTTTTTAACCCACTGAGCTTAAAATTAGGACTATTTTTAACCAAGAATTTGACTGTCCATGAAGGAATAAACATAATAAAGTACCAGAAAGATCTTATCCAAACCTTCTCAAGTTGTTTTTTCTCCTTCTAATTTAACTTTAACATGCATCTTTACCTGGTACAATGAAATATACATGTTGGCCACAATGGACTCTGAAATTAAACATTAGAAAAAAATAACTAAGTTTGCTTCAGAAATATAAAGTTATAGAATGAAATTTTTGGAGAGAAGGAGAAGATGGCGGCCTGGAGACCTCAGGTGACAGATTGTCTCAGAAAGAAGGAAAAGTTTTAGATGAAAAAGAAAAACCAAACAATAAACGTAGGTTGAGTATAATCACAAGGCAAAAGTGCCAAAATCTACAAGAGATTCCACGGGAAGAAGCTCCAGAACAGAACAGGAAGGAGCAAGATATCAGCAGAGGTCAACCTGCAAGGGTAGGTGGAGTGGTTTGTTTCTCCCTCCCTCACATCATTGGCATTCAGTAGGCTCCCGAGCTGCTGGAGAGTCTTTCTACCCTCATACGTGCAAAAGTGGCTGCCTCCGGTAAAAGGGAGCTTCTTGAGGAAAAAGCACCAGACAGCCAGTGCCCTCAGGGTTGCTCCCTGTCTCTGTATACCCAAGCCAAAATGGCAGGTGCCATATTGCTTCTCCACCCATCATACACCTTTGTCCTCCCCAGGGGGTTCAGCCCCTCAGTTTTCATCTTGCTGATTCCCACACAAACATTTCCCAACTCCAGCCCAGACTGCAGGAGCCACAGGGGCTGATGGGTTTTGGGGGATCTGCATGACCCAAGAGCATGGACATTCTGGGTGGGCTGCCTTCCAGAGAGAGGGCCAGAGACAACCAGAGGGCTAGTTCAGCAGCATTAAATTTGCTGTGTCTCCCCAGTCATTAAAAAAGCAGTCTAAGCTTACCTATACACATAATATTCCAGATCCTTCAGAAGTATTAAATTTGAGACAGAGGATGGGAATGAAGACTGTTTGTTACCCTTTCAATTTTGGTCTGTCCAACCACCACCACTGAAGTAGATCAGCTGCCATTCCATCTAGATACATGTTGCCTCTGTTCACAAAACCTTGCAGCCACTTTGGGATCTGTGTTTAAACAAGTAATCTTTTTCATTCAGTAGTATGTAAAGTTACCAATATTCCCTCTTGATCATTAAACCTAAAAGTTTATACCAATAATGATTCCGTAGAAATTTTTTGTCATTTACCTCTAAGGATGTCTCAGTTGTCTAACAGAATACATTCACATTCAATAGTTACCTGAATTTTGTCTTCAGCTACCTGTACAATCTTTTGGGTAATCAATGGCCTCATTTGCTTCAATTTTCAGGTGAATATAAATCTCTCCAGCCAGCAAAAGAATTATAAGAAGATTTTGCAGTAATAGAAACTAATCTTACAAAATTTTCGTTTACTTTCATCTTTCTTTTTCTTTTTTCCTTCAAAGGTTCAGGCCTGTTCTATGAAATACTCTTCCCACTGGCTATATATTGAGTACACATTGAGCAAGAGGAATTGGACTAGTTCAAACAGAGACACATTATAAGTATACCTCTTGATTAAATATGGCTATTAGAAATTTTTAAATTTTAAATACAGCTTGCGTTTGTGACTCCCATTGTAGTTCTATTGGATAATGCTGATGTAGATTTTACCAGAGCTAATGGCAGCAAGCAAATATGATATTATTGTCACATTTCTTTTAGCCTTGTATTTGCTATGAATTGACTTTTCTAATTTATCCCAGTTGATGTCTATTTCTTCCAAATTCCACTGGTAAGATTCTTCTCCAGTTATTTGTCTCAAATCTTTTATCTCCTTTCACTAAGGATGAGTAGCAACCATCCATTATTTAATTTTACCACATTTTTCAATCTATTCATTCTTCTTACTAAAAGATTTTGATTCATTGAACTGAGGACAACTTTGCTCATAGCACAAATCTGAGTGGACACAAATATATCAGATTGTCCAGGCACATTACCACATATCATAGATCTTACCCAGTATCAAGCTTTATTCAAGAGGTACAGAGGAAGGCAGAAGGCTGAGACTTCACATGGTACATCCCAGGTCCTTCCTTCCCACGCTGTACATGTGTCTTCTGGCTCAGATTTGTAGGTGAAGTCTCAAATGAGTATTATTAGTCATCTCATACAACAGGGATTGTTTAATTTACAGAATAGTGCAATTTTATACCCCAAGAATATACAGGTTATGCAACATTTTCCAAAGAGCTATACTTCTTAAACACATGTGTTCCAAGTGTGTTTACCATGTGCAATCCCAAATCAGAAACACACTACTAAGTGTTACATAAGTAAAGCCATCCCTCCTCACAAATATCATTAGTTAACTTATCCAAAGGTCCAGTTATTATGTTTATAAAGAGATTAGACTGTGTCACCACCTTCTGTTCTTTTTTTCCAGGAGCATATCTCTGGTAATTAGGGAAGACAGGATCATAGGCCAGCTATTTTAACTATTTCCTGCCCACTGTAATTGGCCATACATAATGAATAGAAATTAATATTACTTGTGAACTATGAGGGAAATTGTAAGAGAAAAAAGAAAAAGGCTGCTTGTTTTAGGATTTACCAGCCAGTTGGGTCCATAGTCCAGAACGTTTGAACTCATATTTATATTAGAGTTAGCTTTTTATGAGAAGTTAATAAGCTGTCAAACTCCAAAAATAAATAAATCCACCACCTATTCAGGTTACCTTTCTTCTATGAGATTGCAATTTGATGAACTACACATTTGCAAAGTTTTGAATTTGTTTGCTAAGTCTAGCCTCATCATTTTCTTCTTTTCTAGTTTCTGTACACACACATATGTGGGTGTGTATGTATACATGTAAACACACACATATATGGTAGGAATTTTGAGATATTTTTATGTAAGATATACACATATCTTAAATTATATATACATATATATATAATTATTTGTTTAATTTCCCTTTTTATTCTCTACCTTAGCCCCTGTTTTTGCAATCCCAGAGTTAAACTGAATGTGAGCTTTACCTTGGACAGCCTCTACTTTTGCAGATTGCTCATGTTTATAACAGGTAACTCTCCATGCGAACTTCATGTCTCTAAGTCTCAATTACCTGCTATTTTTTCATTATTTCTCTCCAGTGGTGTCCCAAAACTCTCTTTCTCAGCACTGTGCTTAAATTTATTTCCCTGGATCTGGCATTCCTTAGAACTTTAAATCCTAAAAGGTTGTTGAATTTTGTCAAATGCTTTTTCTGCATCTATTGAGAGAATCATATGGTTTTTGTTTTTGCTTCTGTTTATGTGGTGAATTACATTTATAGATTTGTGTATGTTGAACCATCCCTGCATCTCTGGGATGAAGCCCACTTGGTCATGGTGGATTACTTTCTTAATAAGCACCTGGATTCGGTTAGCTGAAATTTTGTTGAGAATTTGTACATCTATATTCATAAGGGATATTAGTCTGCAGTTTTCCTTTTTTGATGGATCATTTCCTGGTTTTTGTATCAGAGTTATGTTAGCTTCATAAAATGTGTTGAGGAGGAGTCCATCCTTCTCGATGTTGTGGAATAATTTCTGCAGGAGAGGCACCAGTTCTTCTTTGTAGGTGTGGTAAAATACGGGTGTGAAACCATCTGGTCCTGAACTTTTCTTTTTTGGAATGTTTTTTATTGCTGCTTCAATTTCAGTCCTTGATATTGATCTGTTCAGGAATTCAATTTCTTCCTGGTTGAGCCTAGGAAGGCTGTGTGTTTCTAAAAATTTGTCCATTTCCTCCACATTTTCCATTTTGTGTGCATAAAGGTTTTTGTAATATTCATAAATTATATCTTGAATCTCCATGGCATTGGTTGGAACTTCTCCTTTTTTGTTCCTGATGGAGCTTATTAGAGATTTTTCTTTTCTATATTTTTGTGAGTTTAGCCAGGAGCATGTCAATTTTGTTTATTTTTTCAAAGAACCAACTCTTTGTTTTATTAATCATCTGTATAGCTTCCCTGTTGCCGATTTCATTAAGTTCTGATTTGATCTTAATAATTTCCCTTCTTCTGCTGGGTTTGGGGTTGATCTGTTCTTTGTCCAGTTCTTTGAGTCGATTCATTAGGTTGTCTGTTTGTAACCTTTTTGACTTTTGGATATAAGCATTTATGGAGATAAATTTTCCTCTCAGGACTGCTTTGGCTGTGTCCCACAGATTTTGGTAACTTGTGTCACCTTTGTCATCTAGTTCAAAGAATCTTTTGATTTCCATCTTTACTTCATCATTTATGAAGGAATCATTCAGCAGAAAGTTATTTAATTTCCATAACTTTGTATAGAGATGAGAGTTTCTGTTGGGGTTGATTTCTATTTTTATTCCACTGTGATCTGAGAAGATTCATGGTATAATTTCTATTTTTTTAAATTTTTTGAGGCATTCTTTGTGTCCTAGAATATGGTCAATCTTAGAGAATATCCCATGGACTGATGAGAAGAACGTATATTCAGTGATTTTGGGGTAGAATGTGATGTAAATGTCAGTCAGCCCCATTTGTTCTAGGGTTCTGTTTAAGTCCATAATTTCTTTATTGATTTTCTGTTTGGAGGATCTTTCCTGTGCTGTCAGTGGGGTGTTGAAGTCTCCAACTATAATGGTGTTGCTGTTCATCAAATTATTTAGATTAAGTAAAGTTTGCTTTATGAATCTGGGTGCACACGAGGTTGGATGCATACGTATTTAGAATTGTTATGTCTTCTTGTTGAACTGTACCCTTCACCATTATATAGTAGCCCTCTTTGTCTTTCATTACTTTGTTGATTTGAAAACTAAGTTAACTGAGATCAAAACTGCCACATCAGCCTTCTTTTGGCTTCCATTTGCTTGAATTATTGATTTCCACCCCTTTACCTTGAGTCTAAATGCATCCTTGCAGGTTAGATGCGTTTCCTGAAGACAGCAGATACTTGGCTTGTATTTTTTTATCCATTCGGCCAGCCTATGTCTCTTGAGAGGTGAGTTGAAGCCATTCACATTTGTTGAAAGAACTGATAAGTGGGCTAAATTGCTGATCATACTGTTGAATTGCTTTTTATTGCTTTGTTTTCTCTCTTGAGCCATCGTGGAATCTAGCTTTTCATCTTTAGCTTTTGAGTGGTTTTACATTTGTGAGTGTTTATTGTGCTGGTCCTTGTGTAATTCAACTTTGAGTACTTCTTGGAGAGCTGGTCTTGTCTTGGTGAATTCCCACAGGCTTTGTTCATCTGAGAATGTCTTTATTTCTCCTTCATATATAAAACTTAGTTTTGCAGGGTACAAAATTCTAGGCTGGGCATTATTCTGTTTCAGAAGGGTGAAAATAGGGCTCCAGGCTCTTCTTGCTTGTAGGATTTCAGTTGAGAAGTCTGAGGTTATTCTGATAGGCTTTCCTTTGTATGTTACTTGTTTCTTTCACCTGACAGCTTGTAGTAGGTATTTTGGTCAATCTGATGACTGCATGACATGGTCTCTTTCTATTTGCACTGAATCTCCCTGAGGTCCGCTGAGCTTCTTGTATCTGTATATCTAGATTTTTAGCAAGGCCTGGGAAATTCTCCTCTATTAAATCTTTAAATAGGTTATCCAGCCCTTGCATGTTTTCTTCTTCACCTTCTGGAACCCCAATCACATGCAGGTTTGTTTCTTTCACATAATCCCATATTTCTTGTAAGCTTGTTTCTTTTTTGTTTATTTTCTGTCTTTTATGATAAGAACACTTAACAAAATAGGCATAGACGGGACCTACCTAAAAATGATACAAGCCATATATGACAAACCCACAGCCAACATCATACTGAATGGGGAAAAATTGAAAGCATTCCCACTTAGAACTGGAACCAGACAA
>NW_012152297.1:378967-396488 GCF_000956105.1 Propithecus coquereli
GAAATAAAAAAATCCTCCATTGGAAAAAAAAAAGAACTTTAAATCCTACCTCCATGGAGACTTATGTTTGTTCCCACAGTTGAGTAAGCCCCCTGATCTGCCTTAAAAATTTAAAACTAGGTGCTAGCCTTGCTGATGTTTTTAAGTCTGTGTTCTCAGGTTCCCAATACATCCCAGTCAAGTGACACACCTCAAAAATCATGTACCTCCTTTTTTAAGTAGCACTCACTATTAAAATGAGGCTGAGACTTTTCTTTCTGTGTTCTCACTTAGCAACTTTTGCAATATCAGAATCAATATCAACCCCAATATCAGAATGAATTAACTTGTCCTTATTTCTTTTTTACCTTGGCTGTAAGATTCCATTGCTCCCTGCCTTCCCCCTCCTCATATCTAGAGGGTACAGTCTCAGACGTTTTGTTTCTGTTGCGTTTTTTTTTTTTTCCCTTTTTTCTTCACTTGATCTTTTTATTATCTCCCTATGTGGAACTGGTGGGTGAGGAAAAGTGATGACAAATTGGGTTCAGAGTTCTGATTATTGCACAAAACTGAGCATTCTAGTCTCTGAATTGAGACTGTTTTTGCAACCTCGCAGTTCATTAAGAGTAAACAGCTGAGTAGAGTCTCTGAGACCCATCTAATTTCACCTGAGGGTAAGGAAAGACATTGCCCATTAAGCAGATTTTTAAATGTAAAATGAAAGGCAAAATTTAATTTCATACAGATCACATCAAGAGGATCTTGTTTAACAAGCTGGTTTCAGTATTAAGGGAACATATATAGTTTAAATATTCCTGAAAAACACCTTATTAATATATTAAAACAATAAAACCAAACATTTGTATACTGCTTAAAATGTTTCCCTAGTAATAGCAAAAATTTTTAAAAAGCATTATAGGTATATGTAATTAAAAGATCATTTTCTACTTCCAGCCCATTGAAACCAGATTATATATAATTGGAGGTAGGTCAGTATATTTACCTAAGTATATTTTTTAGTTTAGTGTTAATTAATCCACTGCAAGGAAGGAGAAAATGAAACATAATGTGAATAAACTGTTTATCTATAATACTTCAAGAGTAATAGGCATAAACACAAGAAAACCAAATTTTAGGCCATAATCCTAATGAGTAGATAAAGATGTATCAGCATGATCCAGGAACCTCTGGGAATCCAGCAAATTGGCCATATGCTAATTTCACTCTCAGAGCCATTTCCAAAAGCTAAAATGTAGCTGGACTGGGAAATACTTGTGCTGTGCTCCCACAAGCCTGGCATATCTGTGCTTGCTAGACATCTGGAGACACAGTGAATCAGGCTCAATAGGAATTTCTACAACTCCCAGTAAACAGTAAATCCCATCTTATAATTTACAAAGTATTAAGGAAAGTAGCTAATCTCTAGACCTCTTTTCTGCTGTCCTCCAATTCATTTTATGGAAGTCCACAAAAGTGGTATAGAACATACTATATGATGTATGATCCCCAAATTTATTATTTTTTCTTCACAGTTGATATTTACATAGAGCTTCAAACTATATGCTTCCAAAACCACATTTGAGTTTTATTATCCCAAAAATAATTTTTCCTAGGACAGAATTTATTATTCACACTTTATACAGAAGGAATTAGACATAGAAAGATTTGGTAACTTGACCAGAATACTTTCATTCATATTATACTCATTGAGCACTCTGTAAGTACAAAAAAGAATGTGTAAAAGAAAAAAAAATAGGCTTTCCTTGTCATTAAGCTACCCAAAATAAATAAGCAAACACTTACTATAAAAGACCTAATATAATTGCCCAAAGGAGAGACCAACAAAACAATCTGAAACCCAGAGGATGATGTGGAAGCCTGGGAAAGTGTTCCCAGGGAAGGTAACTTTAGATTTAGACTGTAAAGGATGTGCAGAATTTTAGAGAGAAAGAGAGAACAGGAAGGGCACTCCCGGCAGAGGGAGTAGCCCTAATCCATTACCAAAAGCAAGAAGCTCATCTTGCATACAAGGACTATGGTCTGAATGTCCGTGTTCCCCCAAAATTCATACATTGAAGCCTAATCATGTGATGGTATTAGGAGGTGGGGCCTTTGGGAGGTGTTATGACCTGAAGGAGGAGCCCTCATGAATGGGATTAGTGGCCTTATAAAACAGGCCCCAGAGAGCTGCCTTGTCCCTTCCACATGTGAGGACAGAGCAAGAAGGAATCATCTATGAGTTAGAAATCAGGCTCTTACCAGACACCAAATCTGCTGGTGCCTTGATCTTGGACTTCTCAGCCACTGGAAATGTGAGAAATATACTTCTGTTGTCTATAAGCTACCTAGCTTATGGTACTTTGTTATGGCAGGCCAAATGGACTAAGACAGAAGGACACTCCAAGCAGAGGGAGTAGCACTATCCACTATCGAAAGCATGGGGCTCATATCTCATACTAGGATAGATGTGCTGATGCAGTAGGAGTCTAGATCTGGGGCTCTTGTTACTTCTTTCTACAACTTCAAGCTGTTTCAGGCCTAAAGAGGGTTCTTCAGTCTGAGAGCTATCGGGAGTTGAAAATGAATTAAGCCCAGTCCCCTGGGGTTCAATTAGGGTCCCCCAGGGTGTCCTCGGAAGAGTCTTGGAAAAGTCTCAACATTGATTTAGTCTGGAGGCACACCGCTGGGCCTGGAGGATTACACTCCAGCATTGCCTGTCAATTAATTTGCATCTTCTAGAAGCTGGCTGCAGAAGAAGAAAATAATTGCTTACCCATAGGAGGCTACCTTCTGAAACTTCATTGTTGATAAACACCTGATTCTTTGATTGTAATAAGGAGAAAAGACAGACAGGGAAAGCCAGAACTGAGTCTCTGAGTAGTATGAGATACACTTCTATGTGTACTATCTGAGAATAGTTGAAGTAGATCTTTCCCATTTCAGGGTTTTTTTTTTTTTTTTTCTCTTTTCTCCTTAGTCCCACCATACATGTATCTTACAGAATCATTACTGCCTTTGTTTATTATTTTTGTTTATTCTTTTATTATAAGAAAATAGATTTAGGAATAAATATTTCAACTGGTATTTTTTTTTCTATTTTTGAAAGTCATTTCCTACTTTTTCTAAGCTTTCATTTTTCATATTAATTTTAACTCTAAACAAGAGCAAATGTAAAATAGCATGTCCTCTTTTCATGAATTGTTTTCAGAATTCATTTCAATGTAGAAAAGCTCACCCTGGCTCTATTTTGTACAAGAAATAGAGTAATTTTTAGCAAAATAGTAAGGGTTGAAATAGGTCATTCTCATTTTATTTCTGCAAATATTATAAAACACAATAATAGAATTAAAACTGAGCAATTCATGATGCTGGTTTATCTTTGCTATCAAAAGAAATGTTTTATTTTCTGTACAGTGAACTAGTGTATTATTTTTTATTTTATCCTTCCTTATTTTCTTCCTTTTTCCCTTGTTCCTTCCACATTTTCACAAATAATCTTATTTTTACTATGATTTTATTTGATCTCTTGGATAGAATTTTGGATTGCTTAAGATTCCCTCTAAGGATTTATACTTTATCTTAGAGCCTTAAAATATAAAATAAAAAATTAAATTTATGTTAGAATCCTGTCAAATGACTATATAATTAAAATACCAATGTGATTGAAACAGTTGATTTTCAAATTATGTACTCTCTTTTCAAACAAATTTTTTTCTATTTTAATTTTGAAATCAAATTCATCTTCAGCCATGGGAAAAAGTGTCTTTCTTCTCCAGTGGAAAAACATTTTTTGCCATGCACTTCTATTTTCTTCAGAGGACCTAAAAAACTGAGAATTTGAATCAAATTTACCTGGGACAAGAACAATTTTTCTATGAGTTTAATTTTATATACTATATGAAGTGGAAATTTTATTATGTTGTGATAAAAGACACCCAAAACCAGAAACTGTGTTTTCAACTGTGTTAGAATAGGGATTGAATATTTCTCATAAAGAAACTCAAAGATAGACAATCAGGCTCTTCAAACTTTGTCATCTTTGTGGAATCACCTTGCTCCTCAACAGCTCAAAACACCAGTCAAATATGTGGGGATCATATCTTTCTTTCAAGCTAGATAATGGAGGACAGCAAAGGTGAAAAACAAAAAAATAAAGCACATTCAGGATGAAATGTTCCCCTTTAAAGAGTCATTCCAGAATCCTATCCGAATACTTCTGCTCACATCTCATTGTCCAGAATTGTTTTACTTCACCATTGCTAGCCACAAGGAAGGCTGGGGAATATATTCTTTTTAGCTATACACATTGCCATCCTTAATGAAATCATATTATGTTAGTAAACAAGAAGAGGTGAATGTGTATTCGATAGGTAATTAATCAATGTTTTTCTAACCTATACTATGCTTACCCCTGAATTGATAATTCATAATCGATTTATAAAATGTGGAAAGATTGCTGGCTTGAGTTGCCACTCCAAAATAACACCCAATAAGAACAAATTTAAGTACATATATAACATGTCATGAGCCATACTATAGGAGCAAAATGATTAAGAGCTTGCATTTGAGGACAAACAGACCTGGATTTTTATAAAGTGTGTAACCTTAATGTTATTTAACTTGTGGTCTCAATTTCTTTCTCTGAAATATGTGGCAGTTGTTAAACTACCACATAAAATTGTTATAAGAATTATGTAAGTTAAACCATGGAAAATGCCAGCACAGAGTCTGGTATAGAAGAAGACATAAATACAGCTTAGCTATTATACCATTATAATTATGAAATTTGAAAATTAGAACTGTGTTATATAAAAATATAAAAATGGCACTTTCCTTTAAAAAATAAATCTTTGTTTCAATAAGATTATGGAAATATTGTCATATTATTTTTCTTCTATTATTCCACAAGATTTTGCAAAAGATATCTTATTAAAATGTCGAAGTGCATTTTATTTAACAATTGAAAGTGGCATGCATGTGTTAAATATAAAAAAATGTTGGCATTTTGACTATTTTTGACATTAGTCATGATATGTAAAAACAAAGTGAAAGCTTTATTGTTTTAATACCTTCTGATATACTTTAAATTGGGGAAAAACAAAAATCTATTTCACAATTCTTCTGTCTATGCAGTAGAAGCAAGTTGGAACATGTGCATGTGATACAAGCAATTTTTAACACTTGAATGATGGATAAAAACTGAATGAGGCTTAAATATGTCCTTATGAAGTATTCAAGGGGAAAACATTGTGTCCCTAATATGGTACTGGGAGGGATCCTACAGTCTATACTCACCAAATGACTTCTTGATCCTGGAACAGTTTTCTGTTGTCGCTTTTTAAAGACCAAAAGAAAGTTTCTATTTCAATATTTTCATGATCTTACAGTATCTATGGAGATTCCATTTTATCAAGTGTGAAAGATGGACTCTAGAAACAAATGTTTTCTTTGTTTTCTTTTCATACCTTAAATACATTATTGCTGAAAATAGGACATTCTTGAATGAAAATTAGAGATCCACATCTGTCACCGATTTTGGACAAATAACTAAAATTTATCTGAATCCTAAATTCCCATGTGTGGGAATGATAGTGAGTTCATTTTCTGACTCAAAAACAGGTGCTGTGATAAGAAAATTAAAATATTTGTAATTTAGATATCCCCTAGCATTCAGTGTGTGTGACTTTCAATACCAACAGCAAGACCAGGAATTACAGCTATAAACACCAGTTCAGCACACTGACAAAACAAAAGGAAACAAGGGGATACGTTAGGGGTGGGGACAGGATGGTGACTAGTTTTCTGTGGATCTGTTTTTTGTTTTGTTTTACTTTGTTTTGTTTTTTACCTACAAAAATACATAACCATTCCATGTGACTTTTAAAAAATAAGTCAATGAGAAGCTTTTATTCCCACGATAGGCATTTCCAATTCTAGTTTTCATGTCATTTTAACACATACTTTTATTTCTTTCAATTTAGGCACTTTCCCTGTGAAGAAAACTCATTCCAGAAGTTAAGAGCTTGAGTTTTTCTTTTTATAAATCAGAGTTGTATATAGTTATGTATCATAAAAAACAATATTAAACTGGTAAACGGGTTTTACTCTAGCTTATACACATCACCGAAAAATAACAAGACCAATATTTCAGGGCATTTATGTGAAAAAAGACACTGTGGAGACTTTCTGTTGAATGTGATAAATTTCAGATGCACAAACTTTCAATAGCAGCTCTGATACTTATGCCTGTTTGTAATATAAACATTTTTTTATAAATGTCACAGTTATTTATTCTGTAAACACCCCTTTTTATTCCTTTACTGACAAAATAATTCCTATTCAAAAGCAGAGAGACAAAGTCACTTCAGTATCTGCCATGTCCTGGATCCCTTATGATCATCAGTTCCATATGCTTTATTTTAAAATTTTGTCTTTATCAATCTGTTGGCATTTCATTAAACCAGTAACTTATTTTCTCTCTCTTCAACAATGTCAGTGCTTTACGTTCTCAGGCTATAACCTTTCTGTTCTTCTATCTGTCCTAAATTTAATTGTAACTCTCACCCCCAAATTATCATCTTATTCTTTTATTTTACATTTTATTTTAAATTTTAAAATCCTAATTTTAGCTTTCACAATCCTAAATGGTCAGGCTTCCTCTTGGCAGACACCTGGCCTCCCTCTCCATCAGATTGTTTAGTCCTAACTCATCATCGTCTATTCACCCCTCTCTATGCTGTGGAGCATAGAGACCTTATAGACCTTGCAAACAAGGTCTTTTTTTTTTTTTTTTTTTTTCCCAAATCCACCTGTTTTATTTTTTCTTAAAAAAAAAAAAAATGGAACCAACCAAACAACAAAAACAAGGCAGCCACTTGGCTCCGTCTGGGCGGTTCTGCATACATGGCGGTGACAGGAGGCCCCACACCGGCTTCTCTGTGGCTGTGGTCACTAGGCTTAGCGCCCTAGCGGTAGCAGTGAGACAGACCAGGGAGGGGCGGCGGAGGGCCAGCAGTCTAAACGTAAAGTGCTTTGCGAAGGCCGGGCCTCTCCCTCCCCGCCCGGGAGGCTCTGCCCAGGATTGCAAAGTCCACTGTCCGCGGCCGTGGAGCAGTGCTGTGTGCAGACGGCTGAGGGGAGGGCCGGCCCGGGCCCTGCTGTCCCCCCACCTGACACTCCGGGAGGCTCCTGGTCCTGAGGAGCCGTCGGCACAGAGGCGTGGCGGCCTTCTCAGGAGGGCAGCGGCCGGAGTAGGCAGGAAGACTGAGGCACCGGCCCGGGCACTGGTGGGGGCTCCTGGAGACAGGCTGCAGATGGCCACCCTCACTGCTGCTTGACAGCAGACGGATCTTGCTGCTGGCAGAGCAGGCCTTCCAGGCCACTCCCAACAGGAGGTCGGTTGCCTTTCCCAGGAAAGCTAATTTCAGATGTTTCTCTAAGAAACTTCTAACACTCTTCCTTAATCTGACTGCCCCTCAGAATAGTAGCTGCTTATATACTTAGACTTGAGTATCATTTTATATCTTTTTGTCTTTTTTTTTTGAGACAGGGTCTCTTTCTGTCTCCTGGGCTAGAGTGCAGTAAGTGGCTTGATCATAGCTCACTGCAATCTCAAATTCCTGGGCTCAAGTGCTCCTTCCACCTCAGCCTCCCAAGTAGCTGAGACTACAGGTGTGTACCACCACATTCAGCTAGTTTTTCTACTTTTTGTAGAGTTGGGGGTCTTACTGGCACTCAGGCTGGTCTCGAACTCCTGGCCTCAAGTGATCCTCTCACCTGGGCCTCCCAAAGTGCACAGATTACAGATAGGTGTGAGCCACCATTCCCAGCCTTGTCTTTTTCTTAAATAATTTTAAAAAGTAACAATATCCTCTGAGTGGGGTTAATTTATGTTTTGAATGGGTTGAATAATTAGTTCAAAAATAATTGCAAATCGATTGAAAGAAAAACTTAACTTGATCAGTTAAATACTGACATCAAAAAAGTTAATTAGTATAGGTACATCTTACATTAAGGTCAAAGTAACCTTGAGGAAATGGGCTGATTCTTCTCATGGGAGAGAGAAATGCAGATGGACAATGGCAAACTTATGCACTCTTGATTAATTTTGACCAGTTGGATATTAATCATCATCAGAAAAGACTCATTAAGTAAACATTTAAAATATCAACTAATTTGCCTTTTCAAATTAAACTACCTGTAATTGTTTCAAGTAACTTCCTACTTTTCCCAGAGACTCTTTAATAATATATGTTCTTTTTCTACTTGTTGCTTAGAAGTCTGAATGGGCTGGTGGCATGATTATGCATACACATTATGCAAAAACAACTCAAAGATAAAAATATTAATGTATCAGGGAGAAAAATGTGTCAGAGCTAACCAAGGTCACCAAATATAAAACACAATAAATTCAGGAACTGTTTATCATCAGTCAAAACAGTAAATCTCTATAAGTAAAATTTTAGAGG
The DNA here is from genome assembly GCF_000956105.1 of Propithecus coquereli. Taxonomy (NCBI): domain Eukaryota; kingdom Metazoa; phylum Chordata; class Mammalia; order Primates; family Indriidae; genus Propithecus; species Propithecus coquereli. The sequence continues at coordinate 387,415 of NW_012152297.1, forward strand.
AATTATAAAGAATGTTGAGTGATTCCAGGGAATGAATAAATAGACTGTCAAAAACTCAAAGCCTGGAATAGGATAAGGCTAAAAATCACCACCTCTAAGTTGTAGTAAAATTTAAAGAAAGAATACAAATATTTCTGCTGAATACTTACGGTTGCGTGGATGTTAAAGAATATTGAATAATGATTTGGTTTCAATCATTTACACGTATCCCCCAAATTATTGACATAATATATGTTTTCCAGAAAAAAAGAGATTTTTACTACATTTAGAGTGACCATAATGAAATTTCATATTTATAGGAAGAGTATAAACCTCATTTTAGAGAAAATCTTGAATTATTTAAAACAGGGCCCAGAAGAGACAAGACACAGAACATCTTCTATAATCTCACTGGTAGCTTTGAATGTTGTCTTATGACATCGAATTCTTTCAATGATTCGGGCTTACGGTTAATTTATATGAACATGCATAATGCCTTTTCATATTGAGAGAGCTCTTTGGTCTCAAAAATTAAAATAACCTAACTATAGGGCAATGGGCTGGTACAGCAAGTATAGTGAGGACACATGTACCTTGCCTATATTTTTAGAGGGTCCGGGCACCTCAGACCTTCTGCTTGCTTTAGTTGTGGAAATCTTGGTGCCATGGAAAGCATGTGTGACAAAAAGGGGTTCTTTCTTATTGTATGTTTATTCTACCTTTGCCAAGCACACAACAGACAGCATAGTATAATGGTTTGTTATTCTGGTCTGCAGAGCAGAAGCAACAATAAGTACCTAGGTGCTCATTAGAAATGCACAGACTTAGCTTCCAGCCCGGACCTATTCAATTAGTATCTCTATTTCAACAAAATCTGTGGGTGATGCACTTGTGAAGCACTGATATAGTGATTATGTGCATGTACTGTTGAGCTAAAGTGGCTGGCTTCAAGTGGTCTTTCCGCTTCCTAGATTGGTGATCCTGGGCAATTTACTTAACATGTCTGTGTCTTATATCGGAGAAATGGAAAAATAATAGTAATAGCACCTTAGGGTTAGTGTGAAGACTGAAGAGATTAATTCATGGAATGCTCTTAGAGTGGGTCTGGAATATAATAAATATTATCAAAATGTTTGCTATTCCTATTATTATTCCTGTTCAGGTTATGAGCAAACATTTATTTTAGGAAGAATAAAAGAGGAAGTAGAATGGCTAGGGTGCAGAAGTAAGAGAAAGTTGAAAATGAACGTGAAGAAGTCTATGCTCACTTTCTGCTTTGTGGCTAGAACTGCTCTGTTTTGGAACACCGATATACAATTTTTTATATCATTGATTCAAATGGATACGTAATTGCTCATGACTTTTTTCCCCATCACCCAACCTCTAAGTCATTCTTTGTGATTATCAACTAAGATGGTGAAACAATATTAGCTAAAATTGTGAAGATGAAAAGGAAATACCAATAATTGCACCATGACAACAATTACTTTATATTTATTGTTGTATTTATGGTTTGGAACAAGTCTTAAAACATTTTTTTTTTATGTAGTAAGTATTGTGAACACTCATTTACCAACTGACAATGATGCACATTTAAGTCAGAATATATATGTTTCAATATATGGGTCTTCCTTCTAAATGACACGAAGCTCAGTAGCTACAGCACATCTATATCCATTTCCTGTACGTTCACAGTGCACTTACTGGTGAATGGGAGAGCAACATATGTTATAAAAGGTTTTAATCCCATGTCAAAGTATTTAAATTTTTGTGACTTTGCTTGTGCTGTTTGATTATTTTGTATGTTAGTCTAAAAATTCTTTTTTTTTATGTTTACTGTTTTATTTTTTTCTTTTTTATTTCAGCATATTGTGGGGGTACAAATGTTTAGGGTGTGTGTATTGCCCTTGCCCCGCCTGAGTCAGAGCTTCAAGCCTGTCCATCCCCCAGATGGTGTGCACCACACTCATTATGTGTCCATATACCCATCTGCAACTAGTCATTTGCCTAACAAAAAGTTCGAAAAACAATCCAAATATTTCTGGAAGTATATAAATGATTTCAAAGCTAATGTTACAAAGGGACTACTAAAAGATACAGACATTTCGACCTGTCTATTTACATTCTATATTTATTGATCTCAGTGTTTTAGTACTATGTTACTGAGCACTAACATATCAATATAATGGACTAATATGTTTGAATATAGATCTAGTGTTGCGTACCCTTTGCTTTTGTTTGTTCGTTTGTGTTTTGTTTGGTTGGTGCCAACAAAAAATCCTTTACTTCAAGAAGTAGTTCACTGTAGGTTTCAATTATGTACACAGCTGTTTGCATCTAATTTCACTAGAAAATTCATTTACAAATTTACCCTAAGATTTATGAATTGCTATAATGAGGAATATATACCCATTTTTCATAAAAAATGAATAAAGAATAAGAAGAGTTACTCCCACGGAGGTTTTCTTAAATTCAACATGTTCAGAAAGAAATAACTTGTATTATAGTGAACCAAAACTTTGAAAAATAGCACAGTCATTTGACAAATAAAAAAGATGGTTGGGTCCACTCATCACTAAGAAAATGTTAAATTGAGTTGAATTCTGTATTATAATAAATTCAAATATCGTTTGCACCCATGAAAGCTAAAAATGAAGAAACCTCAAAAAAAAAAAAACTGTGACAAAAGCATAGATCAAATGTGCATTAAAACAATAAAACCGTAAATGCAAGAAGTGTGAAAATTAAAATTCAAAAGTTTAAAATGTGCTTGAAATATGAATGGTTCTTTTTCTGGAATAAATAAAGGAAACATTTACTGTAATTACTGAAAATGTCAAGAAATATGAAGATAACAGACGATGTGAATCCAGCCTTCAAAAAAACCACCGAGGGATTTTGACTTTGAGAGAATAGTGAAAGGTTTTGGATTTTTGCGGATTCACATGGAGAGTCTTTTTTTTTCTCCTTTCATTGAACACAGTTATATATGACACCTGAGAACTACTCAGAAACATATATTAGGGTATGTAAATGGATTTGTAGTAATCATTTCACTATGTATATGTGTATCAAATCATGTTGTATGCCTTAAATGTATACAATAAAAAACAAATTAAAAAACATAGTAGACAGTGACAATATGAAAATTCTTTATTGGTGATAGCTCATTACTATATAAGATGACTATGTCCACACATTAATCACTGGGAACATTTTTAGAAACAGCCATTGACTATATTTGTTAAAACATGATTTTCTTGTTGCTTATACACAAACAGCTAAAGAAAGAGCATCTTTAGGAAAAAAATTGAATCATGATGGCAAAGAATTTGTTAAAACTGAAAATGAGTATTTGAGGATGTTAATGACTGCTACATATATTTATATAACATATTTTCCTCATCCCTCAAATTAAGAAAATTGTACACATAAACAATTTATACAAAAATGCACAATAAAAACATTTACAACAAAACCAAGTTTTGAATTAAATCTGAATCACCTCCAATTCTCATTGATGGCTGTATTGAACTATAAAGCTTGTTTTTTAAATCTATTTTCTATATAGTTTAAAGCCCTAGAAGGTTTGACATATTCCTAAATCATTTATGCAAAGATAAAAAACTCATTCAATAACTAAATATCTCCATATGCATAACGATTTTATACTGATTTCAAATTATAAGTAATTGTATATTTTAAAATAATGGCTCATTTGTTTTGAAATTATATAATTATTATGAATTATTGACATGATTTTATAAGATTAAAAGACACCTTGAATTTCACTTATTTATAGATTCTATATGTATAAACTCAAAAATTTATCCACAAATAGATTAGAACATAGAATGGGTGTTTAAGGTTACTAATATTTTTAGTATTTTTGTCATTTTATAACATTAATTAAATTGATTAGATATAATGAAAAGATCTAGTTGGATTTGCTAAGATCAGCTGTCACTGTGGCTTAATGAAAATATTAAAGCATTAAACATTAAGTAAAAATATTAAACTGCAATAACAGCTAGTAGCTAACATTTCACTAAAGGCATTAGGGTGCTAAAGAAACATATGAACACATATCTCGGAGTAGAGCATCTCAGGTGAAGGAAACAGCTTGTCCCAAAGGTTCTAAAGAGGGAGCTTGCTTTTCCTGTTGCAGGAGTAGTACAGTTGGAGTGAAAGGAACAACAAAGAGGGTGGGAATGGATGATGCCAGAGTTGTGACAAGGCACCAGGTCACTCTGAGGACTTTGGCTTCTACACTGATGGAAACGAGACATGTTATACTGGGACTTACATATTAAGGCCAGGCTGTCCCTGAGAGGAGAATAGTCTATAGGGCCATAAGAGTAGAATCAGAAGGACCAGTTCAGAGAGGATTGCAAAAATCCAAGACATGGCCACAGCTGGCGCTTGGGTGGCTGTGATAGAACTGGTACGACATGGTCAGATCCTTGATATAGTTTAAAGGTAGTGCCAAGAAAATTCACAGATGGATTGGATGTGTTGACTTTAATATATTTATAAAACAGTAACAATAAGATTACAAATCTACTCATTTTAGATCCATCTTTCTTGACATAGATTTTCATATGCAACTATCTTCTACCGCTATCTTGCTAAGATGACATGATTATTATGATTCAATAACCGAGAAAAAATAGCTTCAGTTTCACGTGACAGCTGCCTTCCTAACATGAAATGTGAAGATAATCCACAATGGAGCTATAACAATAAGCAGAAGAAAATTAGACAAAATAAATTAAAAATGGTACATATGGAGTATAACTTTAAAACTAATTATTGTTATTAAGACAACTAATTTTCTATACTGTCCCATTTTCTAGCCATTCTAGTTAATTTTACTGTGCATTCTATTTTAGCCTTCCACTCGGATCTCTCCATATTCCTTCTGGGAAAGATATAAAGGTATTTATTTCTTGAGTTTTCTTACTTAATGAGTTTTCCCTTTTTTATGGATTATACCTGTTTTACCTTTCAGACAAATTCTATTTTAAAATCCCTCTCCCATAATTTCCTCTCATCAAATGGAACATGGAACAGCATTTATTTATTCAGCTACTTGAAAATATCACTTTGAGTCTGTCGATATATAAGAAATTTCATGCAATGTTATATATTAAATTTTATGCAATATTTCCTAATATATTCTAATACATTCAACTCCCGTTCACATTAATGTAATGATTTCATAGCATCAGGTGCCTAATTTTTTATTTTCGTTTGCCAGTTAAGATCAAAAGCAGGGCATAACTGAACAGAAAAGAGTATCTGTTAAAGAAATACATCTGGTCAGTTTGCTGAAAATCACGTTGTGCTGCTTCAAACCACTCTTCCCAAGAACATCTCAGAGGCTTCTAAAGCAGTTAGAGAAACTCTTGTGTTCTGATTGCCTCAGGAGATGCCCGTAAACCCTTCCCCTTTCTCATGGTATTTGCACCTATCAAATCTCTTAGCTATGTGCTTTTCTGTCTGCTTTGTAGGCTCCGCATGAACAGTTCCTGCATTTCCTTTGTCTTATATGGACCTGTCGTAACAGTAATTCCATGAATGTCTGTTAAGTGGTTGGAGAGAAAAAGAGAGATGTAGGCAGCCTGGCACCTTAAATAGCACATAAGAATAATGTGATCACATAGTGACAATTTTCCCACCTGACTTCTGTCCACTTTTGGCTATCCTCGCTGTCAGCTGCGTTTTATGATTTTCCACTCATTAACGCTTAATTCTAAATAATAGAGAAGAGTACTTTGTGAGGTTGTGTGATCAGACTTAACTTTTTGGAGGATCCATAAAAATAACAATTAAGCTTCCCACATGTTTACAATGAATATATAATAACATTTTTAAAGTACACAAAAGGATTTTTTCTATTTATCACCAAAATCTTATTATACCACATAAATAGTCTAAACCCCTAAAAAGACTTGCCGATATGTTGAAAAGCGTAATTAACCTTGCAAATACTAAAAATAATACAATGATTCTACTACAGAGAGGCACATGATCCGCTTTGAGGCCAGAATATCTCTTGAAATGAAGCATTTGGTCAGTCTCTCCAAGTGGATTATTTCTGCGACATGGTTTCAAATATTTAAAATTACCACAGAAAACACAATCACAAGCAAAAACCCATTCTGTCTTATAGTCACTAGTATCAGTAACTAGGGCAGCATTTCAAGTTGTGGAAATACTACAAACCTTGTCAAATTTTTTTAAGAAATACGTTTCAAATTATACACACTATTTTCATCAAATATTAATGAGATAAAAGTGGAAGAATTTATTTATCTGTCTTTTAATATGCACACTTTTTTGACTCTCATTAATTTGTCGTGCTCTCTGGTATTGCACTTTTTAGTAAATACAGCATCAATGGGAATTGAGTACCTAAGTGATATGCTGGGATGTTTCTATGCATGAAAGACGCATAACTTGCTTCATGAAAATGTGACCCATTTAAATTTCTTAATGATCAATATATGTGAGAAAGGGAGCAAGATAATTGAGAAAGGAAATTAGAAAAAAATGCAGAAAACTGAAGAGAAAGAGAAGGAAATAAAATAATGGAGTCGAGGGGAAATAATAACTAATTTAAAGCTAAAAGATAAAAGAACGAAAAGGAAATGCATACGTCTATATTTGAGTGTATGGGTCATTTTCAACAAGGTATATGGACTGTATACAGTATACAACACCAAGGAGAAATTTAGGAAAGTGTCAAAGACGAAAAGTAATCAGTTCACAATGTTTCTGAAACTAGAGTGGGAATTCTGGCTAGTAGCATATATCATTTCAAAATTGACTGCCAATCTTGAAAACTATGTCATTTAAATTTGTAGTTTTGGAATCACAAAGAATTACTCCTTTTAAAGGAGCACCACATTTTTAAATCACATAGATCAATAAAGGATGTTTAGAAATATATAATTTCTTAATTTTGAGCGCACTTGGCATCTGCATGTTCTGGAATCAGCATGCTATTATGACCAAAAACCTTCCTTTCAAAGTGAACAAATGTATATTATTATCTATGAATCGGTTCACTGTACCCTCCTGGTTTCATCTATTATATTAGTATATTTTTGGCTAAGACAAAACATGTATTTACATATTCTACCACTTTGATTTCACTAAATTATTTTGGGAAGCGGATCCGAATAGTCGATGGAATAGTGTTGTGCAGAATTACTATGAAAAAAATTCTAGTGTTCTGTCCTTTACGGACTGTAACAAAAGCATTTGAAATATACAGAGGGCTTTAACATTACTATAGAAAGCTAAAATTACTTTGATTTAAAATGTCATCATCAAGAAAAATGTCAGAATTCATAATCCATGGGGCCAATGCACATACAGACTGATCACATTCAGTACTTTTGAGGTCAGGATTCATATCTGAGTCTGAATCGATATTAATATTCCTTCTCTGTACTTGGTAGATGAAAAATGTTTTCTGCAAAACGAAGAGCTTCTATTACTTTTATTAAATAGTAGTTAGTTGGATGCACTTTCCTTAGATTTAAAAAGATAGTGTAGAAATGACTGTGCTTATAGTTTCATAGTTTGCAAGAAGTGCTTTTGAGAAATGATATTTTAACTTTATGTGATTCTATGACTTCACAATAATAGTATTCTCACTCACTTCAATATGCTTCTTCCTTGGAAATTTAAAAGTGTTAAAGTACACTATCTCACTAGTCTTCATAACAATCCCATTAGGTCCAAATAGATTCTTATTTGATAAATCTTAGAAAAATCTGCTTCAGAGGAAGCATCCTTATTGTTTTGTAACACATAGATTGGTTTAATCCTCAACCAATCTCTTTTTGAGAATGGGAGCAAATGAATCACCCTTACTAAATCTAAACTCAGAGATAGACTTTCCTTATTAACTCTCACAGATTCCCCCACTCTCCCAAGGAATGAGCATCAGAGGGTCCCGAGGCAGCCAGAGTCAATGGTACAGAGTGCATGGTCCTGCCAGTTTCAACATACCTTTCCTCCAGGTCAGCTTTCTCTTTAAAGAGTGCTGTATTTTGCCAAAAAAAGCAGAGGAAGAGAAAAATGTCAGATAATTGTTTTTCTTCCACCTTCTGGGGCTGCAGATAATTTTCAGTTGAGATAATTTTGAAAACATTGAAAATGTTTTAGTGCACTAGAGATAAACCAAGAAGCACATTAGAAAAATCATGTATTTCTTATTTTGCATCAGGCGATACAGCATATTTACTTCATTGTTTATAGAAAACCTCTCCAGTTATGGCATTTTGGAGAGCATGCAGTTATTTACATCTCACTTATGTTGCCTAGACTGTTCACAGCTGTCACTCCCATCACCCCACAGCATATAAAATAGGTGGTCCTTGTAAGCCACACTTTGCTAAGCCGCTGCTATCTCAAGGAGAGAATGTAAAGATATTACTCTTTTACAAATAGATGATACCCAGTGAGTTAAGTGATAGATCTGTAGTCCATGAGCTAGCACAGTTCAAATGTCACTTGTTAAAAGACTTACTTTTTCAAAAAAATGTAAAATGTTACTTTTTAATATTTCTAAAAAAGAAAATCTAACAAAATAATAGTAGATTACATATTAATAATTTTGGGGAACTTATAACACCAAATTGTGAATTCTTCTTTTATATTTCTTTTTTTTTATATTTCTTAAGCTATATTTTAAAAGTCAAGGAAAATAAAAGCCAAACAAACATGTTAGTTTTGATCTGTTGGTAAAAATTTGATTATTCATCAGCCAAATAGCCTGACTTGCTAAATAAATTGTGTCCTCATTTAATTTCCCACCTACTTTAACCCTCAGGAAAGGTTTATAACAAGAAGGAAAAAAGTCAGGAGGCCTTTGAGAGTTAAGAATAACTATTGCTTATGGCTGAATTTCAGCCATATTTAGTTTTTGTTCCCATGGCTTAAAGTTCTACCTCTTGCCCTAGTTTTCCAATTTCCATTGAGTTCCATAATAAAAGATTTCTACTGCTCAGAGTAAGAGAGTGTCTTTTTGATTGACTCATTAAAGTTACACTTTTATTTCTCATACCAACAGCCTGTGT
>NW_012152297.1:406183-408978 GCF_000956105.1 Propithecus coquereli
TTCTAAATGAAAGGGGTTTTATTGCTTCAAATTATCCAAAGTGAATACATAAATTAATTGAATTACTTAGAAAATTGTTCAACACTTCTCTTTGCATGAGTAGATACAACCTGAATAATAAAATAATAAGGATGTTTAAATGGCATACCACACAAATGTATGCCTCCCTACAAAGAAACTTTGGGGGAGGGAGAAACTACAAAATAGTATTTTAATAAATTTGTGAGTCAAGTAAAAATTAATGAGCATATATGTCTCTGATTTTAATAAAGCATGTCAATTACAACGGAATCCTATCAAAGTTTTCACTTTTTTTAACACACAATACATGGAATGAATATATCCAAGTAATGTGCAAATGAATATGTTTTCAACATTATAGAAAATGACAAGACAAATACGGTTAAGAGGTTCTAGATCACTGTCATTTCTTACGATTGAGTAATATTCCATTGTAAACATATACCAAATTTTAATAATCCACTCATGGATTGACGGGCACTCGGTCCCATTTGTGTTTTTCTGGGTACTCTCAAAAGTAGAGGACAAGACAGGATTATATGTGCAAGATATTTTGGGGGAAATGCTAATGAGGGAAAGTGGGGAGGTATATAGAGGATATTGTGAGAGCCGTTACACTCAGATGCAGGTCTGGTCTCTTTCAAGGGGAGCAGAGAAGAAAGGCTGAGTGGAAGACTCAGACTACAGTGCGTTACTAAGAAACTTTCCGAAGCCTGAGTCTCCTAGTCAAAGTTGCTCATCAGAGGAGTCCCATGGCTCACAGGAAGTGGTCTACCTTAGTAAGCCATCTGTCTTAGTCTGTTTTCCATTGCTTATAACAAAATACCTGAAACTAGGTAATTTATAAAGAAAAGGAATTTACTTGTTATAGTTATGGAGGCTGAGAAGTTCAAGGTCAAGGGGTCACATCTGTTGAGGCCCTTCTTGCTGGTAGGGACTGTCTTCAGAGTCCCAAGGCAGTGTAGTGCATCACAGGGCAAGGAGTTTGAGTATGCTAGCTCAGGTGTCTCTTTTTTGTAAAGCCACCAGTCTGACTCCCATGGTTACCCAGGAATTCATTAGTTCATTAATCCACAGAAGAATTAATCTATTCATAAGGGCTTTATGACCCAATTTCCTCTTAAAGGCCCCACCTCTCAATATTGTCACATTGGAGATGAAATTTCAACATGAGTTTTGGAGGGGCCAAATATTCAAACATTGTGCCACCTACATTCAGTCAATGGCTGAGAGCAGCCCTTGACAACTGTGGCCATGAGCCCAAGGTGGTGATTGATTTCAGAATGCAGCAGCTTGGGCCATTAGCCAACTGTGCATGTCCCAATGGGAGACTTGAGAGGGATATTTTTATAGGTGCCACATATTTATACCATTTATATTGAGATTTATTTTTCAATTATAAGAAATTTTCTTTTTGTATAATGAAGGAAAATTGTCTGAAACTATCTTAGTCTATAGGTAGCTATGGTTAACCCTGTCAGTAAACATGACTAAAATTAACAGTATTTATAGTGGCCAGAACTAATTAAGGAATAATATGATAGGAAATATGATGAGAGGAAGAAATATGATGAGAGGAAGAAAAACAAAACAATGATAAAAATTTGAATGCTATGCTTGAAATGATAGAAGTGGAAGATAAATGTAATATCTAAAATGTAAATAGATAGTAAATTTTACTAATATGGTCTCTGACATTTCTAAATGAAGTTTTTCTCCTTCATTTAGCAGGTCATAATATCACAGATAAAATATTAAAAGGGCTCAAAACTATTATGCATATTATATTTATTAACAGTTTAGCTAACCTCTAATTTGAGTTACCTCTAGGTATCTAAAATAACCCACACAAGCCAAAACTCACTATAAAGTCTATATGTTCCAAAATTAGCCCTAATCTTAAAAAAATTATATAATTTCAATCTTATAATCCAAGAGTTTTTGTGTCAATTCATATTACATAAGACATAAAGTTTGCATTAGAAGTATTTCATCTGTAAACAGGAGGCAGTTTGTCCTGAATAAAACTCATTTTCAACTATATGTCCTATAATACCCTGCCAGGACACTAACATTCTGCTCGCATAGTATTTTTTTAAAATGAATGCCAAAGAGCCAATGAGATCATCTGGCATATAAGGGAAGAAATAGAAATAAATAGATGCCTAAGTAATAGATATAAAATGAACAAGCATATATTTTATTAGAAACTCAGATATCTCTGAAAAATATGTCTATAACTGGCTTTCATGCATTAATGTAAACCTCATTCTAATTATCTGAAATTAAATGGAAACTGCTATTTATATTAAAATGTTATAATAGTAATCTTAAGAGGATATGGTTTTGTTATGTATCTGGACATAGTATATCTACTATTGTGTAAGGATAATAACTTTGGTCTCTTGTAAGGCATTTAAACAATGAATGACTTATATATTGGTCATGTGATTTGTTTATTTATTTCAAGAGTGTATCATAGAAGGCTTATGGCACAGAGAACCTAGGAATAAATTTAAATATAAGTTATTAATATGACAGAGAAAATGAGTTCTGAGTGCTTTATATTAAATGTTGGTATGATGGTTTGATGTCATGCACATAAATACTCAGTGGTCATTGAGCTCACTGGCTTACATTTTAGAGATACTTCTAGGAAAGCCACTTTCTGCTACTGCAATTGATAAGTAGGAGGCGTATTGTATGTTTAATACAGGGTCATTTTTTACCATTGTAGAAGGAAATGAAATGAATTTTCTTATAGTAATGTGAAG
>NW_012152297.1:409028-411879 GCF_000956105.1 Propithecus coquereli
ATGTCATGTTTATTTTAAAAATTTATTTACAATATATGTGTGCTTGTCTCTAACAAGTAGTCAGTTTAAGAAAAACCATTAATTAAACTGATTATAAATGATCCAAATGCTGCTAGAAGAAATATAACAGATGAAAGCATTTTTTTTCAAATGCTGTTTCTGCTTTTGGTCTATTTATTCCTTTCAGTACTTCTAGGCTCATTATTTTGACTATATGTCTCCATAATCAACTTGAACTTAATGCACAACCTAGACATTTATATCTACCAATAGCTGACATCTAATTAATGCATTTTTAAAATAAATTACAGTTAAAAATGTTAATATTTTTCTTATTATTCATTGATAACTCCATAACATAAAACAATCTCACTATAACAAAAATTAGTAGTATGTAAATTTGAATGACATCATATGTTAAATAAAATTATCTAACACTACTGGAATATATTTAAAGTTTAATATGATATGGTTAGTCTTTGTCTAGAGTTAAACATATTGACTCAACACCAATTATAAAAAGATTACCTTAATTTTATTTCATGGAAGGGTGTGTTTATATTTCATTTTCTCTATTTTCAAATAACTGCCTTTGCATGTAGTAGTGGAACCTATTAAATACATCAAGTAAATATTTTTGGGTGATATAAATGGAGAATTTTTACAACAGCAGCTGTATATATATTATAAATTGATTTTAACATTTCTAAAATATTAACATTTGTAAAATTTTAACATTTGTAAAAATAGTGGCTATTTTACTAAGATGGTATGTAATAAACTATGTCCTCCCTAAATAATTAATTTAATTCAAAAGTAAACTAATATTATATAACTCTTTAATTATCTAAATGTCTCTGTTTTCCAGGCCATACATTAATTTCCCCAATTTCTGATGTGCTAAAAATGTTGTAAAAAACATGCATCCTTGTAAATCCATCGTTTTTTAAAACTCTCTCCACCAAACAGCAGATTTGAAGCAAGAAAGTACATTGACATTATATAGTAGTGACTTTTTAATTGAAAGCTATTTTTATAATGCCTATGTATAATTTGGTCATTTATTTATTTTTTTATTATTTTGAGTATGTTCTAGAAACTGTTAGGGCACTGAAGGAAATGATTAAGCATTATTTATTTACATTAGTTTAAATAATTTGGAGAGGCTATAGACACAGAAATAGTTCATTATAATGTAAAATACATGAAAAATAGAGATATTTAAAAACCAAAAAATGAGCATGGAAACTCTATCAAACGTTAGGCTGGGTTTTTCAAAAAGCAAAACCGAGTGGGTATTAGCTGTGCAAGAGATTTACTAAGAGAAATGCTAGGGAGGGAAAATGCAAAGGGACCCAGAGATGGCTAGGCCATCTTCAGAGTGTCAATTATGCTTCTTATCAGAGATTTGTATATTTCCATTGCTGCCACACTCTACTCCTTGTCACTCACAAGGTCATGGCCAGCTACTCTGTGATGCCCAACGTCCTCTCTTTCCGGTAGGAAATAAGAAGAGAGTTGTTGGTAGTACGAACTGCAGTCCTATGGCTGCAGGTGATCTCAGATCAGCAACTAATTCTCTCCTCTTTCCACAATGTTTTCATTTCTGAGAAGTCCAGACTCTTGGCTATTACATCCTTCTCAGGTGGAGGGTTGCTCCATGTATCTGTTCACAGTTACAATGGGGAAAGGGAGTTGTAGGAGATATTAAAGAAGATTACCTAGGGTCCATATATATTTATGCCTGCCCCTATTGTGAAAAGCAATCCTACCTCCATTTGCAGATCAGAATCAATTACTCCTACCAGAAGGTGAGTCGTCTTCTTGCCTCCCAATTCCTAGGAATAAGATGTCCAAAGTGTCCTGGCAGCATGATAATGTATAGTTCAATAGGATGATTACTGTGTTCCCTGGCAAGAGGGAAATTGTAGGAACCATACTTGAGGGACAGGGAACACAAAATTCTCCCATGAGTCACTGAAAGTGATGGTAAGTGCAAACACATCCGCTTTTGCTTTGATTATCTTATCCATATATTCTTTCTATAGCACCATATAGAGGTGTTGAATTTTATGCATATACTGCACCATGAAGGGTGGCACCCATCCTTTCAGCACATTGTCTCTGACCTGGCACATCAGCTATGCATTTAAAAGGCTTTCCTAAAGTTATATGAGAATGACTGCTTCTGCATATACAACACATTAGTGGATCTTATGGTCATTGTCTCTCTCCCGTACTCCCTTTACTGCAAAATTTGTCTCCAGGTCGAATGGTACGATATGCTTGCACATCAGGCATTCTTTAAGTCTCTAAATAGCAGTGATGGCTGAAGCTCTGTAGGAAAGACAAGTCTATACCCAGAATAGGTATCTGTCCTTAGAAGGACAAACTGATGGTCATTCTAGGATAGGAGGAGTCCAATACAGGTGATTTAAATAGCTGGTTGGTATTTTTTAGAAGACTGTATGTCATTGTTATTGTAAAGTTGCGTCAACCTTGGTAAACTGAAGCCCAGAATATTAGACTAATGGTAGGCTCCATCTCTGCCACTGTGGCCAGTAGGCTCATGTACCTACCATGCCAATTTTGGGATAGTCAATGATAAAGAATAACTAATGTCAATTGATCCATTCCTTTTTTCTACTTTGGTGGTATGTGTGTCCTCCATAATGGATGGATGCTTTTTGTGGGTGTTAACATGTGAAATAAAAATCTTCATATACTATGTCCACTTTTATACATTCATTTTTATGCCTCTCCCTTACTTTTGAACTTTGGCCCTTTTATTCCCCAATCCACTAAATGGATGTCCAGGCCATTAGCCAATTCTTACATATGTGTATATATA
>NW_012152297.1:411929-414085 GCF_000956105.1 Propithecus coquereli
AAATAGCATAGCATTGCAAAATTGCTTATATTTTTTCTTTTTTTAAAATTTTTTCTAATGGAAGGAAAAGTTGATATTTCTACCCAAATCAATCTTCTTTCCCAGTCAACATGCTGAGATAAAAAGCATATCGTAGGAGTAGAGTTTTTTTGAGATTTATATTTCCTTATAAGGTAAATCAGTAGCTATTTTAATGCTTCTAATTCAAAAGTGTAAGGAAATGGAAATTAAATAACAAAGTAAGTCACCTGCAACATGTCTCTGAGAGCAGTGACTTAGGAAAAGGGAATTACTTTTCAAGTTGGACCTCCTTCACAGCATATGTGGCGACATGGCTGATTTGAAATTAGTTGCACTTTTCTTCTGAGGATCTTGTTACCATCCACATTTGGGGTTATTATCCAGATAACACCACCATTTTGATTTCATTTTAAAACCAGAAGAAACTATTTCCTTACCGCAAAGTAGAAGTTTAAATTGTCATAAGAACATAGTAGTGAAGTCTGAAAAGAGGTTTCCATGTCCCTTGAAGTCAAATCACTTGCTCATCCTCTCTGCTATGGTTTGACTATGTTCCCTCCAAAATTCAAGTGTTGCTGCAGTCATGGTATTAAGAGGTGGGGCCTTTATGAGGTGATTAGGACACAAGGGATCTGCCATGGTTGATGGGATTAAGGCCTTTTAAAAGAGGCTTCACACGGCCTTTGACTAGCATTCCCTTCTACCTTCTGCCATGTGAGGATGCAGAAAGAAGCCCCTCCCCAGATCAAATGTCGATGCCTTGATTTTGGATTTCTCAGCCTTCAGAACTCTGAGAAATAGATTTTTGTTCTTCATAAATCACCCAGTCTGTGGTATTGTTTATAGCAGCAAAAATGGACTAAGACACATTCTTGAGTGTTGCCATGTTTAAATTATGCTCCTGTATCAGCTCTCATCGCCTCTAGGACCATCAAAAGAGAAGTAAAGTTTTGGAGGATAATTAGAATTTTCACCTCCAGAATTAATGATCTAGACCTCTCAGCCTCTTATGTCAGTAAAACAAGAGGTTGAAGGAAGATACAGCATTATTTGAAAGGGTACAAAACACACAGTCCAAGCAAATATTACAGTTATGAGATGCAAGCAAAGGCTCCTCAACCCAAACAAATTGAATTTGTATTCTCCACATTGAAAAAAGTTCTTTCTTCTCTCTTCCTTAAATTCTTACTAATGTTTCTTGTAAAAACAGGCTGCGGCACCAGAGAACCAAGCTGTTCCATACATAAATCTCAGGCATGTAATAACAAGGGAATAGCAGAAGCAGGAATTAATATTTATTTTTATTTATTTTTTATGGCTATTACAGGCTTACAAATGATCTTTTCATTAGTCTTTCCGAAACACTCTGCAGTGACAACAATCATTTAAAAAACTAGTTAAATCAAACTAGAAGCCAATCAATTCATTTAGAAAGTCACAAAAATATCCTTATATTTTGAAACTAATTTAGTGAAACTTGTGTATTTATTTTTGTACAGATCCTGGGAGCATCTTTTTAGAATAAAAAATGTGACTAATAAATTCTGTGAACTACACCACTACTGTTATTAACGTCCATTTTGCTAATGAAATCAAAAGGTTTCATGGTTTATACATTTTAGGCTATAAGTGTGAGGAGCTGGTGTTAGTTCACTGTTAAAACACTCAATTCAATTTTGAAAAACAATTTATTGCATAATGTTATCTAAATGCATGCAGTCTGTCAATGTTTTGAGGCCA
The DNA here is from genome assembly GCF_000956105.1 of Propithecus coquereli. Lineage (NCBI taxonomy): Eukaryota > Metazoa > Chordata > Mammalia > Primates > Indriidae > Propithecus > Propithecus coquereli. The sequence continues at coordinate 413,691 of NW_012152297.1, forward strand.
TGCTCTTTAAATATATAGCTGCATTGTCAAATTGGGATTTGCATCACGGTTCTAAGGATGTTTCTTGAAGTATTCAAATAGAAACTAATCAAGACTCTCTAGACTGGGTGTGGTGGTTCATGCCTGTATCCTAGCACCTTGGGAAGCCAAGGCAAGAGAATCACTTGAGGCCAGGAGTCTGAGACCAGCCTGAGTAACATGGTAAGATCCGATTTCTACAAAAAATTAGAAAAATCAGCCATGAGTTAGCATGTGTCTGTAGTCCCAGCTACTCTGGAATCTAAGGTAGGGAAGGGGGATCTTCTAAGCCTAGGAATTCGAAGCTATGGTGAGCTGTGATCCCACCACTGCACTCCAGCCTGGGCAACAGAATGAGACCATATCTCCAAAAAATA
>NW_012152297.1:417346-420134 GCF_000956105.1 Propithecus coquereli
TATAATGTATATATTCATATTATATATGTATATATGTGCATATATACACACAAACACACCCATCCACATTTTGCTGTTGGTGCTAGAAACAACTTAGTGCACTAAAATCTTTTTCATCCCGTCAAGTTAGCATGATGTCATCAATGCAATAAATCAATATGATGTTCTACAGTATGTTCAGGCAGTCCAGATCTTTTCAGATTATATTATGACATAGGAAGGGAGAATTTCCTCAGACTTGCACTAAAAATATAAGTGAATATTCTTTTCCATCCCACTTGAATGTATACCATTTCTAACATTCTTTTTTTGGAATGAAAAGGAGCACAACTGCAAAATCAATGGCCATATCCTATCTACCCGAGATTTATTAATCTGCTCTAAAATGATACCATGTTCAGCACAGCACCTGGGACCAGGACTACTACTTAGTTGACCCTGAAGTAGTCTACAGTCATTTTCCAAGTTTCACCCATTTTCTGTAGGGCAGCAAGACTGGCATATGAAATAAAAATATGATATGATAGGAACCACAAGTTCTCCATGCTGTCATGATTTAATAGAGTTACTCATCTCAATCTTTCTTACTTCCAGGATTCAGTATTGTTTTTGGTTTACTATCTTTGTCATAGTAGGGGGCAGTTTGAGGGGTTTCCACTTAACCTTCCCACTGTGATCACTCTTACCTCTCAGGCCAGGGACCTAATTTGGGGGCTAGTCAAATGGCAAAGTGTATCAATTCTAATTATACCCACAGGGAATGGGATAATTATCCTGATGCAGGTTCATGGATCCAGTGGGCATATTGTGAGTTGGACTTTGGTCAGGACACAAGACTCCATTTATTACTTGGATCCTCTAAGCTTACTCTAATAGGGATGAAGATGGGGTGATAATGATACTTTGTGTCTCCAGGTATCAATGTCTACTCATACCTTGTGTCTAATAATTTTCAGAATTTCTCTGTGTCCCCCTTCTCCCAATATAGTATATATTTGTCATAGCATAGCCTGGTCATCTCTCTTGGTGATATAGCCTCTTCTTCATTCAGTGAGTTCCTGATTTGATAAACTATCTCAGCTCTGGAAACTATCCAGCAGATTGTGACTTTTTATTGTGATGATCGCTGTCTCACAATAAAGGAGTCTTGTATTCCTTGCTTCATGACATTTTAAATTTTTTGCATTTTTAAAATTTATGGATATTATTCTTATTTATTTATCCTTAGGGATAACAATCTATTTTAACCATCTCTAAAACTAGCTGCAGATCATGATCCTTTGGTTGTCTTATGACTTTGCCAGTTGGATTTTAACCCCTTGCTTCCTGATGGTAAAGAGATGCTCCCTGGCCTCTGTTGCTACAGGGCTCCGTTATCCCTATGGATATTAACAAGCCCAGCTTTGTGACTGTTTTTCCCACCGTCCACACTATGTTGCACAAGAGAGATACAACAGAACATCTCATAGATGTTGGTGCCCCTCTCGCCAGCACCTTTCTAGTAGTCTTGGTGAATGATGTATTCTCTGGGCCTTCTCGTGTGATGTAATCTTCTGGTGAGTTTTCTTGCTTTATATGATATATCCATCATCAAATAAATGTCCACTTCCCTTAACTTCTTACACCCATCCTTTATCACTTGGCAGGGCAGCTCAGGCATTTCTACTGCATTTGGCTTCTGTCATCATCTCCTCCAGGTTTCAAAGAGCTATCACCATAGCAGCAAGTTTCACCCATTCAATGGAAACATTCCCAGAATGCCAAATCCCATATTCTGAGAAAGCGTGCCCAATTCAATAAGTTCTGGTTAATCCATTCTTACATTTATGCTCCCTTTAGTCAAGCAATCTCAAAATCCAATCCTATTGATACTGTCCTGACTTTTGCTTTTATGTGCAACCAAATTCTTGCAATTCTTTCAATGTATAATCTCTTTCAGGATTATAATATCCCTAGTTGTGTTATGCTTATATTTAACCCTAGTTTTCATCCTGAGAGCTACAGCAAGAGGTTGAAAAAGCTCTTGAGGTGACAGAGGGAGCTACCTGTTTCTTGCTGTGGGGACACCACTGTAGTACCTTGAAGCACAGGACAGTGGTCTGGTAGAGAAAACCTAGGTCTCTAAAACATAGATTAACTAAATAGATGGCTCTGAGCATGCTGATATGCAGATCTTCCCCTTCCGCGGCTGCAGAGGTTGATGTCCCCCTTCCCTACTGAGAGTTAATTTGATTTCTGTGCTTCAAGATATACTAGAGGTTGAACATTCAAACATCTCTGGAGCTTTGCAACTCTATTGTATTTATAATAGTAATTATAGCAGTCTCAGCTCTCTCCCTGGAAAAAAAAAGGGCTTCTTTGTAAGCTACCACACTTTAACCCCTTACTCTCACACACTCAGCCATTATCTGTCTGTAAATGACCATCAGTTCTCATTTTCTGAAGGCAAGAGGTTAATACAACTTGGTAATCAGCCAACTTCACTGTCACATAAGCATTGTTTACCCCATTATCATTCAGAGGCACAAATGATCATACCTCAAAAACACTTTCCTCAACCTGAACATTTTTCAAGGCACTATTGGCAAAAGTTTAGCAACCGGGGCCCTATTTAGACAAGTAACTCTCATGGCCCACCCTGACATTATGAATTATGTTCCCTTTGGCTGTTGGGTGAAGAGTGAGCCAGTCCCAAACTCCCATCTTAATATGTTTTCTCGGTTCCTTTTTTTTTTTTATTTCAGCATATTATGGGGGTACAGATGTTTAGGTTACGTATGTTGCCCTT
>NW_012152297.1:423991-425088 GCF_000956105.1 Propithecus coquereli
CTCAGCCATTTTTATTGGTTAACTGTTCCCCCTTAGGCTACCTACACACTGTTGCTGACTCTTTCTAAACCATTCATTATAGTCTGAATATTTGTGTCCCCAACATTTATACGTTGAAATTCTAACCCAGAAGGAGATAGTATTAGAAGGTAAGGCTTTTGGGGGGTGATTAGATGATGGGATAGAACCCTCAGGATTGGGATTATTGCCCTTACAAAAGAAACCGCAGAGAGCTAGCTAGCTTGCCCCTTCCACCATATGAGGGCACAACTAGAAGTGAGACATTTATGAGGCAGAAAGAAGGCTTTCATTGACACTAAATTTGTTATCACTTTGATGTTAGACTTGCCAGCCTCCAGAAGGTGAAAAACAAACTTCTGTTGTTTTATAAACTACCTAGTTTATGTTTACTGTTATAGCTGTCCAAATGGACTAATATACCACTGGAGTATACAAGGGAGAAAAGAGCAATAGTTCTGAGTTTGAGAGCCCACTCTTACTTACTGATATATAAAATTAAGCAAGTTATCATTACTTATTTGTCAATATTGAATGAGATTATCTATGGAGAAGTATTTTAAACTATATTGTCTTTTAAAATTATTTTATTATTAAGATAACAATAGTAAACATTTTAAAGAAAACGAAACAAATCTCAATTGGAAACAGTAACTATTCAATCCAGAACCTACAAATAACTCAAGCAAATCAACAAGGAAAAAATAAACAACTTCATTAAACAATGGGCAAAAGACATGAACAGAAACTTTTCAAAAGAAGAGAGACAAATGACCAATAAACATATGAAAAAATGCTCAATGTCACTACACATCAGGGAAATGAAAATTAAAACCATAATGAAATATCATCTTACTCCTGTTAGAATGGCTTTTATTAAAAAGTTCAAAAACTATAGATGCTGGTGTGAATACAGAGAGAAAAGAATGCTTATACACTATTGGTGGCACTGCAAATTAGTACAACCTTTATGGAAAACAGTATGGAGATTCCTCAAAGAACTAAAAGTAGACCTACCATTCAATCCAGCAATCCCAACACTAGGTATCTACCCAAAGGAAAAGAAGTCATTTTTACCA
>NW_012152297.1:426290-432393 GCF_000956105.1 Propithecus coquereli
ATATAAATAAAGGAACAGGTTTTTTTTTTTAAGTCAAAGAAAGGAATAGTTCAAGAGTAATAGTTATAGCTTGGTGACAAAGAAAACTTAACAGTCACTTTAATTTCACTAAACTTTAGATAGGTGCAGATAGGTCTTCCTGACTATTGGTCTCTGACCACCCTTTTCTTAGAATATTTACTTTAGAAAACTTTCAGTGGTAATTTTTTTTCTGCTGATTATATAAATCTTCTACAACATTTATCTATAGGAATATCTTTCTCAGAGACCTGGGAAGCATCCCTTTGAAATGTAATCATTGATTAAAAAAGAACCCCTGTCTCCTAGTTTTAGTGAGATTGTAAAAAGCTAACTTAGGTAAGTGCCATCTAGTAAACACAGATGCTAAATCACATTCACCATCCTACCTAATAACATCATTGTCTTTTAGTACTTTTCCAGTAGCTCACCTGGTACTTAAAAACTCTCACTTTTTGTTTTAGTGGAGTTGAGTTCAACCTCTCTCTTCTATTGTAATAGTCTTGAATAAAGTCTTCCATGACTGTTTAACTGACCTGGTGCAAGTTTTCTTTAACACGGGATAAAGATTGTTACAAAAACCACCATCTCCTCTTCTTCTGCCTCTCAGTCAATGAAAAATCAGTTAAAAAACTAAAGATAGAGAGAAAACACAGGAAATATTACTGCATCTCACCAAATAGTTTATATTTGCTTGCAATTAAGTGTAACTCAGCAGTCTCTTGTAGGTGGGGGATTGCAGGGAAACTAAGTATTGAATTTAACTGCTTCTTTTTCTTTGTATATGCATATATATTTAAATAGCTAACATAAACAGCACAATACCCTGCTGGCAACTTGGAAAGAATAAAAAGCTGGGATAGTTTACTAAAAGTTTAAGAGATAGCATTTATGCTTGATGGCTGCCTTTTAAGTAGTGTTTAAATACTCACTTTCAGGGATGCATACAGATGTGCCCTGCGTCTAATTATTTGGTATACAGATTACCACTGAGAGAAATTTTCCAATGTTAATAACTTAATTCAAAACTGCAAAAACCATCCTGTTCTCTCACCTGGAAATGTTATTATATACTAAAAAACAGATTAGTGTCTAAGAAAAGATAAAATGAGATAAGCAATAAAAATCTTATCCAAAGAAGTGATAATACCAGGAAAAAAAAAGTAAATAAGAATAAGTAAAATTTTAAGTAGAAGTTCTAATTGTTTTATATCCCCCTGGCAGTAATTGGTAGATCAAACATGCAGAAAACTAGAAAGGATAAAGTCAACCTGAGCAAAACTATCAATTGTCTCATTAGAATTGATATTTATTGAACATTTCAACTAACATCTATAGAATGTACATTCATCACAAACTAGCATGGAACATTCGCCAAGACAGAAGACAGAACCCATTCTGGGCTCTGAAACATATCTTAACAAATTAAAATAATAAAAATCATACAAAATATGTTTTCTGACCAAAATAAAATTAAACCAGAAATCAATAACAAAGACAGATAAAAATCCCATATATTTGGAAATCTGACAGCACACTTTAGAGCAACAAATGAGTCAAAGAAGTCTCAAAAATAAGATGTAAATTATTTTGAACTACATGAAATAAAAACGCAACTTTTCAACATTTATAGGATGTAGCAAAACCAGTGCTTAGAGGGAAATTTATACCATTAAATTGATACATTAGAAAAGAATAATGACTTAAAATTAGTAACCAGAGTTCCTATCTAGAAAATGAGAGAAAAAAGGAGCAATATAAGCCTAAAGCCTACAACAAATGTTGGTGTGGATTCGGAGAGATAGGAACACTCATAGACTGCTGGTGGGACTGCAAACTAGTACAACCTCTATGGAAAGTAGTATGGAGATACCTCCATAATGCATTTGTGATTTGATGTTTCAGGTATTTAAAAAATATGGAGGAAATAATTATTAATACTATATAGACAGTACAATTGAGTGACTCACACTAAATTTACTTGATGAAACAAAAGAAGAGAAACAAAACTTGGGAGTTATTAACTCAATCAAAAGCTATGTATAAAAATCAGAAGGCCATCTTGGTAACATGAAAAAAGGCTCTCATCTGTATAGTAGAAGAACATGTATCACGAAATTCAAAAGAGACTAAACTCCCAAGGAAGGGAGATGAATAATGGCTAGATAAAGGCCTTAGTTAGGAAAAAAAAATTGAATCCTAGATCGGGACATTTAGATTAATGCACTCCAAAACCTTGAAGGCTCATGTTTCCCTGGACATTCAAAGTTTTTCAAATTTCTCAACGAATTCATTAGAATTAATGCTATCGGTTTGCTTCCAGATTATGCAGCTACTTTTCCCTTAAATGATTGCACATAATCCACCTCCCACCCTGACTACTAAGCCAGTAAGAAAAGTCACAAAATCACCCATCCAGGGACCTTCTAAGCTTACTAAGGGAGGCAGATAACCTTTTCCCAATGTAGCTATAGGAACCAGACATGTACAAGCAGATGCTAGGGGAGTAAGTATGGGTCAAGGGAAATCGGAGCATAAACTTGGGCAAGAGTGTTTTTCGGTATGAAAGTACATACACTATTGTAGTGAGTGGAAATCCCTGAAACTGTACCTCCCTACTACTGGCCAATTGATATCATATTCCAGGGGAAATGGCAAGAATTAGTGCCACCCATAAAGCCCTAAAGAATACTGGGAAAATGGCTCACTTCATTTGTCCATTTACGTTATCAGTTTGCTCCCACAAAAATTACACAGATCCTGAAGCATGACAGTAACAACAGACTCAACTAGGAAGCAGCACTGATTACAACCTCCATGCCAGATGTGGTACCTTTGCTAGAGCAGAGTAATACCTCCTCAGGTATGGTATGTGGCTACTGACAAGGTGAATGATTCTTTCCCATGGCGTTAGAAAAGAGGATCAGAAATCCTTCACATTCACTTGAAGTGAAGGACAGTGTATATTCCAAAATTTTACCTCAAGCTATATTCATCTTCTTTCCCTCTCTTGTAATACAATCTGACAAGATCTGGACATTTGAAGCACTTCACCTAAAGTCAAACCGTTCTGCTATATCAATGACATAAGGCAGAGCAAAGTGACTAGCATATTAAAAGTCTTGGTAAGACACAAGGATTGCAGACATTTGGCTATAAACCTTATAAAGTGCTGTGATTTGAATATATCCCCCAGAGTTCATGAATTGGAAACTTGATCTCCACTTTGAAGATGTTGGGAGGTGGGGCCTAATGGGAGGTACCTTGGGTCATAAGGGCCCTGCCTTCATAATCAGATTAATGCTGTTATTGCAGGAGTGGCTTTCTTATCGCAGGTTTTGTTATTGCAGTGGATTTGTTATAAAAGAACAAGTTCAGTCACCTCTTGTGCGTGCACACTCTCTCTCTCTGTTTCTCTCTCTCTCATCCTCCCTTTGCCTTTCTGCCTACCCTCATGGGATGACACAGCAAAAATGCCCTGCCCAGATGCTGGCCCCTCATTTGTGAACTTCCTAGCCTTCAGAATTGTGAGGCAATAAATTTCTGTTCATTTTAAATTACCCAGTTGGTGGTATTCTGGTATAGTGGCACAAAATGGACTAAAACACAAATATTCGAAGGCTCGGCACAGCAGAAAAATTTTAGAAATTCGATAGTCTGAGGCATTCTTGCATATCCCTTCCATAGTAAAGAACAAATAATTGCATTTTGCACCTTCTACCCTAAAGCACTAAGGGAAAAACACTGTCTTGCAGGATTATTTGGGTTGTGGAGGTAGCATATTGCACACCTAGTAACACAAGGCCAGACAATATACCAATCCATACATATGGAAGTCTTCCATGTTCAGTGGGGTCCAGAGTAAGAATTCTTGATTTTGTCTGACCTTCCAAATTTTAAAGGAAAAGCCCAAACTTGGTTATTGGATAGGTCAATTCAGTATGTGGGTACAGGCCAAATATGGACAGGCCATTAACTATAGTTTCACTCAGAGAGGTCTTAAAAGACATTGGTAAGAAAAAATCCACCCAATGGGCAGAACTTTGTCTTGTACACCTATTCATTCATTCTGTGTGGCAAGAGAAGTAATTCAAGTTAGAGTACATATGGATTTATTAGCAAATCAAGGTAAGGAAAATACAAAGTAGAGGCATGTGATTGGACATGTGGTAGTAAGTATAATGCATGATAAACTTTTTATTACATGATAACATTCACTATTTATCTCAAATTAAAAAAAAAATCATATGGTACAATATTTCCCATAGGTAGACTATCTTGCTCCTAGAAACAGGAGTTGAAAGCAGGAGTGATTCCATTTACCCTCACTGCCAATGACTCATTTGGACAACGTATGCTTCCTGTCTAGGCTCCGTGAGCAGAAGTCATGATTATCAAAGAGAGAACACATCTATTGAAAGCACTACAAGAATCCCCTTGGATTATTGATATAAGTAACAGCTGCCACCTGAGCACTTTGGGATCTTCATACAGAACATCAGCAGAGAAGAAGAGTCACCATGTTGGTATTAGCAATTTGGGTGATAGAGGGGCAATTGAAAGTAGGGTTGCTACTACACAGAGGAAACAGAAGAAGTAGGTTTGGCTATAGATAATCCACTTGTGGGCTTCTTGGTCTCCCTTGCCCGGTTAACATTAAGTGAACAAGTACAGGCACCCTGCTGAGAAGGTCGTTGAGATCAAGGGCACAGATCATTCAAGGAGGAGAATTTGAATCACACTGCTAGGAAGGTCATTAAGACCAGCAGAGGTGCTAGCTAAGGATGAGGGGCATTTAGAATCAATAGTAAATAAGAGAGGAGATAAATATAATTCACAGTCTTCTGACCAGCCGCAGCAGCTGGGACTGTAGCTGATCCCACTAATCTTAACTTTTCTAACGTTCCTTCAGGAAGAGAAGCACTCCGGAAGCCTATAGGAGCTGCTTCTAAATCCTATAGAAGGAAGTGAATCTGAGCAACACGAGAGTAGTCTGTGGTGGAACCTGTGATGTCCTGTCCTGAAAAAATCCACCATAAAGTTGAGGGGATGACGCACATAGGGCACAAAATCTCAGGAGCTATTTCCTCTCAAGGTGATACAAGTGAGTGACTCCTTGAATTTTGTTCCTTAGGCACCTCACTCACCTCACTCTAGTCCCTGCCTTCCTGCAAAACCATCTTCAGAAATGGGAGATTTATTCTTCCCAATACTGGGAGTGCTGCCAGAACATAATCTTCATCGGTCAACCCTCCTTAGGAGGGGCTTTGGCTGAAGAAGACCTAAAGTCACAACTACCAGTGGCAGCCCATAACCAAAAACTGCTGATGAATTCAGAACTGTAAATGTCTTCTCACCTTCTCCCATCTCAGGACAATTCAGTTTGGCCATCTCAGCATCAATGCTTTCTGTGAGATGTCGAACACCTTCATTGGGATTGCAGCACAGCTCAGCTTTCACCTCTGCCTAATCTTGCTTCCTTCCCCTATGCATAGGTGTTCATCCAAAGAGAACTCCTTAATGATCTCCCTGTTCATTAATCTTTATATCAAAGCCTGCTTCTTGCAGAAAATCAACCTGTGATATGCAAAATAAATAATAAATAGCTTATCTTATTCTGTTAATAGTTTTCAGGGAAACATTATCACTCATCAAGGCACTGCACATACTGGATCCACTCAATTTTATTCACTGTAATTTTTTCTCAAAGTTGAATTGAATATCCCCATGTAATTTTTCTTTTTTTTTTTCTTTGCTTTCCTTTCCTTGTTTTCCTTCCCTTTGTTTTCCTTGCCTTCCATTCCCTTCTTTCCCCCTCACTTTTCCCGGTCTCCCTGACCCGTTTACTCCCTCCCTCTTTCTTTCTTTCTTTTTCCAAAGGTGACCACACAATTATAGGCAGTTCTCAGATCAGAATAGGTGCTTTATAGGTCTAACTATAATGCTATAATGGGGTACAATCTGCCTTGCTCTAGTTCCTGGACATGCTCAGGGGCAAGATTAAATTTAAGAAATATTTACTTTGCGTGTCTAGTTTACAACTTGAAAGTCTATAAGGACATATGTGCTGATTCATGAAAATCCT
>NW_012152297.1:433488-434543 GCF_000956105.1 Propithecus coquereli
TTAAACTTCATAATCAAACAGAAAAAAATAAAAACGCTTCTGTTATGAAGCTCAAGAATAGATTTCCTGTCTATAAAAAATATGTAATCTAGACTCTGGAATTCTTAACTTAAAAGTTATAACCATTATCTGAATTTTTTCCTGCTTTACAATTAGTCATAGATACATTTACAGAGTTGGAGAAGCTGAAGTTTGGCTTAGTTGGCCATATGAAAAATTGGATATTCACCGGTTGCCACTCTGAATTATCCTGACATTTGAAGTGTTTATCCCAACCAAAATTCTTTTCCAAGCAGGTGCAGAAACCCTTATTTACCAGATAAAATAGATCTTCCTTTTACCTTGTCTTTTATTATCTTTAGCAAATATTTTTTAGATAGTACCCATCTCTCTAATCAGTGGCTTGACAAGAGGAAAAAATCATCAGGCCTGTTTATCATATAACAATGTTTAAGGGCTCTACTTTTGTTTGTTATAGAGTGATTCCTGTCTATATTTCTAACTGAGATTGTGCAAAGTCTGTCATGATCAAAACTTTTAATGAGATATCTTATATCACAAGGAAATTGGTTTTAGCTTTATTCAGGATATTTTTTAAAGAAAACACACAAATATTCTAAGCTCTGTGAGGGCAGAGATACTGTGTTTCTTTGGTTGTTGTTGTTTATTTATGCATCCCTCATGCATTGCACAGTGACATATAGCAGAAGCCATTATGCTTATGAGGCTTGGTAAATATGGGGCTGAATGAGTATATGCCTTTTTTAGATTTTTCTACAAAAATTGAGTACTGCTTCAGAATTGGATTCAAATTCCATTCTTTTATGCAGCTCCTTCTGCAAATCCTGGAATTTTTGAAGCATAGTCACATAAATTTACTCTCTAAGTCTTCCTGAATAGTCCTAAGGAAAAATAATTTTAGATTTAAGAATAGAAATTTGATGCACAGCAATACTATATTGTGGTCCCACATGATCATAGCCAAGATCCAAATCAAAGTCTTTCAAATCAGTGGTCCATGATCTTTTCATCAAATCCTAATGTGGCTTCTCTAT
>NW_012152297.1:435130-460032 GCF_000956105.1 Propithecus coquereli
GAGTTTTACCAAACTCCTGGGCCTTCTGCTCATCTAAACACTTCACTTCTTTTAGGGAGTCTCATTCTTCTCTCATATAATCCTACCGCAGAACACATTATAGTGTCTTCTCTCTTTTGATATCTTAGCGTGAGATACCCAGGCCAACATGTATTACATGTTGATATTTCACCCTGTGTGTTAAACTATATGCCATGTAAGAACTTTTACACTGTAATCCACTTTGGCAACATTCATATTTCAAATTATGACTTCGCTTAAGAGTTTAAATAGGACATAAGATAATCTGACTGACCTAAACAATCCATATTATTTATTCCCAGCTCCTAATTTTCTAAACAAAATAAAATGAGTACCATTCAGTACTTCTACCTCCAGTAGCCTGAGCTTGGCTGCAGTGTGGTCACTTGACTGGATGCTACATGAGTTACATGTAGAAAAAGTATGACTTTTCATTTAGATCAAATAAATATTCTTTTAAATCACTTTTACTCATTTTTTATTACAAGTTTTTCTTGTGCATTTTCAAAATACAAAGTAATGGCTATTAAGGTGTTAGCTAAAGAATCAAAAAATAATTTTTCAAATAGTTAAATGATGCCAGACATCAGTATCATCAGATAGTTAAATAGAAAATTAACTGTTTCTAAAATCGGGTTGATTTTTATATTTTAAAAGTTACCACAGTTCAAATAAACTTCAGATATTATTGTGATTATAGTATTACAAAATAGTTAAATTCAACATTGAAGATAATCTTTATAATCTTTATAACAATTATATGAATTTTAGTAAAGTGCATTGTCATAATAAAAGCAATGATCCTACTAAATAAAGAAGCCTGTAGAAATGTACTTGAAATGGATCATACTGAATATATACATATACAATTATATCCAAACAAAGCTTTAATAATCTATCAGTTAAGATCCAAGTTTACATATATAAAAAGTTATAAAACATTGATATGTACAGAAAGAAACTGAACTGCAATATTTTGTGATAAGTCTGATATGGACTTTCAGCAGTCAATCAATCAATCAATCAATAATCAGTAAGATAGTATATCATTCGTTGTTTCAAGACCATCTCTCAGTTTACAGAAAAATATGAGCATTTGAAAAACTACTTTGTAAATTAGCCTAAATATCATACAGTGGTATTAAACTCCTTTAGATGTATGAAAGTTCCCTTAGGAACTCCACTATTTTAATCTGTGGAATATGTTATACTCAAATACTTAGATTTAGCCATTGGTATTATTAGTCCTGAATTTCTCTACTTTTGAGTGATGAAGATGTCAACAGTAGTTAATTAAAGGGATGCTAATATTGCTCTCACCTAATTGCAGTCCCTTGACTTTTAGTCAAGACTCCTGGCTCCTTATGAGCTAGCTCCAATTATATCAATAATGGAAAGAATTTAAGGGGTTGTTATAAAAACCACAGAAAGAATTTATATGTCTTCCCCTTTCTCAGAAGTCTTCCATATATTTATATTTGAATTATCATCCTCTACTCTCAGTGAAATAATCTTTAAGCGTACACCATTTTTTCTTTATATATTGTACTCCTCTCATTCAAAAGGAGCATTAATCATAACTACATGAGTAATTTTCCATGTTTTGACTAATAAACTAGATTTCCTCAACTGATACTGCAAGATAGTTACCTGAGTGATTTTCCAATATGCCCCCTCCTTGACCAGAACACTATAGCATATGTTCACTCCCTGAAGAGTTTACAGGAGCAGTAATTTATGGATGTGAGGGTGGTCTGACTAAAGCATCTGGTACTCACTGATCCACAGTGCTCCATGTGTGTATCTGGAACAACTCTGCTTAGTCAATGAGGTCCACTATAATCAATAATATATGAATTGCAGTGTTTTTCTTCTGGAACTCCTGAGATTGAAACATACACTCTGACTGAATAGAAATTCTGATAATACCCATTTGCTAGAAACCCATGCTGAGCTGCACAGTAGTCGTCATTATTTCCCTTATTCAGCATATTTTCTCAGTATCTTAGATGGTGAATAACGGGCATTAAAAGATAATGGCAATGTAGAGGTTTCCTCTTTCATTCATATACTTAGTTAGCCAATCAACAAATTTTTGTTGAGCATCTAAAGATATCACTCAATCTATTAGAGCTTAGAATATTGTATTGAATAAGACAGACTTGGTTCCTACCCTCCCTGTTTAATGAATAAACCAAATGAACTAATACATTCCTATAAAGGAAAATTTCAAAGAGTTAAAAGAGAGAATAAAAATATCTAGTTGTACATTTGTGGGGGAGAGGTGACCTACTCATACTGGATAACAAGGGACATTCTCTCTGACGGGTGGTATTTAAACTTAGCAATGGAGGATACGATTAAACCAAGTATGCCACAGCAGGAGAAGACTGTTCCAGCAAAGAGACTGATTTGTGCAAAGGCCCTGAGGTTGAAAGAGTTTGGAATTTACAAATAACTGAAAAATGCCTGTTAGGCTGAGGCATAATAAGCAAAGTGGGTTTGTGTCATGAGATAAGGCCAGAGAGTTAAGCTGGGACCATATGAAGTGGGATCTTACAAGCAGTGTAAGGATAATGTGATATATATTTTAAGCAGGAAACTGATATGGACCTATTACATTCTAAAAAGATTCCTAACTACTGTGTGGAAAGTTAATTGGGAGATACGATGGACAGGACAAGATAAATACTTCATAGAAGAAGCCCATGTGGAGTGGCATATTCTCTCCATCCAGTGATGAAAAATGAGTCTAATATCTCCACTTACAACCAGAGTCCTTTGTTAGTATATTTATTTACATTCTTATTCTATTCAGAGACATGAGTCATCTATTATATATTTATATATCAAGTAATATACTAAAATTGAAAATAATTCACCATTCACACTTCTGTTTATTTGTATAAAAATATTTTCACAAAATGAACACTGGAGATATAAGATGTGTTATTTTTCCTATTACAACAGCTTTGTAATTCAAGCACATCTGATTTATATTGATTTTAAATTTAGCACTGAGAGAAAACACTTACATGCTCTATAACATTGTTAAGCATCACAAATAAAATTAGAAGATGAATTGTCATTGCTTTTCTAAGTCATAAATTAGATGACTCACCATGTAGGAAAAATGACTCCATGATGATTGGCTAGTTTATAATTTTAGTTGTAATTTAAGCACCATGATGCGTTTCCTTTCACAAAATTCATGGTCTGACGTTAGATTGTATTTTTAACTTGAGCTCAGTTAGGCAACAAAATACTGGGTTTATTTAGTAAGTAAAATTTATTAAACCAAAGCTGGCTTTCTCCCAAATGATGGTGACTGTAAACTGTGCTGTATACGTATTATTCGTGAAACCTCCTGTTTCATTTCATAATCTGATCTTTACAAATCGTGTAGGTCAAAAATATTCCCATTGTTACATTCATATACTATTTTGAATTGTATTTAAAAGTTCTGCTTTATTGTAGAATGGAAGGTTGATAATAGACATGACCCATTACGAAAATTTGCTTTGCTGAAAGAAATTAAGTCCAGGGAAAGCAGTCAGAAAGACTTAATTAAACACAGTTATAGCTACTAGTCCTAAATCTCTCAGTCAGGTTACCATGAGAATGTCCAGTGTTGAAGCAATGCTAATTTTTGTAGAAAGTATTGTCTTCTTAGAAAATCACAGGCACATCTGTGGATTTGTCCTGTAGATCAATGTTCTCCTTCATGGTCAGGTATCTATTATTTTTCTCATTCTCATTTTTATGCTAGGGCACTAGATATGGTGCAGCTGGGAAATTGTTTCTCCATAAATTAATATCACTATATTAAAGACAGAAATGGTTTCAGAAGTTTTGCAGGGCTCTGCCCTGAAAGAATATGTGAACATGTTAGTTTGCATATCAAAAGCTGCTCCACCTCAGGAGGGCATCTAAAAAGGTCAGCAGTAGCTGCTTTCCAAGGTGAAGCTGTGGTCTCAACTCCGTGGTTCTCACCTGCTTTGAAGGGCAAAGCAAGGTCTACATGGAATCACCGGATGAGAGCTGATCAAAGAGTGTCCGCCCAGAGACAGATACCTGTGGCTAAAAACAATTAACCCAAGAGACAGTTCCTGCTTGACTTCTGATGACCTGTCTCTGTCTGCAATAACTAGATAAAGAAATATGGAGCCAATATATCTCTGTTTAACCCTTCTGTTAAGTAATAGCTTTATCTTAGAAGTTTGTCCTTGAAAAATTTTGTAACCATAGTTAGTTAAGGGATCTATAGAAGCCTTTTGAAAGACTTTTAACCCAAAATGAACTACCTGTTCTTATGTAAATCTGTTACCCCTGGCAACCGATCTCTGTACCTATAAATGCCCATGTAAAACTTTATTCTGGTCCTTATGATTCACGGGGATATCATAGGGACCACTGAGTACCCTGCTTTTTGCCTTTTATCTTTATAAATCTATAAAACTATACCTTTGTCTCTGTGTATTCTTTTATTTCTATTATTCTCCATTTTCTATTATTTTCTTATCCTTTGCGACGACCCCTACCTAAGAGACCCGATTTTTTGCTGGGAGCGTAGCTAACTCCCCGCAGGAAATCTCCAACAATATACCCAGTCCATGACGCCAAACATTTTTGATGTTGGTAGAAATAACTTTTTTCACATGTATGACATTTTATATAGTTTCATAGTGTGTTTACAGGGCTTATATCTAGAACCCAATGGTTGTTACCACCAATGTGTATGAGGGAGTACACCCTTTTGCCATGAAAAATAGTACATAGATATCATGACAGATGCTTTCAGTTCATTTCCATTTGTCATCAGGATATTTAGGAAATCAGGTGACTGACTAAAGTCACATCAGCTTTCCATGCATCAGACATTCAGGCTTTATGTGAGTGTTTTTATCTGCTTTAAATGCTTTCTTATTCAGTCACATTTTTTTAGTCAATCTCTACTCATTCTTTAGATCTCAACTCAGATGTCTGGTTCTCAGGGAAGCCTTCCATGTTTATTCAGACTAGTTCATTGCTTTTATTCTACATTCATATAATAATACTGTAGTTTTCTTTCATAGCATTTTATGAAAATTTTCAATGTGTATAATTATTTGTTTATTGTTTCCTATTTCAATTATCTATAAGTTCCATCAAAGCCATGGCCACAATTCTTTTTACTGACTAATGAAGCTCTAGACCCTATCATTTTGCTCAGCACAAATGGGCATTCAACACTTGGACTGAATGATGAAGGAAAAGAATTTATAGAACTGAGAGTCAAAAAGTACAGTATCATAGAGAAAAACATAGCCTACTTGGAAATCAGTTAATGGGTGTTCTGTTATTTAAAATCTGAAATTAGAAGAAGTATAGATGAAAACTCTCTACTGCAGGTATAAAGGTTATTATATAGAAAGAAATTTTCAGTTCCAACCATTGTGGGACAGGAACAGTAAGAGTTACAGAAAAAAAAAATCAACAAATGCAGCAAAAAAAAAATTTAAGTCATAATAATGTACATGATCAGAACATTAACAAGCCTTAATGATACCACAATGATATTTTATATAGGGTTTTAGGGCAGAAAAAGGGAAAATTGCTACTGGCATCCCAAAATAAAGCATAAGTGCTTTGGTCAGAAATTATATTAAGCATATGTTCTAGCACTGAATTAAGACATTCATCTTTTCTCTTTTGTGTGCAAATGTCTCTAGTTAAGGAATCTCTTCAGTTATTCTTCCAGATAGATATTTATGCTATATAAGAATTTGCCACCAATATTCTTGGACCTAGAGTAAGTAATAGTACCTACTATCAACAGTATCAGCAACATTCCAGACTTCAATCAAAAGTGACCTTCAACCAAAGAGGCTCTTAATGGTGTTGAAGTTCATCTTCCACATGCTATGCACAAAACAAGGTGATGGGGCAATGATGGTGACAGGAAGATATAATCTCCATGGTGAGTTTTACGGATGGCGGTAGCACAGCTTTTGAAAAGCTAGACAGGACTCAGAAGTGCACTGTGTCAGCATGAAATTCTGTGTCGGCATGAAATTCTGTGTGCATTTCAGCTGTCTAAGGGCAGTGAGCAGTGAGATGATGGGAGATGCAAGCTGACTGAGTGAATCAACCAGATGGAAGCAATAATGATGCTAGGTTAGATTAGCCAGGAGTTGATACTGTGTGGTGGGATGAATGCCTCGCAAGTTTGGTTATTTGGGGAAAGAGTATAAGGAGGGTGTGGTAGGCTGAATAATGATCCCCCAAGAATGTCCATGTCTTAATGTCTCCTAATCACGTACCTGTGAACATGTTACCTTATTTGACAAAAGGTGCTTTGTAGATGTGATTAAACGAAGGATCTTGAAATGGGATAATTATGCTAGGTTGACCCAATTTAATTACCAGGGTTCTTATAAGAAAGAATTAGGCAGGTCATAATTAGAGAAGGAGAAGAAAACACAGATACAGAGGGGTGTGTGTGTGTGTGTGTGTGTGAGAGAGAGAGAGAGAGAGAGAGAGAGAGAGAGAGAGAGAGAGAAAATGTGATTTGAAGATGCTGTACTGCAGGCTTTGAAGACAGAAGACATGGCCAGAAGCTAAGGAATTTGGATGGCTACTCTTAATATAAGCTGGAAAAGGTAAGGAAACAGATTCTCATCCAGAACCTCCAGAAGGAATGCAGCCCTGTTGACCGGTTTTGGATTTCTGACTTTAGAATTATAAGATAAAAAATTTGTATGTGTGTTTTTAAGCCCCTAAGCTTGTCAAAATTTGTTACAGCAGCATTAGGAAACTAATGCAAGAGGAAAACATTTCTACAAGATTTCTGTGGATGATATAACCAGAAAAATGACTCCAAAGTTATTATGTCTTCAGGGCCTGATTACCATGCCATGAGTCTTTCTAGCTAATGGGGAGCAAGGCAAGAGAAACTAGAAGAGCTTTTTCCCAGCTCAGAATAGCCTAAAGGGACAAAAGGTCCACAGTCATGTTGTAGAAAGTCAGATGATAGTAAACACAAAATAAGTGAATATGAGCTTAAAGTTGATTTGATACTGATGAAATTTTGAAAGTTAATCTTTGATAATTGCTATGTTTTTTAAAACCTCCTATTTTATCTTGTTAAACTGCATAGAAATCTGTGAGAAAGAAGCACAACTAGAATCCCAGTGTTATCAGTGAACAAACTGAAGCCCAGAAAGGGTAAGTCATTTGTGCAAAATCACAAAATGGCATTCTGCTGACTCAAAATATAATGATGTTCCTAATATGCTATAATTCCCTCAGAAACTATTTTAAACTATTATAATTTTATATTGCAAGAGGTATGTTGCCAATATGTAAGCATCAAAAGGGTATTAAATAAATGAATTCTGTTAATGAGAATTAGCTAGAAGGGTTATTTGGTGGGGGATGAGTTTTGAATTACCTGCAAATATAATACAAAAGCATGACAGTTGGTTCTGCTTAGAGTAACATCATTAAGTTCACAGTGAAGTATTCAGCATAACATTGTTTTTGTTTGAGTTTTCCCAGATTTAACTGTGAAAATTTTTTCAACACATGAATTTTTCTTTAGGTTGTACCTCTGCCAGCCTCCAGCCCATTTCTGGTAGTCCCCTGGAACTCCACTGAATGTCTAAATCAGTCTGGATGCCACCCAATCCATCTGCCCAGAGTCTGACATGCCAAAGAGCACCAGATATCAAGCTCTATGGTAACTCTTGCTCTCAGGATGTGATAAAGAGCAAAATCAGGACCCTCTAAACTGATGCCAGGGCCTGAGGACCTGTGCTGGTTTGTCAACATACAAGCAGAAGAAAAGGATCAAAGCAGTTTCTTTGCACAGCTGAAATCATATTCATCCCATGGATGCAAGAAGAGCCAAAACTTATCAACTTTATTTCTATATCTAGAAACTGTAAGACTACATTTATTCACTTTATTGATGCATATTCATTGGCCAGGCCTGATGTTAAAAGCCTTTACAATATGTTAAATAACACAGACATTGTCCCTGCCCTCCTGTAGTTTACAATATACTCTGGAAGACAGTTAATAAACACATGAGTGAATAAGTAAATACATAGTTCCCATTTAGGAAAATAAACAGAATGCTAGGAGAAGATGTATGGAGATGGGAAACCAATTTAGCTTGAGTGGTCAGAAAAAACTACTCTGAGAGAAGAAATTTAAGTTGAAACCCAGGATAAAAGGAAGAAACAAGTCATGTGATGATGCTTAGGAAGATACGTCAGGTGAGGGGCTAGCATTTTCAAAGACTGGAAGACAAAGGAGCATTAAGAAGAAAAAAATCTGTGTGAAAAAAACATAGTGAGAAAGAGTAAAAGTGGCATGAGAAAATATCAGAGAATAGGTAAAGGTAAGTTCATGAGGGTTATTTGAGGAAATGTAAATCAGTTAGGATTTTATTTTAAATTCAATGGAAAGTAATGAACAGTTTTTAAGCACAGTCTCTACTATAAAATAAGTGAAGCTCTAAATAAAATTCACAGGAGTTGTGAATAATCAATGTGGAACTTAAGGAGTGGTAGTGGGAAAAAAAATGCCTTACAAAGAATTTTTTGTCTTCTTAATTTCAGTGCATAGTGAAGTGACCAGCAATAAGTATTAAATTAATATGTGATTAATGAAGTGAAGGAAGAAAGGAAAGAAAGAAGGAAGGAAGAAAGAAAGGGCACTAGAAAGGGAAGGAAGAAAGAGACAAAGAAAAAAAGAAGTGGAAAGAAGTAGAGTTATTTTCAGCAAGAAATTGGTAAAAAAAAAAATACTCTATCATAAAAGTTAAATTTAGACAGAGGTAGAGAAACTAGGAAATATATTATTAACTATTCACTATCATAAGAATGGAAGAATTAAATTGATAAATATATGCAAGGAATATCCTGTGTTTGTAAAAGCATTGCAGAGAAAGTGCAAGAGCTCTGTAGTAAAATATTCATATGTTAGCATTAATATTTAATATGCACTTGATATAAATGGGAAGATATTTAACTTCATTGAACATTAGTTTCACCATTTGTAAAATAGGACTGGTAATAGTATCTACTTCACTGGGTTTATCAGAATAACAATAGATAATATTTTAAATTGCTTAATGTAGTGGTAGACATATTAAAAAACATTAAAATGACAATAATGAGGATAATAATAGGTGCCAAACATTTACTTTAAAAAATGAAAATATCCCTTTTCCAGAACACTATTTTCACAGTAAAACATGTTTAAATTGTATCCTTAAAACTTAAACATTCTAGTCATAATATCAATGTACCCCCTTATATATTACAGGCAGGTTTTGATCTTTCAGTCATTAGAAAAATATTTATCAAACATTTAGTAAATGCCAGATACTTTGTTAAATATACCTTGTGTTTAAGAAACTTACAATTTGGGAAAGAAACCTAATCATGAGTAACTACTGCAACATTAGGCTACAGAGTACAAATTAATGACATTATGACTATTGTCAAGGAACAGAAAGAAGTTCCATATGGAGAGAAAAGAAATAGCAAAAAAAAAGGATCTAGGTGGTTAAAATGTTAAAAGTAGATCTTGTAAGCCATGATCACAATTTTTTTTAATCTAAGGGAAATGGAAAGAGAGAAAGGATTTAAGAAGTGTAGTGACAAAAATCATATTTGTATTTTAAAAAGATAACTTTGGCTATAGGGAGTAATATTGAAATTGTCAGGGAGAAAGTGAGATGCTAATGCTTTGGAGTGGGGTGGTGGCCGTGGGTTCCATCAACAAAAGAGCAGAGAGAAGGAGAGGAATTGTCAAAAGTTTTCTGATTGAGGATTTAAAAGGATGTTGCTGTACTCCTAAAAGATTAAAACGTGGAGGAAAGAACAGGTTAAATGAGTACATGTTTGAATATGTTTTGTTTAAAGTGCCTGAGAGTTATTCAGGAGGATGTATCAAGCAAGTTAAATACACGTGTCCAGAACTCAAGAAGGATGTCTGAGTAACAAATATAATTTAGTGAGCCCTCAACACAGAGGAAAAATAATTTAAAGTCATATGTTGGATTAGATCTGCCATGAAGGGAATATTAAATCCCACAGAAACAGGATTTAAACCAGGACCCTGAGACTCATCAGTATTTGATGTTTTCATAGATGAAGTATTAGAATAAGTGGAAACACAGAAGGACACTCAGAAGAGCTATTCTTAGAGTATTAGAATATAGAGAGTGTAAGTTCTTAGAAATCAAACCAAAAAAAAAAAGTTTGTATGCAGAAATAAATGCTCCATAGAGTTAACTGTTGTTGAGAAAAAATAAAGATATTAATTGATGTTAATATCTTCTTCCGTTTGAGAAAATGAGGAATAGAAGAAGTATTGGAATTTGAGATTGAAAAAATAGCATGTACAAAAGCATAATGTTGTTTAGCAACTATAAAGCCTTCCACATGGATATTGCATGTAGGGTAGTGAAATAGGACCAGAAGAAAGAAGAACTGAGAAATAAGCTGGAGACATAGGTAGAAGCTCATGTGCTAACACTGTGACCTTTCTTAATTTCAAATATAATGAAAACGTTAAAGTTTGGAGGTGCTACAATCATATTTGTATTTTAGAAAGATCGATTGTGCAGCTATGACAGTGCAAGTGTCTTTTTTATAAAATGTCTTTTTTTTTCCCTTTTGAGTAAATACCTAGTAGTGGGATTGTTGGATCAGATGGTAGGTCTATTTTTAATTCTTTGAAATATCTTCATATTACTTTCCATAGATGTGGAATCAACCCAACTGCCCACCAGTACATGAGTGGATTAATAAAATGTGGCATATGTATACAATGCAGCACTACTTGGCCATTTAAAAAAAAATGGTGATGTAGTATCTTTTGTAACAACCTGGATGGAACTGGAGACCATTCTTCTTAGTGAAGTATCACAAGAATGGAAAAACAAACATCATATGTACTCACTATTAAATTGGAACAACACTTACGTGCACATATGGAAGAAAAACACGAGGGAAATCAAGTAGCTTGGAGCGGGAAGAAGAGGGTGGGTAAATTGAGACCTAACAGGCACAATGCACACTAACTGGGTGAAGGGCACACTTCTAATGTTGACTGAAACTGTACAAAAACAAATTACGTAACCAAAAATTGTGCACTCCCATAAAATTCTGAAATTAAAAAATAAAAAAAAATAAGAGCCATCACCACAAAAAAAAGAAAGAAAGATTATTCTGATTAATCCGACAGCATTTTGAAAAAATTTGTCTGGACTGAGCAAAAGGGAGATCTGAATCAATTTCAACAAATCAGATGAGTAGTTAGAAGAGCACAAAATAAGTCAAAGCATATAAGAAAGTGAGAGAAGGGGTCAGCTTGGAGAGCTGACACTTCTAAACTTAGTGAAGAATTAGATGAGAAGAATGAGGAACAGGAGGCAGGAATGTCAAAGATGAGTCTTAGTTTTTAAACTTTTTACAGAGGAGGATATAGCATCATCACTCACCAACATTGGAAACCAGGAGAGCGTAAGTTTCATTCATTTATTCATTCAGCAAATGTTTATTGAGCTGCCACAATATTTATTGAGGCACTGGAGATGTGACAGTGAATAAAACAGCCAAAATTACTAACCTCATGATGTTTTTATACGACAGGCAAGAAGAGAAGTACTATTTTAGTTGTCGCAAATTGGTAAAACAACATCCTTACTTTGGTATAATCTCAAAATGAATGTCTCTTTGGGAGAGGTTTTGCAAATTGAGAATTTCCCTTACACAGTTTACATTTTACCATGTAGTTTTATTTGGAATAATTGTAAGCAAATCAACTGAAAAAATTGCCAAATATTCTGAAGCTAAAACAAAAATGATATCTGCCTTACATATACACTGAATTCAATCTTCTCTGCCACTACACAAATAGCAAACTAATCAATGATAGTGAACCAGGGATACTCCAGCATCCTTCATGGCACATGGTGTTAGCATTTGCTTCTCTGACTTTTGCTCCCTTATGCTTTTACTCTTTTATGCTAGGCTTTCTACATAATTTGAATTGGTTTTACCATTTCGGCTCTGTTAGAATACATTGATTTCGACATTTAGAGCCATACCTCAAGAATTCTAAGTATCCACTATCTCTAATCCTGAATAAGGAAGACTTCAGGCAAATAGTGTCTATGTAAATCACGAAGGACATTTTCTTTTTAACTCCAGTAGTGGTCAAATATTTATTAGCTTAGTGGGTTCCATTTAGACATCCCTCACTGAGTCAGGATAAAGAGAATTTGGAGAGAATCCAAAGAGAAGTAATAAAAATGATTAACAATTTGAGAAATGGGCCCCAGGAGAAAAGACTAAAGGAGCCAGGTTTGTAAAGCCTCGAGACAAGGATGTTAGAGTTAGAGGGCAGACTTTATGCACTATAAGCTGAAAAAGCTCTTGGTAGAGAGCAAGTGTTGTTTTCAGGAGCAGCAGTAGGTATAGAGTTTACAGCAAGGTGTTTAGCCTGAGAAAGGGCTTTTTGATTTAATTGATTCTGAGGTTTAGATCTCTTCTCTGGATTCTTGGTGAGGCTATGATCTTTCTCTCATTATGGAATATATCTTTATTGACAATTTTCCTACAATTGTGTAACTTAAAGGCAAAGAGGAATATCTAGAATATTTGGAATTTCCGAGAAAACCTTACAAAAGACGTTCAAAGCCTAGGTCTCTCTAAATATTCATGATATTAATTGAATAGATATGTTTTGACAACTAGTAAGGGAAGAAAAAACTACTCTCATAAAAAAAAAAAAACCTTTGACCATTTTTATTTAAATATCCTACCATCCTGGAGCTATTACTGTACTACAAATGCCATAAACTTCATGACTTTTAAAATCTCTCTCCTGTATTCTAGACTTTAGGGAAAAGTTCATTTGGTTAAATGGCAAAATGTTTTGGAGGAGGTAACAAAGGATACCTTGAACTTAAAAAGTGTCTTTTTCCCTCTATAACATTATAAAACAATATCCAATGCAATTTTTTTTTGTCTTAGCCCTTGGTTTGAAATGTGGGATTTTCACTGTATGCAGTGCCTACGGTTTAAGAAAGAATAACAATGTGTTTGCAATCCCAGGTACAATCCTGTGCCACATGTTAAAATACCTAAGGAGCCATTTCTGCATGCTTAAGCAAAGAATAATATTAAACATTTTATTTAATGATTTAGAACTGTCTATTAATATTAATGACACATTAATGCTATTTCCCAAGGCAGAATTACACCAATTTGCAAGTGTTTGTAACAGACCAATTAATATCTTTATTTTGTATACAAAGTACTCCTATGGGAGTATTATTTTAATTTTGTGATACCAGGCTACAGAATCAAAGATTACATGAAAATTGGGTGCTCATGTAATTCATTCCAAGCTCAAATCCAGTTTTACTATATTCAAAGTAACAGAACAATACTGAAGAATGCACTATGCAAAATTAGTTACAGAAATAGAAATTCTGTATGATATTATTGGCATCATTTAGTTGTACCTCTGCTCACATTACCACCATATAGTAAAGCTAGCATTAATCCACTCAGAATCTTAGTCTTGCTGCATAAGAGCCCTGACACCAAATAGTCAGAAACAAGTAAGAATTTGCAACTCTTTAATGATTTTACAAAAATGCTTATAAAATGTGATTCCATAAAACTCTCCAGTGCTTAACAACATCAGATTCAAGAAAAATTACAAAGTCCCCAATATTACAAAGTCCATTTGTTCCATGGGAAATAACAACACCCATTGACTATATCAAAAAAATGTTCTTCAAATTCTTGGCAAACATTAGTAAATAGAAGCTTGGTAGTTTTAAATACTTTGTGAAAGTGGCATAGTCCTTGGTTCTTTAGTTCTGCTTTTTGTAATGAGTGTCTAGCCAGTAAGTGTAGCTGTCTTGTGAACCTTCACGTTCTCCATGGCCTTTGTGAATACACTTCCAGTAAGAGAATAAGAAGAGGAAATAAAAAGGAAGAGTTAAGTCCATTGAAAAAATATATATTAAGTGCCTAATATTGTAATTCTTATGTTAGTTGATGAGAAGAAAACAAAGAAAAAGGTAAAAAGAAAAATACTGATCCCAACCTTAGAAGAGTGTACGCAAGTTGGAAAAATAAAGCATATACAAATTGAGCAATTAGGCACAAAATATTTACAGAGCACCTACTGGGTGCAAGGCAGATAGAGAAATAGCTTCCATTTTCTTATTAAATCTTTAAAATAAAATTTTGAGATATTTGTTATTGTTGACATTTTGAAGATAAAAACCAAAAAACTAACTTTGTTAGATCACACAATCAATAATCAGCAGATTTGTCTTTTAAGCACAGATTTGAGTCCAATGTCTATGCTTTCCTTAGAAGAATATGTACTCTCCCTTACTAATTAAGTAATAAAAATCATTAGAAATTATAGATGAGAAAGGGACAATCTGCCACTAGCTAGATGAGTTCGATTCATCTTAGGTTTCATTTCCATATCTGTCTGAAAACAAGACTGTTGCTGAGTATTCCTGAAGGTCCTTCCATCTCTAGAATTTAGTAGTTCTGTAATTTTTTGTTCTTCATAAAATTGGATTGGACTGGATTGATTGGAGTGGTATTTCTGAAATAGTCAAGACCCAAGCCAATTCTTAAAGAGTGGGAGGATTAGGCCTGGGTGAGGGAAAGACATGGCATTCCAATGTTGTTTGAAGGAAAAACAGAATTCAAGTTCAGCAGCAAGAAGAAGCAAGAAACGGGTACATGTAACTTGATCCCATGTATTTATTGGGGCAGAAGGTGATATTATGGGCTGAATAATGTTGGAATCACACTTATGAAAAGTTTGAAAGCAAAGGTGAGAAGTCTTAAGAGCAAACAAAAAGTGTTAATATGGTGATCCACAGATATTATAGGCTTCTGAAACAGCCTATAGTAAAATGCTGGGATGATTAATGCTGGTAAGAGCATGCTGAATCAAGAAAAAGGAAGGTACCCAAAACAGTGGCATTACTAAGGATCCAGTTACTAGATAATTAGAACCTAGACTAGAAACATCATAAAGATATGATTAAGTAGAAGTTAGAAGAAGAATAAGTATAAGGCCCCTAGGTTTCTTGTACAGAAATCATCTTTGGGTGATTTGCAAACTTGATCCATCCTGGTCACTTAAGAAATTGCTAACCCCTGGTGTATTCACAATTGCCTTCTATTCATCAGTTTTTCCTCTTTAACACTATTGACAGAGATTCTAGAATAAACCATTGTGATTGTAATTCTGCCTAATTATGTAATTCTATAGCTGTGCCATTTCAGAGTGATGAATGATAACATCATCTGAGGCAGTTGAACATTCTCCTATGCTAAGATCAGTTGATATTGTGTCTTAACCATAACATACATGCAATTACCTTACCTGGAAATAAAATTGTTTGAGAACCTCTCCCTGTTTTAAATTTGATAATTTGCAGGTTGTACTTTACATGTATTTAGGAAAATGTTGTTGACAGAAATTTTGTATTTCACATGCATTTATGATAAATATTTTATTAGCTACTAATATTTGACATGGTCTGTTGCTTTGCACAGCTGAATATCATTTAGACTTTATTTTTCATTATTTTCCTAGATTGTTTAAGTAGGCTTTTAGGATTTTCAGATAATGATAATAGCATGTCACTCTAAATAACCTTCTCTTAAAGAAGATAAGCTTTCTTTTTTTCTCTTCAGACACTCAGAGCACAATGCAGAAGGTGTCAAAAATAATTATGATTAATGACTGTGTACCCAATGAAATGAAATTTATCTTTTGGGATTTTGACATTTTTCCTACGCTGTGCACCATTCTAATAAGAGCAAATCAAGGATGCATCCTCTTAACAGGGGTGGAAAAAATCTTTATATATAACAGTTTAGAGTAATAAGTTGGTAAAATAATATAGGGGTTTCAAACCGCTAGCAACCTCTGTATTCCAACTGTTACACAAACAAGGTTAGAGTTTACGGTCCTAGATATTGGAAATTTGGTAATATTGGAAAAAACTTCTATGACTTTCATGAACACGAAACTAAATTCATCTGAAAAGTAATATTATAGGGTAATAAAAACAAGTTTTGCAGTTTAAATTATGTGTCCAAACTGTTTATTTGTTCAGGAAATTATAGGTATCTCTAGCAGCTTCGCTAAAAATGGCTTAAATGCTTCCAGAGAATATGTTTTTCTAGTGATCGGAATAAGTTTTATTGTAAATATTTTCGTCAGTAATTAGTTTTCTGAAAATGATATTCCGCAACTATAGCTTCCTAAGATTTAGATTTGCCATGTCATTAACTCATTCATACAATTGTCCAAAAAATCATTTGATATACACAGTAACATTTATTCAAAGTTTGTATGCTTGGATATGTTTAGCATATGGTAAGTATCTTGAAGGTTACAAGCTGGGGATTTATTTGCTCATTGTCAAAATGCGTCGCTATTGTCCTCGTGTAGTGAGAAGTTAATAATATTAGAAAAGCTTACATGTTCATTCAGGTATTTAAAGCTGTAGTGTCTCTCTAATTTCATGTTATCCAGGTTTCTTCAAAGCATAGCAGTTTTCTCCAGAGGGAAGAATCTAAATTCTGAGAAGAGAGTGCTTTTCAGCCAAGAAGTTAAGGCAGCCAAATTGTTTTCTAGTTTTCTAAATTTCTTTTGAAATGATCTTAGGTGTCATGTGTAGAAACTGGTCTTCCACTTTCAAGGAAAAGATGTTGTGTTTTCATCAGCATAGAAAAAGTGTACCCTATCCACCACATACAGCCTGCATCTGAGAAATGTCGGAGAGCCCTGATTCGTTTCCCCAGATTGGCGGCACTTCTCTAATTAGGCGCATACGCTCATCTCACACAATCAGCCTGACATGTAACGAGGAGAGCCCAGTCAGAAGAGACATCTAGTCAAGGCCATGTCAGGATAGGAAATGCATACCCTCCTGCAGCTGCTTTATGGGATCACACCAAGTCTTCATTTTTAAAAATATTATGATAGTGCGAGTTTGAGCCACTAATGACCACACAAAGAATGTAAGTGATGCCAGCAGCATAACTGATAGTAATGAATAATTAAATTTTAGTTTCTGATTTCCGTGTGAAATGACATACTATCATATAGTAGAGTAAAAAAAAAAGGTCTCTTGATTCTTCATCATAACAAGTATCTTAACAATCAGCAATAGTTACCCTGAAGAGTTTTGTGTCTGACTTGGGTTTCAACAGTAGCTACTTGGTGTGACCTTAGGAAACCTAATCATTCACTTCTCTAATTTCCTTGGTTAAATAGAAACTAGGTCAGAGTGATGTGAGGATTACATGACCTAATACTTGTAAAATGTTCTACTGCAAGACCTGGCACTTCTCAAGCAACAGCAGATGATGACATTATCATTACATGTATAGGCCTTCCTCAAACCACACCTTCAAAACTGCCTATTTCTGGCCTATAATTCTCCACTTCTAATATGCACTACAAATTTCTGTGACTCTTAAAGCAGAAGGATTTTGCTATTATTAAATTTTCCACGAGTGTTAAATACATTAATTTATGGGTTATAATACATTTATTTTGTTTCACCAATCTATATTTCTATCTTTATGCCACCATACTATTTCGATTACTATAGCTTTGTAATGTATTTTGAAAACAAAACGCTTCCAGCTTTTTTCTTCTTTCTCAAGATTATGTAAAACACATAGATTCATGGAACATAATAGGAGCCCAGAAATAAGTCCACACATATACATCAACTGATCAAGGGTGGAAACAACATGCAATGGGGAAAGGGGAAAGAATAGCCTCTTAAACAAATGTTGTGTAAAAAACTTGATGTCCTCATGCAAAAGAATGAAATGGGAGCCTTATCTTATACCATAAGCAGAAACAAACTCAGGATATATTAAAAACTTAGATTTAAGACCTGAAACTGTGATATTCCTAGAAGAACACATAGGGGAAATCTTTCATGACTTTGGTGTTGTCAACGATTTCATAAATATGACACCAAAAGCACAAGCAACAAAAAGAAAAATAGACAATTGGGACTACATCAAACTACAAAGCTTTGGCATAGCAAAGGAAACCAACCACAGAATGAAAAGTCAACCTATGGAATGAGAGAAAATGTCTGCAAACCATATATCTGATAATGGGAAAATCTCGAAAATATATAAGGAACTCCTATGGCTCAATAGAAAACATAACTAGTAACCCAGTAAAAAATGAACTTGAATAGACATTTCTTCAAAGAAGATATACAAATGGTCAGCAGATATATTTAAAAAAATTTTCAATGTCATTAATTGTCACGGAAATGCAAATTAAAACCACAATGAGTTATCACCTTACACCTGTCAGGATGAGTACAATCAAAAAAAAAAAAAATGTATGCACAGATAAAGAGAAATGGAAACCCTTGCATACTGTTGGTGGGAATGCAAAATGATGCAGCTCCCATGGAAAATAGTATGGAGGTTCTTCAAAAATAAATAAATAAATAAAAATAGAGCTACCATACAATCCCACTCCTGTGTATTTATCCAAAAGAATTAAAAATGGATCTGTGGGCCGGGCGCGGTGGCTCACGCCTGTAATCCTGGCTCTCTGGGAGGCCAAGGCGGGTGGATTGTTTGACCTCAGGAGTTCGAAACCAGCCTGAGCAAGAGCGAGACCCCGTCTCTACTAAAAATAGAAAGAAATTAATTGGACAACTAAAAATATATAGAAAAAACTAGCCGGGCGTGGTGGCACATGCCTGTAGTCCCAGCTACTCGGGAGGCTGAGGCAGGAGGATCGCTTGAGCCCAGGAGTTTGAGGTTGCTGTGAGCTAAGATGATGCCACCGCACTCTAGCCCGGGCAACACAGTGAGACTCTGTCTCAAAAAAAAAAAAAAAATGGATCTGTGGTATGTGTATACCATGGAGTACTATTCAGCTTTAAGAAACAATGGTGATATAGCACCTCTTATAGACTCCTGGAAAGCGCTGGAACACATTCTACTAAGTGAGGTATCCCAAGAATGGAAAAACAAGCACCACATGTACTCACTGGTATTAGCTGATCAACATTTAAGTGCACATATAAGAATAACATGTATTAGATGTTGGACAGAGGGAGGGGGGAAGGAGGGAGGAGGGGACGGGCATATGCACAAACAATGAGTGCGATGCGCACCTCTGGGGGAATGGACACATTTGAAGCTGGGACTTGGTGGGGAGGGAGGGTAAGGGCATCATACATAACCTAATCATCTGTACCCCCATAACATGCTGAAATAAAAAAATAAATAAATAAATAAAAAATGGATCATGAAGATCTAGCCTTTCTATGTCTGTTGTAGCACTATTCACTATAGCTAAAATGTGGAAACAACCTAAATGTCCACCAACAGATGAATGGATAAAGAAAATGGAATATTATTCAGCATTAAAGAAGTAGGAAATTTCACAATATGCAACAACATTGAAGAGCCTCAAGTACATTATTCTAAATAAAGTAAACCAGTCGTAGTAAGACAAATATCATATGATTTCACTTATATGAGGAACCTAAAATAGTCAAATTTATAGAATCGGTGAGTGGAATGGTGGTTACCGGGGGCTAGGGAAGGGAGAAATGAGGGTCACTAACGGACATAAAGTTTCTGTGAAGCAAAATAATTAAGTGCCAGAGATCTGCTGCTGTTGATTACTGTACCCATAATCAACAAAAATGTACACTTAAAAATTTGTTAAGATGGCAGATCTGATATTGAGTTTTTACCATAATAAATGTATATCTATATCTATTATCAATTTATCTATCTACATATAGACAGAGAGAAAGAATGATACAATAAAGATAAATCCATCTCTTTTATTATATAGCGAAGTAAAACATGTTAAGAAAATTGATTCATTTAAGAACAGGGGTCAGCATACTTTTTCAGTGAAGAACCACATATTAAATATTTTCAGTTTTGTTATAGCCCAAAAGAATTTTTCAAAAGGACAAAAAACATAGATTATGAAGAGTGTTTTGAGGGGTTCCCCTTAAAATCTGCTAGGGAGAAGGATGTAGGTTTAGTAGTTGATTTGAGAGGTGATCCCAGGAAGCTTAAGGGAGAGAGCTGAAAGAGTGAGTCAGGGGAGGATGAAAACTCAACACAAGGGTATATTTTCAAGGTTAGTGCTGTGGGCAATGGGGCAGGGTGTGGTGGGGTGCTCTGCCAGACCATCTTGAAGTATACAGTATGCTTTGCAGAATTGTCTGCTTGAAAGGCTAATTAATCCTGCAGCTCCTATCTCCTACTGATTGAGGACATTCCCGTGAACATTAACTCCAGCACTTCCAGGTTGAAGTGCTTTTGGGTCAAGTAGACTCCTACGGCACTGGAAAAGGCCCAGAGACGGAAAAGTACATCTGTGCCTCATGTGTCATGCTGTAAGTTTGAGATAAGCCTGACTTACACTGAGCTGTTCAGCATTGCTGCTGCTGAAATTGGAGGTGAACCAAGGAGATTTAGCCCAGAGAAACAGAGGAGACTGTTACCATCTATGGCTTACAATAATCAAATTTACTCATGGAAGAACACTGAGTGAATATTCTTTTTCTCCTCAGATGTATTGAGGTATAATTGACATACAAAAATTGTATATATTTAAGATGTACAATGTGATGTTTTGATATGCGTATATACTCTAAAGTAATTACCACCATTAAGCTAATAACATATCCATCACCTCCTATAGTTACCATTTTCTGTGTGTTATGATATACCAAGATTTCTTCTCTTCGCAAGTTTCAAATATACAATACATGATTATTAACCATTCTAGAGGTATATATTGTCAGGTTCTCCTTCAAGGATCTCCCTTTCAATCAGCAAACTCCTAATCTAAAATTTGGCTCAGATTAATACATACAATGCAATGTGATAATTGCACGCTGTTTAGATAGAGGAATAATGATTTTTACACTATGATATCTGACATCTGTTAATTTTGGACAATATGATAAGTAAAAAGTATTACCTCAATATTAGTTCCTTTTTTTTCTTCTTATGAGTAGAATCCAGAATATTTTTATACGTTTAAAGATTAGTCATGTATCTGTTTCTGTGAATTATTATTTCATGGCTTTCGTCCATTTTTCTATCAGGCTTTTGAGTTATTTGTGCCATCAAATTATAAGAATTATTTTTATATTGGGGAGATTGCAGAGATTGCATTTTTGTCAATGTTCTATATTGCAGATAAATTCCCCCAGTTTGTCACCTACGTTTTGATGTTGCTTATGGTGTTTGTTGCTACAATACAAACCATTTTTTTTTTGAAAAGGTAATTTAATTATCGGCTTCTTTTTATTGCATTTGAATTTTGAAGCACAGTCAAATTATTCCCAGTACACTTAATAGAATTTGTGCATTTGACATGTCTTTAATTAAAAATGGTTAAAATCTATTTTTAATATATTTTGTCAATCTCTCACTGTATTTCCTATAGCATGTGTTTATAAGGATTTTTTTTTTATTTTGGCCCACAGATTTTCAAAATCATTTTATATCCCTTGTAAGATATGGTCTTTTACCTTATAAAGTGTTTTTCTATCCCTTCTTTCATTTCTTTTGGCTTCAATTCTATCTTGTCCAATAACAGGATCATAATCTGTTTTTTTTTTTTTTATTGTCTCCATTTGGCTGGCAAACCTTCATCCATAGAACAACATCTCTGATCTGGATTCCTGTAATGGTATCCTAACTGGTCTTTCATAGACTAATCTATGTTAATTTCTTTCCAAAGGAGCAACTGGAGCAATCCTTGTAAAAATTAAATCATAGACTGCCATTCCTCTCCTCAGATGTTTGCAATGGCTTCCTGCGTCACTCGAAGTAAAACTCAAATTCCTTAATAATACTTGAAAAGTCCTAACGGCTCTGGACCCTCCAACCCTCTCTGGCATCCATTCCTATCCCTTGCTCATCTGCCTTCAACTATATCAAAGACACTGTTCTTTGGAATTCCCAGCTACACTCTTACCTCAGGGCCAGCCATTACATCAGCTATTCCCCCCCACTGGGACATCTCTGAGATATCTGAATGGCTAACATCTTCAGTATCTTCAGATCTTTGCTTATATGTGAAATTGGAATCCTTCCCTGGTCACTCTATTTGAAATTACAAGGTGACCCTGATCCATCTCCCCCCAGCTTTACATTTCCTTATTTATTATGTTTATTATGTCAGCGGAAAAGAAGCCAAACTCAGTAAAATAGTGTAAGGAGATTTATTCTGAGCCAAATTTGAGGACCATTGCCCAGAGCTACATCCAAGAAGCCTTGAGCAAGTAGACTTGCCATGACTGGGTTACAGTTTGCTTTTATACATTTCAGGGAGACAGGAATTACACATAGTGATAAATCAATACATGGAAGGCGTACATTGGTTTGGACCTAAAAGGTGGGACATCTCAAAGTGAGGTTTAAAGGTTATAGGTGGGTTTAAAGACTCCTTGATTTGTAATTGGTTAAAGAAATGAAGCCTTGGAATGTTTTAAGATAAGGAAGTATGTTAATCAGAAACAAGCCAGGGGACATAGACCACCCAGACTCAAGTGATTTGTTATATACATTGAGGACCTGCAGGTTTGTCTTGTATGGCCTTAGGCCTGTTAATGAGTTACAAAGGATATCTGCAAGAAGGGAGAAGACATGATGAGGCATGTCTGACCTCCCTTCTCACGGCCAGCAACTCAGCTTTGTATAATTCTGGGGTTGCCTTGGCCAAGAGAGGGTTCATTTAGTCAGCTGAGGGGTGGGAGCTTAAGATTTTATTTTAGTTCACAATTGTTCCTGTGCCTCTTCCTATGAAAATGAAAGCATCATGAGGACAGGTAGGGGTCTTTCATAATTTGTTCCCTGATGTATCCTGAGAACCTAAAATGGTGCTGGCACATAGTTGTGCCTTGATAAAATATGTATTAAATGAAATTTTTCATCTCCCTCCTTCTAATCTTGCATCATACAGATACATTCTCCTTAATAATGTCAGTGTGATCTTTCAAAGTATGATTGAACCACACTGTATCCTTTGCTTAAAACCTTTTAGTGACATCTCACCACCTTTAAAATGAAACTTAGATTCCCCTCACCTGAGGAGCAAGGGACTTTATGCTTTATTCCCAGGTTCTCTAAATCTTTCCCAATTCCCATCTCACATTCTGAATTCCAGCCATGATAAATTGCTCATATTTCCCCAAACATGCTCTGTTTGTTCACAACTCTGTGTCCCTGCCTTAGGTAAGGTCGCTATATAATTTATTGTCCAAACTAGGACACTTCTGAGAGTTAAAGTGGGTCTTATTATAATAATTGCACCAGGACATCAGGCATAAAGTGAGACTTTCCCAGACAAATAGGGATAAATGTTTAGCTGTAATACCCTTAGGCTTTCTGCCTGAAATGTCCTTCCTAATTTCTTTGCCTGATTCTGTCAAAACATCTTTTATGTTTCAGTCTCTATATCACATTGTTAAATAGGCCTTTTCAAATTCCCTATTTAGACAGGACATTCTTCTTTCATACTTGGTAATACCAATCTTTCCTTATCATAATAATCATTTACTTCTCTGGGTGCCCCTAAGACTTTATGTATGTTCCTTGAAGGCAAGAACCCTACTATTCATTCCCTTGGCAATAGACACATTGTAAAACAAATAATAGACAATAACTGGATAATATTGCAAGAGTATAAGTTTATGAGTTGAATTTGCGGTCGCTGTGGCAAGATTAGTGAGTTTAAATTTCGGGTTTGTCAAATAATATTTCTGTGTCTGCTCACATCGTGTTTATGGAGATCCAATGAGTTAATACCAAAATTAGCAGCCAACCTAAAGAACTCTGTAAACCTTAAATATTTCAGCAGTAATTCAATAAAAATTCACTAAATGAATAACTATTTTACAAAACTAAATACTAATCATACCGATACTATAACTCATGTTCTCCCTGGGCTGTAATATATAAAAGTACCCTTAACATAGTATTCCAATTGATCCCTGTCTCTAAGAAAATCACTAGGAAGAAATAGCTTATACGTTTTGTATTTTCATTTCATAATGAGGAAATTCATTCAAAGAGTTAAAATGGCTTGCACAGAACATGGGAGAATTGGGAGTTACTATGTGAGTTAGCTGTAACACACTCATGTGCCTCACACTCTACCCAGGCACTCTCTCTGCCTAAAATATTCCTCTCCTTCACCCCTACCAATCTTCTCTACAATGCTTCCGGGTGAGATTCTACCTCATCTAAGAACTCTTTCCTAGGTCTCTTCTGTCTCCTCTCCAACCAGGTCAGGTGACCTTCACCTGGGCAGCTTGGTGCTGGATTATTCTGCCCTCCAGGCCAGGAATTGTATCTTTGTCATTTTTTTTTTTTTTTTCAGAATGTCTCTCTAGGAACCAGCTGCTATGCTTGATATATAGTAGTTGCTCTACTAAACATAACTCTAAATCTGGTTACCTTTTCAGTATTCCAAGTGGCTGCTGAAAATTTGCCCTAGAAATTTTTGCTATTAATACAAAATAAAAAATACACACACATACATACACAAAGAAATTGCATGTTAAAACAAACAGAAAACAGTATGCTAATGAAGAAACATTAATTTGAAAAATAATACTAACATTTATTAAATATTTGTTCTGCACCGAGTACTTTGCTAAGCATATCATATATGCTTTTCCATTTTTGATTTAAAGTAATCCTATGAGCTAAATATAGCCTTTCACCTTATAATTATACTATAATTCCCACTTTGCACTTGAAGAAAATATATTTAGACCATTC
>NW_012152297.1:461937-463176 GCF_000956105.1 Propithecus coquereli
CAGATCACATAGAGTATTTTAATCTGTTTAGATAGTGACAAATGGTCTGTTGCCAGTAGATACAAAAGGTTGTGGTAATAACCTTTGCTGAGTTCCATGACTTGTAATCACGAGAAATAGCTAAGATTGTTTGCATTTCAGTGGGTTAAAAATGATGCTAGAATTTTTTAACTAGAATGATGCTAGTTTAAAATGAAGTTGAATTGACATCCGACTGCCCTTTTTTCTGTGGATTCAAATTAACTTGGTGATTCTTCCTAGGGCAACAAATCAGCCTCATAATTTCCTCCTTGGTGGTTTGCTGTGTCTCTATAGCCTTCCCCCGCCCCCCACGATCAATATTGTGAATAAGTTTGGGCTCCCGGGAAAGAAAATTAAACTCTAGCATCACTATGGTCTGTATCCCTCTTTCTCTGGTCTTACCTTTCTTATACCTCAACAGTTTTATCTTTCAATGATTTTTTTAGAAAACTTAATTTAATTTACACAATCCAAAACATTTTCACTTATTTTGTAAATCCTTCAGAAGTTCAAGACTAATATCGTTGCTGTTTCCGCTGCTGCAGCAGGAACTGCTAACAATTAGCAAATGAAAACAAAGAGGAAAATAAATCCCCTTGTTTCAAAGTATAAGAGGAATAAAGACAGAAAATTCCGTTTCAGTTGGTTTTGATTTTTTACCATGATTTATGTGTAAATTTGTTAGAAATATATTAAAGCTTATTTAGAAATGACATATTTTAAAACCTGGGTGTCAGTTAATTGACATACGATAAGAAAGGTCACAAAAGGATAAATAAGAATCATGTAAAAATTAATGAAACAGACAAAAAGTGTGTGTGTTTTTATCCTCCAAGAACATGTGCATGCCCTTACGTTAGAAAAGACTTAATCATTGGTCACTGTTCTATAGGTAGTTACGTTGACTATTATTTCTTAACTTGGAAAAAAGGTCTGCTTAAAGGTCCCATCTTCCTCTCCCTCTATTTCAGGAAGGAATAATTATACAAGCATGATTAAATGTATACAAAATTGCTAACTTCCTATAAAATAAGTTATTGTATTTTTATTTGACAGTAATAATGAAACTGACATAATAAAACTGACATTCTATGTCTGTACATGCTAGTTGATTAAGTGCTTTATTTTCACTCATCTATCAAAGTAAATAA
Source organism: Propithecus coquereli (assembly GCF_000956105.1). Taxonomy (NCBI): domain Eukaryota; kingdom Metazoa; phylum Chordata; class Mammalia; order Primates; family Indriidae; genus Propithecus; species Propithecus coquereli. The sequence continues at coordinate 463,110 of NW_012152297.1, forward strand.
TTGTTCAATTCCATTAATTGGTTTTTAAAGTATCTTTATAAAAATTGACCAGTGGGATTACTAAAAT
>NW_012152297.1:464991-466430 GCF_000956105.1 Propithecus coquereli
AGTTTTTGATAAGCCTCAGGGATTTGGAAAGTTAATTGATTATACCTATTTTTCTTAGCTTTATTAGTGAATTCAGATTTAGGGTATACTTTACAACTTTCAGTTCTCTTTTATTTTCTTATTTTTGGTTTATTCTTGATTACCTTCAAAATTGATTGTGTTTGTTATACACACAGATACATATAACATATACATATATATACATATATATGTGTGGATGGATACGTGTATATATATTCCACCATATTAACATTATATAATTCTGTGTATTAAAATCACCATTAAATAGCAAATAAGGTGGACAACAACTTTGGAGAACATATTTGTAAGGTATGTAATTGGCAAAGAATTTTATATGTAATAAAAAAAACTGTGTACATTTCTATGGTTTGAATATGTCCCCTCCAAAATTCAGGCATTGCCAATGTGATAGTATTACTAAGTAAAGCCTTTAATTGGTGATTAGGTCATGAGGGCTCCTCCCTGGTGAGTGTGATTAAGGGCCCTGTAAAGGAGCCTTCACAGAGTGTCTGTTTTCTCTTGTCCTTCTGCCTTCCCTCATGCAAGGACACAATGTTCCTATGTCTTGATGCCTGATGCAGCACCAAGGTGCCATCTTGGAAGCAGAGAACTGCGCTCTCTAGAAAACCAAACCTGCTGGTGCCTCAATCTTAGACTTTCCAGCCTCCAGAACTGTAAGAACATAAATTTCTGTTATTTATAAATTACTCAGTCTACCGTATTTTGTTTTAGCAATACAAACAGATTAAGACATACATGTAAAGGAGAAAGACAATTGACACAAGATAGACAACAGACAAAAACGGGTAGATATCTCCCTGAAAAAGATGCATTAATATTTAGTAAATACCCGAGAAAACATTAACCTAGTTAGTAATTAGAGACATAACGAAATTAAAACATAATGAAATATAATTCCAAACCACCAAAATTGACAGTAATTTTTTGTTAGATAATATTAGCATTAGGGAAGAAATGCAAGAATGGGGACTCTCATACACTGCTGGGGAAAAATAAATTGATACAACTACTGTGGACAAGTTGATACTATCCCACAAAGCTAAATATGGACATTCCAGGAAATAAAACTTCAACTAATAGGCACATATGTTTACTTGACACTTTGTTTTATTTCAGCATATTACAGAGGTACAAACGTTTAGGTTACATACATTGCTTTGCTCTGCCCAAGTCAGATCTTCAAGCGTGTCCATCCCCCAGACGGTGTGCACTGCATCCATTAGGTATGAATATACCCATCCCCTCCTCCCCACTCCCACCTGCCCAACACCTGATGAATGTTACTACTATATGTGTACATAAGTGTTGATCAATTAATGCCAATTTGATGGTGAGTACATGTGATACCAGACACTTTTAAACAAGTGTACCAGAAGCCCTGGAAAAAAATATAAAAT
>NW_012152297.1:473238-473929 GCF_000956105.1 Propithecus coquereli
AAAATGCCAGAAAACTTTAAAAAACTGATTCTAAAAAAAAAAACTGATTTAAAAAGACAGTTTAAAAAAAAAGTTAAAAAAAAAGCAGTTTAAAGAACTGTTTATATGGATGGGCAACAGACCCAGAATAGCCAATCCAATATTGAAGATTAATAACAAAGTCAGAGGACTGATACTCCCTAATTTCAAGACTTCATATAAAATTACAATGATCAAGTCAGTATTGTATTGGTGAAAGAATAAACAAATGGATCAATGGAACAGAACAGAAATTCCAGGTATAGACCCACATAAATACAGCCAATTGATTTTTGACAAAGGAGCAAAGGTAATGCCATGGAGAAAGGATAATCTTTTCAACAAACGATACAGAAACTGAGCATCCATATGCAATAAAATGAGTCTAGACACAGACATTATGTCCTTCACAAAAATTAGCTCAAAATGGATCACAGCCTAATTATAAAACACAAAACTATAGAACTTTAATAAGATAACATAAGAGAGAACTAGATGACCTGGATATGGTGATAACTTTTTAGATAGGACACCAAAGCCATCATCTATGAAAGAAAAAAATTGATAAACAGAACTACATTAACCTTAAAAATCTCTGCTCTGTGAAAGACATTGTCAAGAGGATAAAAAGTAAAGCCATAGACTGAGAGAAAATATTTGCAAAAGATGTATC
>NW_012152297.1:474416-475738 GCF_000956105.1 Propithecus coquereli
ATAAAAGTTTTAAATTTTTTGAACATCTTATTAAAGTATATATATACAGGAAAGTGCATAAGTAAATGAGGGTATTGTTGAACGAATTGTCACAAACTGAACACCAATGTAACCAACACTGGGTTAAAAAACAGAATGCAAAACATTGCCTTCACCCCAGAATCTCCCCTTGGAGAGAATCTCCCTTCCAGTCACAAACCTACTCACACAATATGTAGTCACTCTTCTGACTTCTAAGAATTTCTAAAAACAGAATATAGAATTGTTGAAATATGTTAATTATTTTAAATACTCCAAAAATATCTGATGTTTCCAGGTGAATAGATTATTTCAAATTTTGTCTAAACTAAAATGTGTAAATTAGAAGAATCAAAAATTTAGAAAATTGGATTATTATAAATTGTTTTAATAACATATGTGCATAGACCAGATATTTCCAGGACCTCGGAAACAATGGGGGGGGGTAAGTTAAATCATAACAAAAACAATTTTGGCACAATTTGAACAAAAGTACTTCTGTGTTGTCACAAGTTTCTCATCACATTGGCTTTGTGCTCTTCACCAATCCCCACTCTTCTAAGTGTTTACAGAGTAGCAAATGCACGTCTAAATGCTTGCATTATGACTCTTAGCTAGCCTGCAAATTGTTCTTTCTTCCCCCCTAACTTCAGCTTCATGATATTACCAATACATGCATCTGAAATACATCTAATTTAATATAAAATCATTATAGTGACACAGATTACATGTTTTCATGTTGCATGTAAATGTTCACCTTGAACACCAGCCCAGTACATAATCAATATGTTCATCATACTTATGCAACTATCATTTTTCCTCACATAGAACAGAAATAAATACTAAGTTAATTTGCTTTTAAATACAATGCAGCTTTTTTATTACTCTTAAAAAACAGTCTTCTACCTTTTTAACTCACCCTATTTTGCAGCTGAATCAATTGATAAATTGTAAATGCAGACATTCTAAAATACTTTACACAGAATATAATAAAAATAGGAAGATTGTATATAATGCTTGGTATATAACACGCTCTCAATAGTTTTTTGTTCAGTAGATTCAGTGATAATTTCATAACTGGTTAAAAATAGGGACTCAACTTTGATTAATTACATAATTACCCCAAGTTAGTCAAACTCGTTGTATTTTTGACTGGATTAATTTAGCATCATTAATAACAATAACAAAAACAACTATCCACAACCCAGAAAGCTATTTTGAAAATGCCAGAAAACTTTAAAAAACTGATTCTAAAAAAAAAAACTGATTTAAAAAGACAGTTTAAAAAAAAAGTTAAAAAAAAA
>NW_012152297.1:486223-486670 GCF_000956105.1 Propithecus coquereli
ATGCTGAATATAGCTAATAATTGAGTACTCTACATTTACATAGAGTAAATTTCTAACGTCACATCACAAAAACTGTTGAATATTCGAGGTGATAGACATGTTAATTACCTTAATTTAATCCTTTCACATTGTATTAAAAATCATAATGTCACTTTGTCTCTCATAAATATATACAACTGTAATTTGTCAATATGTTATGAAAAAACAGAGATTAAACTGATGCATATAGTGGGAATCCTTGATAGATTTCAACTCAAATCAACTTTGGCATTTGAATTTCACCTTAGGCCACATCTGTTTATACGAGTCTCATGGGCACCCAGCATCAAGTGTCTTGCTTCATTTTGGTGATGTCAATACAGAGGGAGGGAAGGCTCAATTACACTGGGCCAGAGCAATGAGAGGGGATAACATCATTTCCAGTTCAGTGTTCCTGACTCATCAAAG
>NW_012152297.1:487535-489404 GCF_000956105.1 Propithecus coquereli
CTTCATAACTTTTTATGGCTCTATAGCCCATTTCTTTTTACTGTTGAATAGCATTCTATAACCTAGATATACCACAGTTTCTTTGTCCAGTCGCCAATTGAAGGACATCTTGATTACTTCCAAATTTTGGCAATTGTGAATAAAGCTGATATAAACATTTGGCAGATGTTTGTGTAGAGTTTTCAAAACCTTTGAGTAAATACAAGGATCACAATTGCTAGATCTTATGGTAAGAGTATTTTTAATTTGGTAAGAAATTGTGAAACTGCTTTCTAAAGTGAATGTTCAATTTTGCATTCCCATAAACAATGAATGAGAGTTCTTGTTGCTCAATATTCTTGCCAGCATGTAGTATTGCTGAGGAGCCTTGACTGCCATTCTAAAAGGTGTGCAATGGTATCTGTTCCTTGTTTTAATCTGTGATTCCCTAGTGACATGTGATATAGAGCATCTTTTTACATGCATATATATCATGTATATATCTTTTTTAGTGATATGTCTGTTCAGATGTTTGGCCCAATTTTCAGTCCTGTTGTTTATTTATTTTTTTAATTTCGTAGTATTACGAGGGTACAAACACTTTGGGTACATAAATTGCCTTTAAACCACCCGACAAGCGGGCCCATCACCCAAACAGCATGTACCACATCCCTTAGGTATGGATTTACCCATCCCTTCCTCCCCACTCCCCCCTGTCTGAAACCCTATAAATGTTACTTCCCTATGTGCATGTTATTGTTGATCAATTAGTACCAATTTAATGGTGAATACATGTGGTTGTTTTCCATTCTTGTGATACTTCACTTAGAATAATGGGCTCCAGCTCCATCTGGGATAATACAATAGGTAGTTCCTCGTTTTTTTATGGCTGAGTAGTACTCCATAATGTACGTATACCCCATTTTGTTAATCCACTCACACATTGATGGGCACTTGGGCTGTTTCCACATCTCTGCAACTGTGAATTGTGCTGCTATGAACATTCTAGTGCATTTGTCATTTTTTTTTCCTGTGAGTAGATATCCAGTAGTGGGATTGCTGCATCAAATGCTAATTCTACTTGTATCTCTTTGAAGTAGCTCCATATTGCTTTCCACAGAGGTTGTACTAGTTTGCAGTCCTACCAGCAGTGTATGAATGTTCCTATCTCTCTGTATCCTCGCCAACATTTGCTGTTTTGGGACTTTTTGATAAAAGCCATTCTCATTGGAGTTAGGTGATATCTCATTGTGGTTTTGATTTGCATTTTCCTAATTATTAGAGATGTTGAGCCTTGTTTCATATGTCTGTTGGTCATTAGTTTATCTTCTTTTGAAAGTTTCTGTTCATGTCTTTTGCCCACTTTTCAATTTGAGTGTTTGATTTTTTCCTTGCTGATTTGCCTGAATTCTGTATAGATTCTTGTTATCAGCCCTTTTTTGGATGTGTAGCATGAAAATATTTTCTCCCAATCTGTAGAATGTCTATTTGCTCTATTGATTGTTTCCTTGGCTTTGCAGAAGCTTTCTAATTTGATGAGGTCTCACTTATTTATTTTTGTTGTTACTTTGATTGCTTTTGGGGTCTTGTTCATAAATTCTTTGCCTAGGATTACATCTATAAGAGTTTTTCCAACATTTTCTTCTAGAATTCTTATGATTGCATGCCTTAGATTTAAGTCTGTTATTCAGCATGAGTTGATTTTTTTTCTTATTGTTGAGTTTTAGTTCTTTGTGTACATTTTAGATATACAAAACCTGTAGGTCAGCTATGCATTTTGCAAATATTTTCTCCCAGTTTGTAGATTGTTTTGTCTTCTGTCTCTTAACGGTGTCTTTCTCAAAGCTGAAATTTTTAATTTTAATGTTGTTCAACTTTTTAATTGTACTT
>NW_012152297.1:497768-498860 GCF_000956105.1 Propithecus coquereli
CAGAAGCAAAGACCAGGAGCCTCGTTTCTCACTGCGGCTGCTATTCTGGTGGCCACATGGACTTACGACACTCAATGGCCGTGCTGCAACCACGGAAGTAAATTATGAACTGCCTTTGTTTCTTGTGACATTCCCTGCCAATTCAAGGCTTTAGGTGGTACATCTGATACACCAAATCTTAAGCCATGAGCTGTAATTTAACTGCCAAAAATTAAAGAGAACAGTATCTGAACTTTCCAGAATCTGCTGTGCAAGGCAGGGCACAATGTTGTACTCTGGAAACATAAGTTTAAATGCTCAGTGGCAAAAAACAACAAACATACATCTATTACATCTGTCTTGATTAGGTAGTGGAAAGAGGATGTGGGATAGACAAGCTGGGCTGGCATCCGAATTAGGAATTATTGCTTGTGTGGTAGTTCGTAATGTAATAAAATCTTATGACTATTATTTTTCCCACATGTAGACCACATATAAAATATTGGCAACCATGTGAAAGTCCGTTGTGAGAATTAAATGAAATAATGTACCTAAAAGCGTGAGGCTCATAGAAGCTACCTAATGCATATTAGTTCACATCCCCAATCAACTTTCACTTTTCTTTGCCTTCACCAAAAAAAAAAAAAAAAGAAAAAGAAAAGTGCTTGATATTGAGAATTCAACATCTGCAACCATTCCTGAAACTTTCCTTTTTACATCCTTGGTTGACGTTAATAAAGTACTTCAAGCTAGTGTGGGTGGATATTCCTTCCTGTCGAAAAGAGAACAAAACCCTCAACAAGGAGCAGCTGGAGACAAACACTAGAGAGAGGAAAAGCAGAAAGTGTTGCATAGCTTAATCATTTAAATCACAGATTAAGTCAACATAATAGCAGAGAAAATGCAGGGAATTCAAAATGTGTGACTATAGTGGCAAGCTCACCAGGTCTTTTCATTGGGATCAACAGAGAAAATGAACTAAATGAACACAATTTCATATCTCCTGAGATAGGAATAAAAGCAAGAATTCATAAAGACTTTATCATAAAGTATAAATTTATTAAAATTTCCTCTACGTCCAAAGCCCTAACCAAGAGAATACAATAATTAACT
>NW_012152297.1:509795-510767 GCF_000956105.1 Propithecus coquereli
CCTACTATAAAATATCTTGCTCTGAGACAAATTTATTGATCTTGCCCCTCAGTCATGATTTCCATAAAACAGAAATACACGTGTGCTTTAGGGAAAAGCATCCGGCTGTGGACTATGAAAACCTGGGGCTTAAATCAACCAGGAGACCTTAGGCAAATTAATATCTCTGAGCAGTGATTTTTCTCACTTATAAAATGAGGCTGATAGTAATATAGAGGATGATGAATGTGAGGATGTTTTGCAATTGTACAGAACTTTCTCCTGAATACAAAGAGTATATAAATTAAACGTAGAAGCTAAACCTCATCATTCCATTATGGAACAGGTAATATTAATACTAATAATAGTAATATTAATAATCGGACTAGTGGTATCAGCTACAATATTTTGAGGTATTTTATACAGATATTTTACATGTGTTATTTAATATGGTATTTTACAACAGCTAAGATGGTAATAAAACTCCACAAGCACTTTAGTACATTATCATGCTCAGAGCATAGCTACTCATGAAATGAATTACTAGATCATCATGGAACTGCATCTTGTGTAAACAAGTTTTAGCCATTACCTTATCATGTGAATGTACAGATATTAATAATAAGCTGCTTCCACTGAAACCAATGCTAATGAATGGTCAAGGTATTATTTAGGAAAATAATGTAAATAGGTAGCATCATGTATGTTCAAAGAAATTAGGTCAGACTCATGGACAATTCTTGCTTTTGAATTTATCCTATTGAGTTTGAGAGACAAAAAGATCAAATAAGCACGTTGGGAGTTGATCTCACTTCTTTATTTAACGAAAAGCAAATACACAGAATAAAACGTTAATCTCTAAACTTTTTCACATTGACAAAATTGACAGAAATTCTGTTTCTAGGTAAAACAAGTTTTGATGTTTTATTACACAGTAGGGTGATTATAGCAAATAACAATCCAGTATATATTTCAAGATGGCTAGAAGAGAAT
>NW_012152297.1:511502-512032 GCF_000956105.1 Propithecus coquereli
GGTTTTATTACAAATACTCAAGTTCTGTAGAATAAAATAAAAGTAGCAAACTATTTATAGGATTCTAGTTTCATGAAAGACAGACAACACTCTTCTACCCAAGATTTTTTTCAATGAGAAAATGAGCAGTGCTGATCTAAGTACTGATAGAGCCGTAAGAGCTAAAATATAAAGTATTATACTTACTTGGTTTAATAGTAATAGTTCCTAATACTATAATAATGATGTATTTATTTTCACAAAGTACTGGCATAGACATATGTCATGGCCTACTTGAATTCTTTCAAAGTGGTGGTTACACTTCTCTTTATACCTGAGTAACTGGGGTTCAGAGAACTTCAGAAGGTTGTTGCAATCAAAACCTACACTGGGGGCCTGGCGCAGTGGCTCACGCCTGTAATCTTAGCACTCTGGGAGGCCGAGGTGGGCGGATTGCTTGAGCTCAGAAGTTCGAGACCAGCCTGAGCAAGAGCGAGACCCTGTCTCTACTAAAAATAGAAAGAAATTAATCAGACAACTAAAACTACATA
>NW_012152298.1:0-435 GCF_000956105.1 Propithecus coquereli
CCTTTCCTCTGAAGCTAATCCCTGGATAGTTAAAGTACATAAAACTCTGACCTCATGTATATTAGAATTGACAGCAATTGTCCATTAACATATATTAGTTTCATAATTTTTTCCCTTAAATTTAAATTTTATATTCCTTTATTAATGTACATTTAAGTTCTTCAACATGTCACAGCATCTATAAAATAGTCTATATTTAGTATGCTCTAAAAATACAAAGGAAAAAATAAAAGCAGAGGCCTGTGATTGATTATACATTTAAGTAAATGCACTACAGATTGAGACAAATGCGCCAAGCGTGTGTGTTTCAATCACTATATCGTCACACAATTGAATAAATACACATGTACAATACAATGTTTAATTGAGTGCAGCAAGTATATTTATTTTAGTGATTGCATCATTGCGTATTCAAGCAAATGCCTGGCTTCACTT
>NW_012152298.1:2652-3870 GCF_000956105.1 Propithecus coquereli
TTATACATATATAATTTTGTTCAAAGTAGATATATCTCAAAGAACAGACCATTTAACCATTGGGTAAAGTTTCATGGCAAGGTGAGATATCATTGTTTTTGTTTTTAATAATTAGTGAGAAAAAAATTAAGCTGTTTTTACTTTCTCTGAATTGGTATATTCTCTTTCTCGTTCACACAACAGAGAATATATATGAGAATAAAGACATCCATAACATTTACTCATTTCTCAGCAATTATAGGATAGCAATATAGAGAACCACAGCCCCTTAATGAACAACGCTTTAAAGCTATAAAAATATATACATATTTTCCTGTGCTCTGACAGAAAGCATTTTTGAGATCGGCCAAGGAATAAGAAAAAATAATATCACAAACTTAGAGAAAGAACTAAATTAGGCTTCAGCTTGATTTTTCTGAGATGTTTTTATTGCCATTTTATCTATCCTCTGCTTAGCTTTTGCTTAAGATGTTGGTGAGATGATGAAAGCTGAAAAGTAAATAGGTGCTTCAATAAATGCAAACAAATGAGTGCTTTCCTAGCAAAGAATTAGGGAAAATCAGCCTTTCCTCTGAAGCTAATCCCTGGATAGCTAAAACTGTGAATTTCCCCCCTCAACATGCACACAGATGGGTTGCCACTGAGGATGACAGATGAGTTGTGTTTGGCGGGATTAATGGGCATTATCATGTTAATGGATGCTAGGTGAGGTCTGAGCAAGTCACAGGCCTAGGCAGCATTACTGGGGTTTACAGAACTGTGTGTGCTCATGCTCCTCTTCTCTTTCTTCTTCTTACTAATAATTAACTTGTAATGTTTAACATTTTTAGCCCTCCAAATGATCCACAGACTACTGCCTTCCTAAGTACTCAGGCATTTATAGATCTGGCATCATGTGCTCTGTCCTTTGACATGCAAAATGCAGGCAGTCCTGCCTGATTTGTCCTTCCCTTGCCTTTGTGCATTCAGCTCCTTCATAATCCAGAGTCTACTTTGTTGCAATCGCTTTTGAAATCTGACATATTGATCAAGAGTTTAGCCTTAGTAACTACAGCACATATATCAACTGTTGTTGATCGTGTCAGGTCACATTTGATGGCAAGATGATCCTATACCCAACTAGGAGGGCTTCTGCAGCTCTCATGAGTTGATTCTGTTCACCTAAACTGGCCAGAAAGGTATGTTGTTGCATCATCTCTAGAGAAACAGAATTTCACA
>NW_012152298.1:5945-7169 GCF_000956105.1 Propithecus coquereli
GGCAGATTTTCTAAAAGGAAATGTACATGTATTGTTTTTGTTGAAAGTTTCGTTTTCCAAAAGATTAATTAATTCAAAATAATTCAAGTTTATTACCAAGTTATGTAATATTCCTCTTTGAGCTATTCACCCTCTCATATCCGGAAGTATAAAGAAAAGAAAGTGGAGAGGGGAAAGTCTGTAATTTTTTTATAAAACATATCCCAGTTTTGTGAACAAATGTTATCAATACTGCTCTCAGATTCAGGAATTGCGTATGTTTCCTGTAGGTTTTCCCAAAGGGAAGTGCTGAGGTAGAAGGCAGAAGGCAGCTGGGGACAGACTGCTCTTAGGGATCCTGCTCCACTTTGGCTCTGCTCTCTGCCACAGCTGACCTTAGGCACAGCAGCGAGCCCTGTGCCCTACAAGGAACTTTCAGATTAAGTGAGTGAGGGTCTCTGGGAATAAATTGTGAGCAGATAGGGTGTTCAGCCACAGATATCACCTTCCACTTTCATCATCTGAATTGTCAATGCCTATCACCAAGGAAAAAGAAGAAAAGGAAAGGCTTACTCTGCAAAACTTCTATATAGGAGAATGTGTGAAGTGGAAAGTATTTGAAGTGATGTGCCATTGTGCATCTGAAATCAGACATTATGCAAAAAGATACACCTCCTGCATGCCCTGCCCTTTCAGAGGGGTCTTAGCATAGCCTTTATGATGAGAACATCCCTCCAATCTATTTATCTGATGAGTTGGCCATAGTAAATATTTACCATAACAATATGGCTGGCATTGCAGGAGTTAACTCAATTCCTGTTAGCCTTTCTTAGTGCCTTCCTCTTTGGTGTGATGGGTTTATTTGTGTAATTTGAAGAATGTCTGCCTCTGCTCTGGACAGACCCAAGCTGTGACCCTGGGCTCCGATCCATACCCAGAGGAGGTATATAGAATGCCCCGGAGGGATCTAATTTAGATGTTGCCCTGAGAGAGAGTATTTGTAGCTTAAAGGAATGTTACTTCTGCCAAATCCTTTCAAATGTGTTGTTTAGTTAAATTTTCTTCCCTTTTCTTCTTCTTTTCTGATGGATGTAATGGTGTCATTTTATCTCCACCCAGGAACTTGTGTCAACAGCTCCCTCCATGGACCATTCACTAGAGTTGCAATGTCACAGTGTCAAAATCTTGGTTTTTGTTTTGTTTTCTTTTGTATTAATCTAGAGATGGAATTTTTTTTTTTTTTTT
>NW_012152298.1:15164-17987 GCF_000956105.1 Propithecus coquereli
GATGTAGGCTATGCGCACAGTGACTAAGACTAGCATAACCAATGGGTTTCCGGCCATGTGAATACTGATTAATACCTGTAGGGTATGGTCACACAAATTATTTGGAAGACCAGTTTTGAAATTAATAATAAACTTCAGTATTTTCCTACAGGAATTAAGGCAATAAGTAGACCAAAACATATAATACCATGATATGCATCTTTGAAGCCTATGTGGTCAAATCATAGATAAAGTACAATGTTATTCTTAAGAAAATTATAATTAATACAATATACAAACCAATGTAATTCTAGAGAACATAATGATATATTTTTGCGTTGCCTCCATATTTTCCTATAGGGTTTAATGCCCTTTTTGTGTTTAACTAAATACATCCCTGTACTGTCGTTATACAGGCAGGCTTATCAAAGAAACAGCCATTAAGAAATATATTCAATATCAGACTAGAAGACATTTGTGTGCCTTTCCTACTCTCACTAATGTGTGCTAGCCAACTGTTCATGCAGAAATTGTAACTGTTAATGAGGGTTAAAAGGAAATTTTAAATTAGGTGTCATCTTTTGACTAAGGTACCTCAAGTGTTATATTCTGTCTAATATTTATTTCCTATCTTGTCTCTTGCTCTTAACACAATCCACCACTAAAAGAAATAATTATTATTGTGATATTTTTCAAACAAAACACACACACACACCTATTCCTGGCCCTGCACATTTCCTGGGTCTAACATTTCTGATTGCTCACTGTTTTTCCTAACACTAGATCCCGTATGTCATATGCCTTGCATGGCTGCAGACTTTGGCCTTTTCACCTGCTGTTTTGGTTGGCTTTAGATGCAAAGAGAAGACTATGAAAAAGAGAAAGGGGGAGGGAGGGAAGTTTGGAAGACTGAAGCTAAAAAAAAATGGCAAATGTTTTTAGCGCCTTCATCTAGACATGTGTCCCCTCACTCTGTGACATGGCTGCTCCAATGTTGCCATGGTGAGGATTTCTAATCATCCCTACACATGACAGGCTCCTATTTGTCTGCACTCCCTTGGGTGTAAATTTCTAGGCTTAAAAAAAAAATCCATGTGAGCGTATCATCCGCCGTGCAGATGTTTCACTGCTTTAGAATATCAGGCAGCTGCTTGTGCCACCGTAGACAGCTAATTGGAGACTGCATCGTAGGAACAGAGGCGCAATTATGGCATAAATACACATCCTCTGGTGCATCATTGTATCTCTATTAACAGAAAATTTTAAACAGTGCTCAGAGTGTAATTAGTGTAGTTGATAAAGTTGTAAAACATGTAAATAAGGGAAATAGCAGGTACGTGGCCAATCCACTATCCAGCACTAGGGGATGCAGATTATTGCCTATTTAGAAATAATTAGCAAAGCTGCATTAGCAAAGCCTGGGTCCAACAGAAGCAAGGCAAACATTTATTCTGGTAACAGCTCTTTCTGTGCTAGCCATGAAAATCTACTAATATTGGTAATTTAGCCCTCATTACCAGAGGATAAAGCATGAAAAGAGCTCAGACATGAAATATGACAAGTAATATTAATTTTTATTCCAGAGGAAAGGATGCTTCCTTGGGTTGCATGCTGATTTCTCGGCAGGGTCTCAGCAGTGCGTGCGGAGGAGGCAGTGGGTAGCTAGTAGTTGAGAATTCAGGATATGGAGCTGACTCCCTGCTGGAGGTATACCCTGGGGTGGCTATGACCGTGGCTGATGAGGCATGCCACTGTTAGTGCCCAGCCAAACCTCAGGTCACAGTTCAAAACAAGCACTCAGCCATTAAACTTCAGTCCTTATGGACCTGGGAGGGTTTATGTCCTCATTTTTGCTCTTTTCTACCCTCTCAGCCCTTTTTCTCCTTATTCTCAGGCATTTTTTTCCCTTGGAATGATGTTGCAGAGCTATCCAGGCAATCAGATTGATTTTTGTGCTTGCACCGCCCTTTACAACGTGCTTCTGATAATGAGCTGCTGTTGTTGAAGTGGAGAGCATGGGAGGGGTGGTTTCAGCTGTGTCTTAGCTATGTCATGTGCTCAGGATAAGAAATGATCCTTCGGCTCATATACATTGAAGATTGTGTCACTGAAGAATATCACCCCGTGCCCAGGAATCATGAATGGCAAAAATTTGGAGCTTGTTTTACAAATACACTTCCTAATGAAGAAAAATGCAAAAGCACTGCTAGTTTCCCAAACCTCAATTCATTTTCCAGTCACTGGGATAAAAAGGCGGAATGTTTGGGGAAGAGCCACCTTTCTTGCATTAATCTCTGGCTGTTAGCTTGTTCTTTGTTTTATTCTTGAAGCACAAAGAAATGGCAGAAATTAAGAAACAAGCCTATGAAACTAAACATGTTTTGTGGCATTTATGTTATTTACCGCCTTCTCCTTATTTTCGTTATGCATAGGTACTGCTTTTTACAGGATTCTGGGTACACACATGTGAAGTCTGTTTCCTGAATATTTTGAATTGAGCTGCTAGGAAAAAGTTATTAGCCAATAGAAAACTAAATTTCCACTCAGTCTGAGTTTCACAGTACATTCAGAATGGCATCTGAACATTGCATCTTAAAAAAAAACAGGTTGTATATTTTAGAACTTTAAAAATGAAAATGGTACATTCATAAACACAGAAATAAAGACGCAGACCACTTTAATTTTCAAAAATGAAAATTGAGAATCTGAATCCTTGGCCAGGCGCAGTGGCTCACGCCTGTAATCCTAGCACTCTGGGAGGCTGAGGCAGGTGGATCGCTTGAGGTCAGGAGTTCGAGACCAGCCTAGGCAAGAGTGAGACCCCCCCCATCTCTACTATAAATA
>NW_012152299.1:0-780 GCF_000956105.1 Propithecus coquereli
CTTAAGCAATAGGATTAAGGAAGGATGCAGCTACATTAAACTTGGCAAATTTGTATTTGCCAAGTAAACTTGCAGAATTTTAGGCATCCTTATTTTTATTTTTTTTGTTTTGTTTAGTATTTTTCCCCCTTTTAAAGAAATTTTAATAGATTTAGAGGGCACAAGTGTGTTTTTGTTACATGGATGAATTGTATAATGCTGAAGTCAGGGCTTTCAGTGTACCTACCACCAGAATGGTGTACATTGCACCCAATAGGTAGATTTTTATCTCTCACCCCTTCAATCTCCCCCTTCTTAGTTTTCAATGTCCATTACACCACTTCGTGACCGTATATACATACCTTATTGTGCACTAAACTATCAATTTCAAATTTAAGAAGTTTGTGCTATTGTCATAAATTTTTATAATCTATTATTACAATCTCAAAATCGCACTCCAATACTGATTCTAAAGTTCGTGTAATCTCCACTTCTTGGAATCACTCAAATAGGAAAACAAAAGAGTGTGTGTGTGTGTGTGTGTGTGTGTATTTGCACAATTAAACTAAGTATCCATCACAGGAAAAATTTTTAAGTAATTAATGTTAAATTTATACTAGAGTAAAACATAGCTATTAAATATAGCTATGTATTATTACACCCATTGACCTGAAAAACGGTCTATGATACATTAAGAGAAAACATAGTATTTTTATTAATTCAATAAAAGTGATTAATGAAAAGAATGTGCATGTATGTGTGACAGAAAGGACATAGAGAGAAAGAAACTAAATATAATTA
>NW_012152299.1:11070-12037 GCF_000956105.1 Propithecus coquereli
ATTTACTGGGAAAATATACTCTACAATAAATGTGAGTGAAAATTGGTACAATTTATTTGAAATAAAATTTGATGGTATTTATTGAAATCAAAAATGTTTGTACGCTTTAAGGAATTTGCTTCAGGTTTCTTAATATTTGCATAAGCTTCTTGACTGTGGGGAACCCAGGGCGACAACTCCTGCACAGAAGGCTCAGTGAAGCAGCCGTCCCTTCTTGAAATTCTTTAACAGTAGAATTGAACCTTAACCAGCTTGAAACTTCTGCCCAGCAATTTAAGCCCAGAGAGAATTGACACAATGTGTGGGGACTGCGAAAGGTCATTTGTGGCGGCAGTGATGAGAATAAAAGTCTAGTACTATAGTGAAGATCGTTCATTGTCATTTAGCCATAATGTTTGTAACATTTTGTGTTTAGAGCGATAATTAAATTCTTATTTAATTCTCAAAAGATGCACAAGACTGTGATGTGATGAACATTAGCTTTTCCTTTCCTTATTTTATGACTTTTCTATACTTGGTTTTCTATAATTCCTGATGATGCTCCAAACCATACAGTATTCTTGTGCCAAAGTATTTTTCTTCCCAAGACAGCTAAATTGGTTCACGTTATTGGTATGAAGAACCTTGACTAGGCCAATGCACCTTCCTTTGGGACAGCAATCTTACATCTAGTAATCTAGATATATAGAGATACTTTATAAATGTGCAAAAACCTAAGTCCAATGCTATATTACTTGTAACCAAGACAAGATGAGACAGCCTCTATAGGGTGACGTGAGATACGTTACAGCATTCTCACACAATGAAATGCAATACAGACATAAGAAAGACATTCATTTGTATGTATATTATTTGGGATCTTAAAACAGTTCCAAAGCAGGATATGCATGACCTCATTTTATTAAAAAAAAGACAGAAAAACCTACACATGTGGACATAGGTATGACTGCCTACATAAAAAAAAAAA
>NW_012152299.1:12087-12346 GCF_000956105.1 Propithecus coquereli
TAGGGTTTATATTTTTCTTGAGCTAATTCTAATATATAAATTATCTAAGTGTTAATTACAGTAGTCTCTCCTTATTAGCAGGAAATATGTTAGTCGTTCAAAATAGAGATACATTTTACCTGTTTTCAAGATAAGGAAATTTAAATTAAGAAAGGCTAAGATATTTGCCCATCGTGAAAAAGCAAGTGATAAACAGAAATGAATTTTAACCCAGGTGCTCTGATTTCATATCCAGGCCATTGCTACTACATCACAGCTG
>NW_012152299.1:13029-13505 GCF_000956105.1 Propithecus coquereli
TAATCTTTTAGGAAGAAGGCATTTAGATAACTTAAATAAACTTAAATAGATGGAAATGACTGATTTGCTCAGATTTTGGTGGAAAACATATTTACTTGGAATCAAAACCAGAAGGAAATAAAAATTATTAGGATATTCTGCTGTACATTCTTTTATGTAAAAAATCAAAACAAAAAGTAAGCTTGCAGATATTAGGATTTCTCTTTTTGCATGCCTAATTATGCCATGATAACAATTGACAAAATAAAATTAGTATACAAAAGGCTATCCTCCAAATATATTTAGTAGTAGAAAACCATAAGAATGACTCTAATTTAAATTTCAAACTACGAAAATGTTATGGTTGAATTTTGGCTTCTAAATAAAATTTGTATTAGAACTCCACCGTGCAACTCCTGTGAGATGCTAGTCTCGACCTTCTACATCTAGCCCTTCAGAACTCAGCCTAGTCTATTTTCTGTTGCATCACGAAGGAG
>NW_012152300.1:0-1032 GCF_000956105.1 Propithecus coquereli
GATTTTTGCCAGGCAGAAAGTTTTTTTTGAATTTTTTTATATCAAGTTTATCAATCTTATGGTTTCTGGATTTTATTTCTACTAAGAAAAACTTTTTTCACGTGAGAGAATAAATTTTTTTCATGCTTTTCTACTACTTTTATGATATTATTTCTTACACTTAAATTTTTGATCAATTTCAAATTTATTCTGATGATACCTGACTCTGGTATAAGGATTATTTTGAGCTGATTGTTTTGAGAAAATGTAGACACAGGAGAAGCTCTGAAAACAGAGTAGAAGTTACCCTTTTGTCAGGGAAATTTCCATCTATAAGGGGAATATCCATTTGTAAGGGCGTCTCTCTGTACCAGGAAAAGAAGGATGACTCTAAATCACTAGAAACTCTTATCAATGGAGGAGGTACAGACCTAAAATCTGCATAACAAACTTTATCCTTGTTTGCCATGCTTTACCTGGGCATCTCCCATGTATACATGAGGTATACACGTTAATAAACTTCTTTTTGTTTTTCTCTTGTTACTCTGTCTTTTGTTAAAGGGGTCTGTTTCAGCTAAGAACTTTAGAGGTCGAAAAAAATTATTTTTCTTTCCTACAACACTTTGAGTTTAAATAACCTAATGTTCAGAGGATTAAACCACATCTCCAGTCTTCCTTCCCTGTCTTACGCTTGTTTAATGAAAGAGAAGCTACCATTGAATTGAAGGCCAAATACTTTAAGCTATAATCGTATTAGTGTTTTCCAAATTTCTTCTTATGCGATCATTTTGCAGTTAGCTATTGAGTTCCTGTCTAAGAAAAACACATCAAAGAGACCATAGCAGAAAAATATCATAAGGGAAACTGGAATGAGAGTAGTCTGTGTTGGTGTTCCTTTTTTACAAAATGGGAATATGGGCTTGGAGCATTATTTTCTCTTAACTGATTAAATGCAAGAATGACTAGATATTGCATAGAATTAAGCTGTTTATGTTTACATTTAAGAAAGACAGTCTGGAGGAGGACTTCTCTTTTCTTTCCTTCTTTTTTTTT
>NW_012152300.1:2357-3019 GCF_000956105.1 Propithecus coquereli
TTTCGGAAACCCCTCAATTCCAGGAAAACCACAATACCTAGTTACCCTCCCTCAGGACAGCCCGGCCACAGCAGGGCCTGTGGCAAGCCCCATGGTCTCTGTACCCAATGATCCCTGTAGCCGGAAGAACCTAAGCATCATTTAGCTATTGCTGCCCTGTCAGATGTACTCAGGAGAGCATGACCAGGATACTCCCCCACCTGGATCATAAACCTTACCAAACTGTGTTTTGAAAGACATCTGTCCATTCATTTAGCTTAACTTGTTAAATTATTGCTGCAAACTTATTTCTAATATTTCTTATTATCTTTTTAATGCTTGTAATGATGTCTCCCATTTTATTCTTATTATTGGTAATTCATTCTCTCCCTCTCTCTTTCCTTTTCCCTCTATCTCTCCTTTTCCCTTTCCTTGTTTGTTCTTTCAATCAAACTTGCTAAAGATTTTTCAAGATTTTGTGTTCTCATGAAGAATTGACACTTTTAATATAATTAAGTATCCCTCTATGTCTCTTAATTCTTCTTAAAGTCTAGTTTGATATCAATCTAGTCATACCAACCCTCTTTTGGCTAATGTGGACTTAGTATGTCTTTTTTCCACTCTTTTACTTTTAAACGTTATGTATTTTTGTATTTATGGTGTATTTCTTTTCTTTTTTTTGA
>NW_012152300.1:5186-5517 GCF_000956105.1 Propithecus coquereli
ATAGTTACCACCTTTTCTTTCACAGATCTCATGAAGTAGGATCATAGTGTAGTCAAGGAGATTGGCACAAAAAACTACGCAATATATGATTCGCCGTGAAAAGTACTACGATAGGGACATGTATAAGTGCTTTATGGAGAAGGAGTCTTAGAGCTGAGTGTCCAGGAATTAATAGGTAGACAAGTGGATTGAGGCAAAACATTATAACCAATAGGAATAGCATGGACAAAGACTCCAAAGCACCAAATTATGCAGCGGGATTTTTAAAATTTGTTTTTCTTTTTGTTTTTTATTTTATAGAGACAGGGTCTCCCTATGTTGTCCAGGCTGG
>NW_012152300.1:5567-6592 GCF_000956105.1 Propithecus coquereli
TTTCGGAAACCCCTCAATTCCAGGAAAACCACAATACCTAGTTACCCTCCCTCAGGACAGCCCGGCCACAGCAGGGCCTGTGGCAAGCCCCATGGCCTCTGTACCCAATGATCCCTGTAGCCGGAAGAACCTAAGCATCATTTAGCTATTGCTGCCCTGTCAGATGTACTCAGCAGAGCATGACCAGGATACTCCCCCACCTGGATCATAAACCTTACCAAACTGTGGTTTGAAAGGCATCTGTCCATTCATTTAGCTTAACTTGTTAAATTATTGCTGCAAACTTATTTCTAATATTTCTTATTGTCTTTTTAATGCTTGTAATGATATCTCCCATTTTATTCTTATTATTGGTAATTCATTCTCTCTCTTTCCCTTTCCCTCTATCTCTCCTTTTTCCTTTTCTTGTTTGTTTTTTCAATCAAACTTGCTAAAGATTATTCAAGATTTTGTGTTCTCATGAAGAATTGATACTTTTAATATAATTAAGTATCCCTCTATGTCTCTTAATTCTTCTTGAAGTCTAGTTTGATATCAATCTAGTCATACCAACCCTCTTTTGGCTAATGTGGACTTAGTGTGTCTTTTTTTCCATTCTTTTACTTTTAAACGTTATGTATTTTTATATTTATGGTGTATTTCTTTTCTTTTTTTTGAGACAGGGTCTTGCTCTGTTGCCTGGGCTAGAGTACAGTGGTGCAATCATAGTTCACTGAAATCTCAAACTCCTGAGCTCAGGCAAGCCTTCCAGCTTGGCCTCCCAAGTAGCTGGAGCTACGACACGCACCAACACGCCTGGCTAGTTTTTCTATTTTTGTAGAGACAGGATCTTGCCATGTTGCCCAGATTGATCTCAAACTCCTGGGCTCAAATGATTCTCCCGCCTCGGCCTCCCAAAGTGCTAGAATCATAGGTGTGAGCTGCTACATCTGGCTGTGTATTTCTATAAGCAGCTATAATTTTACTCTTTTAAAAATATGGACTGAAAATCTTGTTAACTGAAGTGCTTCATCCATGTACATATA
>NW_012152301.1:0-728 GCF_000956105.1 Propithecus coquereli
CTGGAGGTGGCTGGAGAAGGTGGTAGCACAAGCAGAGTTCTAGAATAGGGTTGGCAGGACCTGGGCTAATAAGCTTGGACTCTTGATAGATCAGCGTCCATTTATATAAGGCCGCCTGCCAACCACAGAGTAAATTTAAAGAAAGTGGGAGAAGAATCAGTGGAAATAGAAGCAGAAGTGAATGAATCAATTAGCTGAAAAAGAACTGACAAATAAATCTACACGCTGGGTGTTTGCAATAAAACTCAACAAAATAGCCGCATTTCCGGCAAGTTTGATCAATGAAAAAGAGAGAGAACACAGAGGGAATTAAAAAATATGAGAGAATATTGTATTCAATTATGGGTAATTAATATGAAAATCTCAATGAAATGGATCATTTAAAAGGAAACTTTAAAGCACAAACTTTGAATTAAGGAGAGAATATTTCAAACGATTTCAAAGTGCTGCTAACCCCAAAGGCATTCTGACTAGTTTTGTAGGAGAGTTCCTTTGTACATTTAAGAAAGATGCTTCCTACAGCACGGAACAGGACAGATGTTCCAATTTACATCATGAAGCTAGTGTAACCTGGGCCCCAAAACCTGATAAAGAGCACAAAAAGGAATACACAGTTATCTTTCTTAGGCCCAAATACACCAAAATCCTAAGTAAAATATCGGCGAATCAAGCGTAGCGTGGAATTAAAGAACATACAGTGGCCAAGTGCGATATGTTTCATGGCTGTC
>NW_012152301.1:3448-3969 GCF_000956105.1 Propithecus coquereli
AAGAAAGAAAACTACAGGCCAATTATCATGGATGAATATAGACACAAAAATCTTCAACAAAATACTAGCAAAGTAAATCCAACAGCACATCAAAAAGATAATACACCACGATCAAGTGGGATTTAACCCAGGGATGCATGGATGATTCAACGTACGCAAATCAAACACAATACATCACATCAACAGAATCAAGGACAAAGCCATGTGATCATCTCAATAGATGAAGAAAAAGCAGCTGACAAAATTCAATATCCCTTCATGATAAAAACTCTCAACAAACTAGGCATAGAAGGAACATACCTCAACATAATAAAGACCATATATGACAAACCCACAACTAACATCATACCAAATGGGGAAAAGCTGAAAGCCTTTTTTCTAAGAACTGGAACAAGACAAGGATGCCCACTCTCACGCACCCTTATTCAACAAAGTACTGGAAGTCTTAGCCAGAGCAATCAGGCAAGAGAAAAAATAAAAGGCATCCAAATTGGAAAAGAGGAAGTCAGATTATGCCTCTT
>NW_012152301.1:5564-6019 GCF_000956105.1 Propithecus coquereli
CAGCCTCCGCGAGCGCTCCTTCACCCTCGCGTTGCCCTGGCACCCTGGCTTCCTCCTGGGGACGCTGCCTGTCCCGCAGCCTGTCCAGGGCCGGCCGCTCTCTTGGTACCACTGAGGGAGGGGGGTGGGCGTCCTCCTGGGCCCTCACTGCCACTTCCAGACCATTCTCCTTCCCTTCCCCAGGAAGGCGCCAAGTGTGAAGCCTCGTGTCCTGCCCAGTCCCATTCCCAGGTTTGCTTCCTCTTGCCACCCCCCCAAGACGTCGCCCCCACAGCTCTCTCGTTCCTGCATCAGTTTCCCCCTTTCTACTGGACTTTTCCTGTCGGCCCATAAAATGCTTTTATTTCTCCCATCTTGGAGAAAAAATGCCCCCTTCCTCACCCCAACCTCTCCCCCAACCATGCCCCATTTTTCTCCTTGAAAACACCTCGAAGAGTCGTCCATGCTTCAAGTTG
>NW_012152301.1:9741-11770 GCF_000956105.1 Propithecus coquereli
ACTTTAAAAGTGATTTATAAGAAGCCGCATAAACCTAAACCTGCGATCCTTCCTCTCCCGAATGTTCTCTGAGATGCGTCCGTCCCGCTCTCGATGCCCGATGGCGGCTCTGTGCCGTCTCTTTACGGACGGCCTTGTCTCACTCTGACGCACAGAAATGTATTAGCAAGATCAAGGCTCCTTCCAGAAATAAACAGATGCCAGATTAGACCACTCTTTGTATTGAGGCACATCCATTTTGGGCAAAGAGACAATTTTACCTTAAGATGTGGTAAAATTAAAATAGCCTTTTAAAAAGCTATTTTCTAAGTATCTGCCCTTAGTAAAGACAGTAATTAAATGAGACTTAAGTATTAAACAATAGTTACGCGGAGAGGAGACGGGGCCGTTGCCACGGTGATACGTGAGAGTCAGGTGCGAGTAACACGAAAATGAGCCATCCATGCTGAATACTCAGTGACTAAACATTAAACACAAGGACTCTGGAGTGACACTAGACTTCAGGTTAATGACACCATCAGTGTTCCGAGCTAAAACTCAGCTTAGGAACATTTATCCAGAGCTTTTCCAGCTTTCCCTGCTCAGGAGCATGCCTGGCTCTCTGGGGAGGAGGAGGTGAAGGGAGGACTCTACCCGCACTGGTTCCACTCTGGCCCCTGGAATGTCACTAACCACGCAGCTCCCCTGCAGCGGACCAAACACGGAGTGCCACGCAGTGGCTCAGTGATGGCCAGTCCTCAGGGACGTCTGTGCTCACATGAGCACCGTGGCCACTATCACGACCAAGCCGGGCCCAAAGGCACGCATCTGCTAGCACGTGCAAACATCCACACGGACACACGCAGTACACATGAGCACGTACATGCATTGATGAGCACACGCAAACATCCACATGGACACGTGCACCATGAGCATGTTCACGCATTGATGAGCACACTCAAACATCCACATGGACACACGCAATACACGTGATCACGTACACGCATTGATGAGCACACGCAAACACCCACATGGACACACGCAGTACACATGAGCACGTACACGCATTGATGAGCACACGCAAACATCCACACGGACACACGCAGTACACATGAGCAGGTACACGCATTGATGAGCACACACAAACATCCACACGGACACGTGCAGTACACATGATCATGCACACGCATTGACGAGCACACACAAACATCCACATGGACACGTGCACCATGAGCATGTTCACGCATTGATGAGCACACGCAAACATCCACATGGACACGTGCACCATGAGCATGTACACGCATTGACGAGCACACACAAACATCCACATGGACACACGTAGCAAACCACTGGCTCTCCACAAAGAGAAGCCGGCCTTCGCCCTCAGCTACCGGGAGGCGATCTCCCGGCCCTGGAGCGTCCTGCCTCACAGGAGTCCCTCTTCGCCTGGCGTCGCTGGGCCACGTGATGTCCGTTCTGCCTCCCGAGTGGCTGGGGACTAAAGGTCAAGGACTAAGACTCCTGGAAAACTCTGGACACCGAGGCCTGGTTGTCAGCACCGTGGGAAAGTGACACGTCCGTGACTCTGCTGGAGGGGACGGCAGGAGCTCCGTGTTTGGAACCCTCCTGGTCCCTGCCCCGCGGGCTCGTTCCCGTGGCCGACTTTAGTCTGCGCCTTTGCTGTGATAGACCGTTACTGTGAGTGCAGCAGCAGAAGTGAGTTCTGTGGGTGCTTCCAGCAAACTACCGAAACTGGGGGTGGTTTTGGGAACCCCTTGACTTGCAACTGGTGTCAGAAGCGAGGGCGATCGTGGCCGTAAAGCTCAAACAGGGAGGTTCCAACCCAGCTGTGTGCACGCTGAAATTGCGCACCTAGGGACGAACGTGAGCGTCCGGGTGCACACGGGCCCGGGCACCTGCGACAGAGGCTCACGTCAGACGTTGCTCTGAGCCCTCGCCTTGTCCATCCTAGGAGGTCAGACGGCAGATACCTCTTGGCTGGCCAGGACTCCAGAGGGTCATGTGACACGGGTGGCAGTAACGGGGCCCT
>NW_012152302.1:0-3361 GCF_000956105.1 Propithecus coquereli
TCGACTCTCCAGGGCTGCGTTTGGGGCGTGGGGGCCACACGTATCTCCTGCGTGGTTAGTGCGTACGCGAGAAAGACGCCATAGGTGACGGGTGTGCGGATGGATGATGGGTGGTTGATGGACGGGTGTTAGATAAACGATAGGTAGGTAGATAGATGGTGTGATTCCGAAATTATCTAACAAGATAAGGAAGACCAAGAAATGTGCTCTCTATGCAGAAACAAGGGACATGGTCAGTGACCGCCACCTTTGCCATGACTCTCCTGTCTCTACAGTGTTGCGTGGACACGGGGATGCCGACACCGTCTGTGCTCTGCAGATGAGCTCTGCTTACACTGTGCTACACGGAAGAGCATACGTCCTCCTTCACGTGACCCGCAGGCAAGGGACGCCGCCCTTGGTGACCGAACACACCAGGCTATATTAAAAGAGACAGCCCTTCGTTTACCTTCCTGTCTCGGGCTGCCAGATTTCACGTCATCGAGAGGGACTCGGCACTTCCCGCGGCAATGGCGGTAAGACGCGGCAGGGGTCGCGGGCGGTGCCTGGCCCTGCCTCGTAGGGAAAGTGGGGTGTGGGTCACAGGCGTGGGAGATGCAAGCACAGCTGTGTGCTCAGCAGGGGTGTGGGCTTCCCTGCAAAGACATCAGGGCCCACACCCTGCAACACAAATGGCAGCGAGGGTGTCTCGGAAGCTATGCTCACTGAGAAACGATTCGAGTTTCTTGGTTTCTTCAGGTCTGAGGGTTTCATCTCATATTTTTTTTTTTACATGCAAAAACCCCTAAACATACCAGTCTTCAGGCGGCACTGGGTTGGCAAACAGCAGACGTGTGCTTCCCAGGCTTTCTGGAAGGGGAGTTTTGCAAAGTATCTCTTCAGCATAGACAACAGGAAAGGCAGAACCACATTGGGACTTGCTTTCTGGCAATTTGGGCATTTTTCAGAGCTTCTGCTATGGCTTAATCCCTACCCTGTAGCGCGGAGACTGACAACCAAAGGTGCTCAGTCAATGTTTGTGGATAAACGCCAATTTACATAACGATGACTTAGAAGCAGATCAGACAATGCCCTTTATAAATTTACAGCCTAAATCTGATAACTAATTCTACGACAAACATTTATGGAGCACGTGCCACGACATCACCACCACGCTGATTTCCAGGAACACAGAGATGTGCATCGTGGCCCCATCTGTGAAAAACCACAACAAAGACAGAAACACACCCAGCATTCAAACCTGGAGGTAATTCCACAAAACGGAACTGAAGGAATCACACTTTTTCCCGGCTTTCATTATCCTGAAGATGGTTTATGGATGTCATCCTCAAACATGAACCCCGCGTCGATTTCCCGCTGGTCTAAACTGCCATAGCTCATACGATCAACCCACAATCTCATTAGAAAACATTCCCTTCTACCACAGTGCTCTGATAATTTCTTTAAGAAATTCTTATTGCAAAAATAAAATCAATTTTCTCAGTGGGTTTAATTGAGTAGCTATTATGTTTTGGCACTTGTTAAGGGAATACAAATGTTCCAACCTAAAGCAGCTTATATTTTAACGGTTTAGTTTTATAAAGGAGTTTCAGTTGAAATAATAAAGGAAACATAATAGAAGTCTATTTTTGTAAAAAAAAAATCTGATGATATTTTGTATGTGTTAGAATGTTACCGTAGAACCTAATCTCGTGCTGAGGCCGCGGTGTGTTACTGCTGTCCCCTGCTCTGATCTCACGGGTGCCCGTGAGCCTCGGTAGCTCCACACTCAGCCGAGCTCAGGGGGAAGGGCCACGTCAGCTTCTTTCCATGGCTCTGCGGGGCCTCCCTCCTCGCCCAGCCAATAGTAGGCGCCGGAGGTCTACTCGCGGGAGACTAAACGAGTGAATCGGGAAGACACACACCAAGTACAGACTCTGAACGTGCACATGACGTGTGAGGCAAAATTGCACACAGAGCAGAATTGGGTAGCACGCACCATACTTCTAAATCAACTGTCCTTTCTGAATCGAAGGCTACATTAAATAAAACGTGGGAAGGATGAACCTTAACCAGGCACGAGAACAAAGAGCCTTGTGATTTCTTCTCTGTCTCTCTGCATGTGTCTCTGTTCTTTCTCTCTCTCTTTCTGTCTCTTGCTCTGCTTCTTTTAAAATCCCTTTACACTAGTGTGCTGGTTGTTTCTCCCTTGTTTTATGATATAAGAAGACAGGTTATTTTTTACTAGTGCAAAGACAAAGAGACTTACTTTACTTCAGGTGAAATATGCACAAAGGGAAATTTTAAACAATGACATTTCTGGACTTTTGCAATTAAACAATGTTTTCCTCGACACTATAAAACAGAGTCACAAACCTACGTTCTTTTTCACTGTCTCCCAAAGAATCTGTGCTCTCAGAAGTTTACTCAAGATTTTTTTTTCTAGACATGATTTTTAAAATGTTTCTATGACACTCCTGCTGTTCCAGCGTGAGAGAATCTTTTAATATTTCAGGATTGACTATTTCAATAAATGCTCATGTGTTTTAAATCTCGAGTTTGCCATCTCTATGTATTGCATGTGTGTGTTAGGAATTTGCACAGAACGCACACGTGCACATTTTAACGACGAAGTCTATTCATTGTCTACACGCAAAAGCCCCAGATTTAACTTCCCTGAAACAAAAAATTTGATTATAAACTCATGAGATTACATGAAATTATATGAACTCTCAAATTTGTAAGACGTAAAAGGCAATAACGTCAGCTTCCTAAGTGCTTAATAAGCCAATAATTACCTCGATTTCAGTTGGTGCTGAACACCGGTCCAGGTCCTGAGAGCGGAACGGCACCAGGACGTTGGATAACACATGACCATGCGTCAGAGCCACCTCGAGAGGAGACGGCGTTTGCTCCCAGCTCAGGGTCTCTCCAGGGCTGTCCAAATTACTGTATTCCTCACGCTATTGTCTTCGAGTGTTTTCAAAAGCTATTGCTTGTCCCAGTATTTTTCTCATTCTTATTTCAAAATTATTTCTTCTTTAGAAAAAAAATTGGTAGCATGGAATTATTTGAATTTTTACAATTCTTCCTTGAACCATAGGTTGTGGATAAAAAAGTCACTTCCTGTTAGAATTTTGTCAGACTGTGGATAGTGCTTGAAACAGTTTCATCTATAGGAGTAACATTTAGAGTTGAAGCATGAGTAAAGTATCTCTGCGTCTGTGGTTCAGTTAGGCTTTCTATGTTTTTCTTCACATAAGGAATAGTAAAAGGTACTGTTTTTTATTAATCTTTTGCTCATCTCCCAAATTTGTAAAATGATCTCTTTTTTTAATTGTACATGTGGTATAATGTCGGAGCTTGCATACATTTTATGCTT
>NW_012152302.1:4534-4912 GCF_000956105.1 Propithecus coquereli
TAACACAAAGAGGATTCACTAGCCATTTTCTTACCAGAAACCAGACACTAATTGCATGCATTTCTCATCAGTAAAATCACAAAACGTAATTATTTGTCTGCTCCGCAAACCCCACACCTGTGACTAGGAGGAAAGGTGACTAAGAACCCACAGGGTGTGCAGACAACCCGGGCAGCTCAGGTTAAGTTCTCTATTTCCAAATATATACTGTTCTTCAGAAAAAGTCTGCTGTCTTTGCAAGTGGCTAGATTTATTTCTGGGAAAATTACAGATCTCTTAAAACGCAAACGTATCAATTTCTAAGTTGCTAATTCTTGGATGAGGTTTCCGGGAAATTAGATTCATTCAGGAATTTGTAGGTGGGGTTGGAGGGCCTAC
>NW_012152302.1:7527-8734 GCF_000956105.1 Propithecus coquereli
ATATTCACATATTTAGTTCTTTCTGACTGCTAAGGCAGTCCTTACCGTATACGACCACATAATATAGATTCGGTTGTGCTTGTGTTCTCTACCAAGAACTGTAAAATAAAGTGCAATCTCTTAGTGCTCTCCCTGATAAATGAACTGCATGGGTATTTAATGATGGCAGGTAACAGCCAATCTCCATACTCTGTAAATGCTACTGTTACATCCCAAAAAGCTCTGAATGAACTAGAAGCAGGATACACTAACATGTCACATGTTACATGGGACATGAGCCTTGCTTTGCCATGGATGTAACCCCGAGAGGTTTTCCCTGTCCTTCCTAAAGTTTTTTCTTTTTATTTGCTTATCTTTTTCCCATATGAAAGTCAAATTTTGGCATTTCTCATTTGCATAGAAAATATAGATCATTTATACATAATTTCTAAGACAAAGTCCCAACTGAAAAAAATAACCCAGGACAAAAAAATGCAACACTGTACATAGGTCCCGATAAAATAACAGAAGTGGGCTTGGTGGGTGGGGAGATTTATTCTGAAGATCATCTTTAAAGTTTCATCTGAGAGAGAAATGCCAGTCAATGACCGAAAGTCATATTTTGGTGACTAAGATTTTTTTCGTCTTTTGGATTTTTTGAAGATACATACTACTTCCTGCGTGGCGTAGTAACTGAAAAACACCTTGATCAGGAAAGTATTTCATTTCCAGGACTGTGGATTGTGTTTAACAATAATGAAAGTATTGTATCATTACTACACTTAAGCTGTAGCTACAGAGTATTTTATTTCCGAGCCCACAGATTGTTTTGATAATGAGAACCCTATGATGCCAAAGTCACTGTTAGAGAATATGTACAGAAAACAGCATTTCATATTCTGGGAAACTAAGTGGTCATCGTGCATTTTCAAAAATGATTCTCGTCCGTTAGAACAGGTGGAAATATACCTATCACAGGCCAAAAGTGGACATTTGTCCTGGTTGTGTTTATTTACTTGTAGGAAGAGCCCTTCCTCTGTGGCTACAATCAGCAAGTGCCCCACAGCCCTGCTAGAATTCCTCAACAGTCCTGCACACACATGTGGACCACGAGTACACAGTTTTAATATTACAGAAGCTCAAAAGTTGAAGCTATTCTATCCAATTATGGTTGTTAAGATTTGCGACCACCAGGACGTAATTCAAACTCACCATTGTTTTGTATACG
>NW_012152302.1:8784-9092 GCF_000956105.1 Propithecus coquereli
TCTTCTCTTATTGAAAGAAATGTCCCTTCATTTGACATTGGTACATTCTCAAGTGAGTTCTAACATATTAGTAGTAGTTTATTGGGAATAAACAATGATCTGTGCAAAATCAAGTGCTTACCAGCACGTATTTCTCTGAGTGGAGGAAAAGCATTTCATTGTAAAGATAGAGGTTAATTTGGGTCCATTCTATTTGCACACACTTAGCAGCATGAATCAGGGTTCCCGGCCACACAGCGGGCAGGTGCAGCCCCACGCTGCTACTTGTGATGTCGGGTAACCACAGAACAGCACTGACGCTCGGCAGT
>NW_012152303.1:0-347 GCF_000956105.1 Propithecus coquereli
TGAGACCAGAGATTGCTTCTCAGCCTAAGAGGCCCAGAATTTGAATTTGCCAGTGTTTTGGAATTGGTTATGTTTGGGGACACCCATTTATGCTAATTAAGAAACCAAGTGTTCAATTCCCCTGTTACTATGGTATTATTGTTTATCATGCTGTTTAGATCAGATAAGGTTTGCTTTATGTAACTGGATGCTTGTGTACTGGGTGCATAGATACTAAGAATTGTTAACTCTTCTTGTTGGATCTTCCCTTTCACCATTATATAGTGGCCATCTTTGTCCTTTTTTGCTTTTGCTGTTTTAAAGCTTATGTTATCTGAAAATAGTATGGCTACCCCTGCTTTCTTTTG
>NW_012152303.1:3302-4012 GCF_000956105.1 Propithecus coquereli
TGTCACCTAGGTCACCTAGCTCCCGTGTCACACCACATTCCCTTCATCTGGTTCAATGTTACTTTGTTTCAGTGTTTACAGGACTCTACCAACCATGTCATTATCACTGATCACAGGACTGAAATTGCCTGTGGACTCCATCCTCCAGAAATATTTGTTAAATGAAAGAATAAAGGAACAGTTTATTAATCCTTTTTTAAATAGATAGGACAGGAAGCTTCTACTCAACCTTTCATACGTCACAGACTTCATTCTTGCTGTCCAGGCTTTTAGCGCCAGTCATTTCCCTATAAAAATTTTTGGAATTACGCTGCTCTGCAAATATTTAAATATAAATTAAGACTACAGTTATATGTAATGATATTCATATGTAAGTTTTGTAAGCATAACTTTTTGCCTTTTAAATTTAAATTATTATGTGTGCATTTTTTAAATAGTTGTATATATTTACGGGGCACATATGATGTTTTGATACAGGCATACAATGTGTAGTGATCAAATAACTGTAATTGGGGTATCTATCGCTTCAAGCATTTATCATTTCTTTGTTTTAGGAACATTCTAATCTCACTCTTTCAGTTATTTAAAAATGAACAATAAATTATTGTTAACTAATGGGCGTAAAAACACAGACAGAATGAATTAGATCTAGTGTTTGGTAGCACAAACATAACTTTTAAGCATTGATTCATTCATTCATTCATTCATCC
>NW_012152303.1:5827-6178 GCF_000956105.1 Propithecus coquereli
ACTTTTATTCATGCCAATTCCCTTTTAGTTTTGGATGTGTGGTTAGAGGTGATGGTTAAGAGTCAAGACTAGGAATGAATCAAGCCCGAGTTCTACGATGCCAGTTGTTCACATGTGGGAGAGGTGTTGCAATTACAGGCAAGAAGAAATCATGTGAGGTAATTCATCCCTTTGCTTTCAAAGAGAACTGTGGTGTTTTTTTTGTGTGCGTATGCTGTTTTGTGGCTACATTTGAAATAATTTGGTAAGGAGGGGAGGGAGAGGATGTCCAAATTTGGGGACTATGGTGGTTGCACAGGAAGATGCCTAAAACCAAGTTGAAGGGAGGAGACAAGAAGGCTAGAATTTCTA
>NW_012152303.1:7792-8398 GCF_000956105.1 Propithecus coquereli
CTAGTACCAGCTTTTGATGACCAGAATTAGATGCAGCAAAAGCCTTGAATCTGCTCAGTTCTCAAAAGATATGTTTTCTCCAGCAAGGTAAGCCTCCCTGGGGCAGACTGAGTCAGCTCTTAAAAAGGCAGTGAGCCATATTGTTGTCATTCACAGTTGTCCCCATTAAATTCCCTTTTGGAATTAGGTCAAGCATGGGCATTGGCTGTGTGAGGTTCAAAATGTTTTTGAATAACGGTTCAGATAATTGTTGGTGACGTATTACCGTGTCCACCTTTGCCTCTCTTGTCTTTCCTTCTTTTCATATATTTTTTTCTCCACTGACATACCTCAGACTTGCCAGTGGTGCCAGTGGCATTAACTAACCGTGATGGCCAACTTGGATTAAATCCTCCTTGCTACAGCATTCCAAACCCACTGAAGGCAAGGACCATATCACTGTGTCTTGACCACCTTTGTGTCTCTAGTGCCAAGCAGAGGGCCTTCCATATTAATATTCAATAACTCAGTATTTGTTACATGTGAATGAAAATACTTTCATTAGGCATTGAACACATTTGAAACATTGGCTAGGCTCTGTGCTTCTTCCTTAATTTTTTTTTTTCA
>NW_012152304.1:0-1856 GCF_000956105.1 Propithecus coquereli
GTCATGCACAACCGGTATAACTGTATGTCATTCCACCTATAACAGTTGCTGTTCATCCCCTGGGGCTTCCCTGAACAAAATGATGGCTCCATGAGTGAGGGGAAAGGAAAGAATAACTGTTGGCTAGTCAATTAACAGGCTTACTTCTGTAGTCCCCCCTTTCCATGTTCTGTCATAGACGTTGGATGTAATTTTAAATATACCCAAAATACATCATTGATTTCTGTTTCTGATGAGTGAAGAAAATCATCAGTTCCCAGGAAAGAGTTGAATTAATTTAAACAATGTGTGTGAGCATCTTTTCCAGAGACACAGTCTTTCACTTCCTTCCCATTTCTCTGTATGTAAGTATATAATTTCGGTAGTCATAATTTAGTTACGGTCACAATGTTTCACAATTTTCATCAACATTAAATCAAGCACCTACTATTTTCTGTGACAAAATCAATGTATGGATTCTTTTATTCACTTTGAAAATGCCCTTCCCTGCTGCACACGAAGTTCTGTCTGTACTGAACCAGTGAACCTTTTCCTTTCTCTATAATGCTTAGCATCATCATCATGTAAGTGAAGAAAACGTTCTCTGGAGCTTGATATTTTAGCATAAATAAAAAAGCAGACCTCGAATACTTCTCCCTTCATTTATGTCCCTCACATATACTAAAAGAAATTTCACTCATTTATGATGTGAAACATCTGCCAGCACTCTCTAGACAGGAATTGTTCTCCCATATTGTATGCTGATATTATAGGATACCAAACCTTGTCAGTTGGCAAAGGAATTCTGTCAATTGTTCTGTCTGCTTTACTTCCAACCACAATAACTATCTTTGTTATCATAGCTGCCTTTATAACTTTCTTAACAGTAGTGGAACTTATTTTTCTATAAGGGTTGAGGCTTTGAATAAAGCCTTTGTCTACCTGTCCTCTTCTTAAACTCTAGCAATTTTGTCCAGGAAAGCATTATTATACCATCGTATTAATACTTGGAAAATTCTATTGGTTTACCAACAAAATCACTGCTTTGTTTGAAAATTACACAAACCTTCAACGGCTTCTTGCCACTGTATGAAAATTTCATAACTGACAATGCAGCAGGAATTAGGAACAAATGGAGTGCCAGTCTGATTAAATTCAATATTCAAATATTTAATCTTTTACTTCTGATTCATCCTTTTACTTCTAATCCAGCTGCCCCTGTGAAATCATCACAGTTACTAATTCATTTGTCTCAGGCCATGAGAGTCCAATTTTATAGTAACACAGAGTTGTGGGAGGCTTTGTACGGCTGTGTTTGTCACTTTTGATTCATTGATTCATTTGTGTGAATTGAGCATATAACAATATATAATGATAACTATAAAAAGACAAATTTAGCACATGGAAATAACAAGCACATTGTGTGTAAATACGTGACACCTGATGAACTAACCAGCACAGTCCTTATCATACATATGCACACTTTTAAGAATATCATACTTATTGAGAAATAAAAGTTCCTGTGAAAATAACAATGTTAAATTTCAAAATTTGCAAAATATATGTGAACAGAATCTTTCCATTTCTCCCCCTGAAGCCTTCACTCCATCTGTGGACCATCTGATAGGCCACTGAGGCCGCAGTAGTCCATGGGCAATTGGAGAATGTCAACAAATATTTGGGCTACAGTTGCTCCAACCACAGAACGAGGAATTTGAACTCCAAATCCATGGTCATTTCTGACTTGAAAGTTCTACACCTCCTGTTTAATTTCATTTAAAGGAAAACTATTCCTACAGCAAACAGTAAAAGATGTTATTAGATTAATGAACTTGACTTAACAGTTTTTCCCTGCAAACTTCTTTTATTTTGACTTA
>NW_012152304.1:4506-4923 GCF_000956105.1 Propithecus coquereli
GTGCCATGATGTCAGCCTAGCTCACAGCAACCTCAAACTCCTGGGCTCAAGCGATCCTCCTGCCTCAGCCTCTCGAGTAGCTGAGACGACAGGCATGTGCCACCATGCCCCTCTAATTTTTTATACATATATTTTTAGTTGTTCAGCTGATTTCTTTCTATTTTTTTAGTAGAGACGGGGTCTCGCTCTTGCTCAGGCTGGTCTCGAACTCCCTAGCTCAAACAATCCACCTCCCTCGGCCTCCCAGAGTGCTAGGATTACAGGCGTGAGCCACCGCGCCCGGCCTAAACTGTGGCTTTAAATAAAAAAATATAGCACAAGCAAAATGTTCCACAGTATATTTCCCCCCAAAAGATCTAAGATATTCCAGTACCTTAACTCTAGCTTCTACTATTTCAGTCAAATTTTATTTCAATA
>NW_012152304.1:8497-8820 GCF_000956105.1 Propithecus coquereli
ATCCAGGATCTCACATTGCATTTAGTTGTCACATCTCCTTTGTCTCCTTCACTCTGGACAGTTCTATAGCCTTTCTTTGTCTTTCTTGACCTTGACGTTTCTGAAGAGTACTGGCTAGTTTTTTGTAGGCTGTTCCTTAATTTTAGTTTGTTGCTGTTTCCTCACGATTAAATTCAGCTTATACACTTAGGGCAAGAACACCACTGAAGCTATATTGAGCCTTTCTCATGCATCGTGTCTGGAGGAACATGATGTCAAATATCTCATTACTGATGATAACTTTGATTTCTCAGTTAAGGTCAGGTCTACCAAGTTTCCCCACT
>NW_012152304.1:12210-13446 GCF_000956105.1 Propithecus coquereli
AACCTCAAACTCCTGGGCTCAAGCGATCCTCCTGCCTCAGCCTCCCGAGTAGCTGGGACTACAGGCATGTGCCACCATGCCTGGCTAATTTTTTCTTTATATTTTCAGTTGTCCAGCCAATTTCTTTCTATTTTTAGTAGAGACGGGGTCTCGCTCTTGCTCAGGCTGGTTTCGAACTCCTGAGCTCAAACAATTCGCCGGCCTCGGCCTCCCAGAGTGCTAGGATTACAGGCGTGAGCCACTGCGCCCGGCCCCAAGTTCCTTTAAAGCGAGGTGTGACAGTATGACCAAGTTCTGGCCAATGAGATGAATAAAAGTGACATTTATAACTCTCAGTTATTTTCTTAAAGAAATGGGTTGTGCTCACCACTTCCTCTTTTTCTTCTTCTTCCTGATGGCTGAGACCATCTTAGGCAAAAACATGGAAGTTACATGCTAAAGAAGTGACATGTTAAAGGCAACACACTAGAGGAGACCTGAGCCTTACCCCCAAGAAGCTGCTATGTTATGTATGGTCAGCTTGCACTTAGGTTGAAACATGAGAAAGAAATTAACTTCTGTTTTTCTTAAGCTACCATTATTTGGGGATCTTTGCTATAGCAGCTAAACCTGTAACTATTATAAGGTTAATATTTGGATGTAGGACTTTGGTAAACAGAGATATAAGTAATAGTGATATAGCAATTGGACAGGGAATAGCAATATTCAGATAATCCAGGGTAGAAAGCTGGTGACTTTTGTTATACCGTAATAAGTATTTGGTTAAACTGTTACCTGCCATACATTGGAAGGTAAGCCATAAACTCTCACAGCCTATAATTCTAATTATAGTTGGAAACTAGTGGGAAAAAACTCAGAATTTTGATGTGTGTTGGCTGTTTCTTGCCACTTAAAACAAGTCTTACAAAAGGGATGAAGTCAGAGATAGTTTCCCCTAAAAGAGTAGAATTCAGTTTTATGAAAAGAGGCTTTCTCTGTCTTGTCTGAAATCTAAATGAGTAAAAGTATAGTAATTTGGGTGCTCAAAAGGTTGAAAAATCCAACTGTTCTTTACTAAACACTGAAAAAAGAATAGGAGGTAGCTCTCAAAGGCAGCTCTAAGAGGAAATTAGAACGTGGCCCCCAAACCTTTCGTGGGCACCTCTAATAAAGTCCTTGGCAAACAATAGGAGCCAACTCAGTTCAAATATCTGTAACCAAAGTGTTTGTACCCTACAATATTCTGAAATTTAAAAA
>NW_012152305.1:0-932 GCF_000956105.1 Propithecus coquereli
AAAAAAAAAAAAAAAAAAAATCTGGGGTCCAGGCACTGCTCACACCTGTAATCCTAGCACTTTGGGAGGCTGAGGCAGTAGGGAGGTGGGAGAACTGCTTGAGGCCAGGAGTTCAAGACCAGTCTGAGCAAGAGCGAGACCCCATCTCTACAAAACATAGAAAAATTAGCCAGGCATGGATGGTGCACACCTGTAGTCCCAGCTATTTAGGAAGCTGAGGCAGGAGGATCGCTTGAGCCCAGCAGTTTGAGGTTGTAGTGAACTACGATGACACCACTGAACTACTAAATTCTAGTTCTGGCAACAGAGCAAGACACTGTTCTCAAAAAAAAAAGAAGAGGGGAAATTGCTGATATACCTTGCTTAGTTCCCTCTAATAGTTACGTTTTACAAAACTATAGAATCATATCAGAACTAGGATTTCACCATCGGTACAATCCGCCAGTGCTATTCAGATTCCCCAGTTTCACCTGCACTCGTTTGTGCGTGTGCGAGTATTCGGTTGCGCGCGACACAGTCGCCTGTGCAAGTGCAGGTGCTCGCCACCTCGGCCAGACACCGAACCGTTCCGACAGCTCAGACAGCTTCTGTTGCCCTTTTATGTCCAAACCCTCCTCCTTCCTGCCCCACTCCGGTCCCTAACCCTTGACAACCATTGATATGTCCTTATTTCTAAAATGTTGTCATTTTAAAGTTTCATATAAATGGAATCGTACACTCTGCAACCGTTTGAGATTGGCTCTAGTGTTCAGCATACTTTCCTGGAGAGTCATCCAAGTTGGCGCGTGCAGCAACAGTTTGTTCCTGTTGCCGAGGAGAATCCCATGGTATGGACGTACCACAGACTCTCCCATTCACCTATTAAAGGACATCTAGGCTGATTACAGTTTTTAGATTTTACACACAAAACAGCTATGAGCATTCATGTTTCA
>NW_012152305.1:1867-4713 GCF_000956105.1 Propithecus coquereli
AAATGAAGTTCTTAAAAATCTCAACTTGACCAGATATGAAACAATTTAAAAACCTTTAAAGGCGTATTGAGAAAAAACAGGCTTTTTAAAAAACATGTTTGTTATTACCAAAAAAGACATCTTTTAGATAATAATAAAAACCCCATGCTGCATAGATAATGCAGATAGTTCTAGTTATCTGGTCAACGGGCAAAAAGCAAGCACTTAAGGTCTTCAGCTCCAATCTTTCGTTCATTTCTTACTGCTGGAATTTCATATTCATTTCTTCTTGTTGGATGACTAACCAACGATGGTAGAGATGGTAAGCCGGCATTTACTCAGCCCCGCCCTGCTCAGCCTCGGAGCGGAGGAATTCTCAGCTGGTGGATCGGCCGCTTTCATCTCTTTGCCATCTTGTGGTTTAGGGTTTTCTGGGCGTCTGGGAGGTAATTGAGGTTGCGGGGTACCGACGTTGAGGCGGCTGCTGACCTTGGGTCTCATCTCCTTGATTCTCTTTGTCCTCTTCATTGCCGTCCTCTCTGGGCTGTCTTTGGGAGGAGGGCCCCTGCAGAATCGTGGTCTATAACCCCGATACATATTCTGTCTTACTGGTCGACCCTGTTCTCCTGCACCCTGGCTGTCAGCGCCCTCCATCACTCCTCCCTGCACAGGAGGGTTGGGATACTGTGGTCCACGCCCACAGGGTCTCCGCATGCAGTAAGGTGGGAACCTTCCCTTGCGGTGGGGCTGCCTTGCTGGCCTGGCCTTCAGGAGCACTCTCCGATCCCTCATTCTTTTCCCCACTCTCACTGTTCTGATGATTCTGCTGGTAATTGCGTGGAGGACCCCTGCGACGTGGATAGCGTCTGTAACGGTTACGGTCTGCTGCATATTGACTGCGTTGAACTGGATTCCACCAAGGCCTGTGACATTTGCTGCCTCCGCACCCTTTTCTCCTTCAATAACATCAAACTCCATGGTCTCTCCATCTCCTACACTGCGAAGGTGCTTCCTGGGGTTGTTCTTCTTTATGGCATTCTGGTGTACAAATACATCTTCCTTGGTGTCATTCCTGTTGATGAAACCATATCCGTTTCTTACATTGAACCATTTTACTGTCCCCAAAACCTTCGTTGCGATGACCTTCTTGTCCCCGCCGGCAGGCGCCGCCGATGTGAAGCTGCCCGGCCACCACTCCCTGCGCCGCTGCCAGTGGTGCGGCGCTTGGAGTCGGCAGCGCTGAGGGCGGGGGCGGCGGGCGGCTGCTGGGTCTCGGCCTGGCTGCTCCTGGTTACAGTGATGGTGACTGGGGCCGGCTGCGGCAGCTGCGGCTCCTCCCGATGTGTGATGGTAACTAGGCCGGGGGCAGCGGTGGGGCTGCACAGAGCTCTCTGGGGTCCGCTCTCCGCTCCCGCTACCGATCCAGCTCCTTGAGCTTCTTAAGTGAGGTCTCCTAGACTTCCTTTTTCCATTATGCCACTGACTCTGAGACCCGCTGGCACTAGGACACCTCTGTTGGGTAATCAAGCCATAAATCAAAATCTTCAGTCTTGGCCAGGCATGGTGGCTAACGCCTATAATCCTAGCACTCTGGGAGGCCGAGGTGGGAGGATTGCTTGAGGTCAGGAGTTCGAGACCAGCATGAGCAAGAGCGAGACCCCCCCATCTCTACTAAAAATAGAAAAAAAAATTTGCCAGGCAACTAAAAATAGAAAAAATTAGCCAGGCATGGGGGCGCACACCTGTAGTCCCAGCTACTCAGAAGGCTAAGGCAGGAGGATCACTTGAGCCCAGGAGTTTGAGGCTGCGGTGAGCTATGATCATGCCATTGTATGCCAGCACTCCAACCTGAGTGACAGAATAAGACCCTGTCTCTATAAAAGAAAAAAAAAATTCAGTCTCCAATTCTTGCACTGCCCAGCTCAAAATGTAGCCTGGGTCTGAGAAGAATGCGCCTGTACCCAAGGACTCTAAGACCTATTTCATCATCTATCAAATCACCAGTAAAAACCCAATCTCCAGGGGATTCTATTTCAGAAAAAGCAACAAGTTAGGGATGTTTTGATCAATCCGTGCATTTTTGTCACAGATCTCAACTCTCTTCCAGGAAATGCTTTTATTTGACTGGGTATCGTTTTTTTGTTTGTTTTGTTTTTGTTTTGTTTTGTGGTTTTTCTTGATGGCAAATATTTTTAGGAATTTAGTAGCTCTAGATGCTGGCTTCCATTCAGTTTTCCAGGATCCTTGCTCAGTTACTTTTTGGGGGAATGTCTCAGACCTACTTACCACAGAAAGCACCCATCATGGCATATGGCTGGCCATCTATATAAAAAATAAAATATCAGAAAGTGTACCCCCCACCTCTCTCTAAAGGTGGTAAAAGACTCAGATTTCAAAATGTTCTTCTGATTTTGGAGATATACTCCAAGGATCAGTTCAACTTGAGTTCTATATCATGCAACCAACCATTCAGCTAACAATTTGGCACTCATGGTGAGGATACATATATGCTAGGCTCGATTCAAGAGCAGTGACTTAGTACAAAATGCAGTTAGTTCAAATGATCCTGGCTGGGATGCCAAATTTAGATGTTTGTGTTGCAAGTATTATTGCTTCCCCTTTTCCTCTGTTAAATATTTATACACACACACACACACACACACACACACACATTTATGTACACAATATGCTAGGACACTGAGTGGGCATTTTTTGCAACGCAAACTAAAAATTCATAGGCATATGCCTGGCAAACCAGATAGGAGAGATAAGAAAGAAAAGCACTCTTACAGAGAAGGCTCTCACCTAGCGATTGGCATAGAGAAGACCAATTCCTCAAGACCCTCAACTTGACATTTAATGTCATG
>NW_012152305.1:4763-5279 GCF_000956105.1 Propithecus coquereli
ACCACAGACTCTCCCATTCACCTATTAAAGGACATCTAGGCTGATTACAGTTTTTAGATTTTACACACAAAACAGCTATGAGCATTCATGTTTCAAGCTTTCATGCGAACCTATGTTTTCATTTTTCTGAGACAAATGTTCACGAGTGCAATTGTGCTGGGTAGTATGGTAGTTGCATTTTTAGTTACCTTTTTTTTTTTTTTAAGAAATTACCTTGAGGCCAGGCGCGGTGGCTCACGCCTGTAATCCTAGCTTCCTGGATGGCCGCGTTGGGAGGACCGCAGCAGCTCAGGGCTTCGACACCAGCCTGAGCACAGTGAGACCCCGTCTCAAAAGACTAGAAACAAACAAACAAAAAAAGACAAAAAAATACACAAAAAACCACAAAACCCAGCCAGGCATTGTGGTGCGTGCCTGTAGTCCCAGCTACCCGGGAGGCTGAGGCAGGAGGATCACTCACAGCCCAGGACCTGGAGCTTGTGGTGACTAGAGTCACTGCGCTCTACCCAGGCACCC
>NW_012152305.1:16478-16763 GCF_000956105.1 Propithecus coquereli
GTTTTGATAACCACTAGTGCAATGTCTGAGGAACTCATTTGTGATTTTGACTTCTTTTCATACTATCTGCCCATTTTCCAGATGTACCATTATAACAGGGAGATCGTGATAAGGAATGTATTATCTCATGATAGATGGAAGGATTGAGCTATATGATAAATGAATGTGATACTTTAGAGATGGTGGGAATTATTAGGATGTAATAAGCTTATAACTTAACCACATTACAAAGAGGAGTCCTTAGCACAATCCTGTTTCCCCTGAGTCACAGACATGGATAGTGTT
>NW_012152306.1:0-300 GCF_000956105.1 Propithecus coquereli
GTTCTAAATAGATTCTGGTTATAAGCCCTCTGTCGGATTTGGTACTGGCACAAAAACAGAGCCATTGACCAGTGGAACAGAACTGAGAACATAAATATAAAACAATCCTCATATAGCCATCTAATCTTTGACAAACCAGACAAAAACATACACTAGGGAAAAGAATCTTTATTCAATAAATGGCGCTGAGAAAACTGGAGAGCCACATGTAGAAGACTGAATCTGGATCCACACCTCTCACCTCTCACAAAAATCAACTCAACGCTGGGTCACAGATCTAAACCTAAGGAGTGAAACTAT
>NW_012152306.1:1870-2113 GCF_000956105.1 Propithecus coquereli
GTTCTAAATAGATTCTGGTTATAAGCCCTCTGTCGGATTTGGTACTGGCACAAAAACAGAGCCATTGACCAGTGGAACAGAACTGAGAACATAAAATATAAAACAATCCTCATATAGCCATCTAATCTTTGACAAACCAGATAAAAACATACACTAGGGAAAAGAATCTTTATTCAATAAATGGCGCTGAGAAAACTGGAGAGCCCCATGTAGAAGACTGAATCTGGATCCACACCTCTCACC
>NW_012152306.1:4306-5344 GCF_000956105.1 Propithecus coquereli
ATACATCCAATAAAGGACTTGTATTAGATTATATTAAGAACTCTTTTAACTCAGTAAGACCAAAAAAATTCAATTAAAAAAAAGGTAAAATATTTAAATAAACACTTTGCTGAAAAGAGATGCACAGAAGGCAAAAAAAATAAAAGTACGATAAGTGTCCTGACATCAATAATCATTAGGAAAATCCAAGTTAAGAAAATGCAAATTAGGAAAATTCAAAACCGCAATAAGATACACACTTATTAGAGTGGGTTTTAAAACGGTTGGCAATTCTAAGTGCTGACAGGATGTAATGTGACCTGAACTCTCATTCCCATTGCTAGTGGGAATCACAAAGGTACAAGCCTTCTGGAAAACTGTTTGAAAGCTTCTTATAAAGTAAAAGATTCACTTCTAAGTATTTATTCTAGAGAAATGAGCACATATTTTCTCATATAGACTCATTTCTGAATGTTTATAGCAGCTTTACTCATTTTAACCAAACATCCGCTGACTAATTAATAAACAAAGTGTTGTAAATTTATACAATGGAACACTACCCAGCAATGAAAAGCAACAAACTACTAAAACATGCGACAGCATGCTTATTTCACACCGTTGTTGCCTGTTAACAAAATCTGGGTTGATGGTAGGGTGATTCTTGACTTGTATTCTTGTTCCTCTCATTTTTTATTAACAATCATCAGAGTACCTCAGTTTCTATTTCAGGGAGCAAGGGAGAGTGATTCAGATTTACTTATTCAACCACACTCTGTGACACCTCCCACACTTCACATGTAATTTGAAACGGCCTAACAATCTAAGACTTTATTTGTGAAGTTTTGTGGAAACAATAAGACCACATAAAATATACAATGATTCTGCAAGTAGAATTAGACTAGGAAGGACACAAACAAGAGGAGATTGGTAAAAATTAAAATATCAACAAGAAAAACTATAAAAGAGAAAAGATTAAATTAAAGAAGCAGTATATCAAAATGGGAGTGATTAAGTATGATATAAAAAAAGAATAGTAAGTGGGATAAGATAATTTATATA
>NW_012152306.1:5805-6183 GCF_000956105.1 Propithecus coquereli
TTTATCCTGTAAAGTCATGGTTAAATTTATATTATCTTTCAAAAATGGAAAGGGATGCTGGATCCACTATTTTCTCATGCATGCATCTTTTTTTGATAAAAAGTAAAATTCCAAACAGTCTATCAAATCTGTAAGGCACTCAGTGATATGTCTCACTGATGTGTAATGCCAAGATCATCAATTATCTCATCAATAATTTTTGTTAAATTATGGAACATGTCATAACAATCTGTAAAAATTGTTCTTCAAGCTTCTAACTCTCAATTTTACCCTTCAGTTTTACCTATTATTGAAAAATATTTTGCATTCCTTCCTTGCATTGACATATCTAGATCACTGAAAACACCAAAGACATGAGATATATAAACAAACCTATAC
>NW_012152307.1:0-343 GCF_000956105.1 Propithecus coquereli
AAGCAAAAGATCTCTATAAGGAGAACTACAAAACACTGATGAAAGAAATCATAGATGACACAAACAAATGGAAAAATCTCCTATGCTTATGGATTAGTAGAATCAACATCATTAAAATGACCATTCTGCCAAGTGATTTATAGATTCAATGCAATCCCCATCAAAATATCAATTTTGTATTTCAGAGATCTAGAAAAAATAATTCTACAATTCATCTGGAACCAGAAAGAGCCCAGATAGCTAAAGCAATCTTAAGTAAAAAGTACAAATCTGAATGCATCACATTACCTGATTTAGAATTATACTACAAGGCTGTAGTAACCAAAACAGCATGGTACTGGTA
>NW_012152307.1:2132-3095 GCF_000956105.1 Propithecus coquereli
TTTTTTTTTTTTTTTTCTTTACAAATCCTGGATCAACCAGGCAATATACTTACTACTATCTAGGACTTCATCTTTACCTGCATTTTGGGCCGCTTCCCCCTGAATTCAAAGCGAACATTTACCATTAGCACTCTTAACATTGTCCATATCCTTTTGCCATCATATTTCAAGCCTAGTCCCTCTGTAGGTCTATCTCAAACATCAGTGTATTATATCAACCCATTGGTGAGCCAGGACCAATTATTTCCTCCTGTAATGATTGCCCTAGGAAAGCAATCATGTGTCCACAAATGTAAGCTGAGGAAGAGGCATCAATTCAACAGACAGATATTATGGGAAACCGGGCCTGTTTATATGTATTTTTTTAACTTCTGAATTTGTTTGAGCCTGATTCTGAATGTGTCTTTCCATCATACAATAGATTATCACTGTTTCTACTCAATTTAATGACTCAGAGGCTATCTATGAAAACCCAGGTCATGGTGCAAAACCCCTCTTGTCACTTGATACATGGTCCCTACTAGCAATTACTGCTTTCAAGAGGGATTAATTCTGTGCCGTGGAAGGCATAGTTTTGCTCCAGAATCCTTGGGATCTTTCTGCTACTATTTTTTTATTTGGGCCTGAGAGAGACAGCACTTTGTATTCTCATCCTCCTTGGATACCTTTTCCATCATTGGATCTTCTGAGTCACATGGCCTGTGTTACAGAGCAGATTTCATATTAACATGGATCTCCTCCAATGGCCTATCTCATTTGAGACCTCCTGAAATACATCCAAATCCAAGCTCTGCCTCTTATTAATTGTGAGATACTGGAAAATTAATCAAGGCTCTGATTTCTGAATTATAAACATGATGAAGA
Organism: Propithecus coquereli; assembly: GCF_000956105.1. Classification (NCBI taxonomy): domain Eukaryota; kingdom Metazoa; phylum Chordata; class Mammalia; order Primates; family Indriidae; genus Propithecus; species Propithecus coquereli. Next base: position 2,997 of record NW_012152307.1, read on the forward strand.
AGAATGCCCTACTTTCTAAAGTTCTTGTAAAGAAAACTATATGAGTAGTATTTAAAATGTCATTTTACTGCCAACATGATCTATAACAGTTTAAATTAA
>NW_012152307.1:12865-14242 GCF_000956105.1 Propithecus coquereli
TTGATATGTTACTACATGTTACTGATATATATCTATGCTTCCTTCTATCATTCTATCATTCCATCTTCTTTTTCATGTATAACAAATTAAATTTCAGATGTAATAGCATGCATATCATTAATTGGAGTTCACTATTTTTATTTTCTTTCTTTTGATGTGTTTTACATACAATTGAAAACACGGATATTAAGTATACATTGTCTCAGTTTTGACAAATATACGCATGTTTGTAAGACATCCAGAACACACTGACAAATTGTTTCAGGTTGTTAGGTAGTTAGCAAGGGATGCCGGGTTTCCTAGGGATCAAAGTTTGTGCCTTGCCTTGGTGCAATTGTTCCAACTGGGAAGAAGGATGGGTGGGTCCCAGGCCCCCATCTTGTTGCTCCCCCAACTTAATCCTTCCCTGAGCTACTACCATACCTGGGGGAGAAGGGAATACCCTACAAATCTGCCAATCATAACTTAGTATGCCAGCTGCAAAGGAATGTAGAGGACTCTCTAGCCCACCGGCCAAGCAACATAGGTACCATGGAGTCTGGAAAGTGACCTAGAACAACCACATGCATGTTAAGACTCAGGTCATCTAACTCCCAACTGTCCAATCAAAGGGGTTCCATGGTTATGTCTGAGCCACAGGGAGGTCTCAATCCAGGCAGCATAAAACAAGATGCAGGATATAACCAGGCTCTTCCTTTTGCTCTCCCTTTGCTGCAACAATGGGTCTGATCATCACCTGTGGCCTATATATCATGCTCTGTAAACCTATATTTTGCTCTTGCTCTATAATTCTATCTTTCTCTCCTCAATAAACCTCATTTTCGTGCTTGCTTTACTTTGGTGCATCTGGTCATTCTTCCACCATGAGAGCTCTAAGAACCAACATTTCAGACTGAAACCTGACAAGATTTATAAATGTTAAGATCTTTTGAGTAACCCCTACACCAATAGTCCCCCAGTTTAAAGTACTTGCTAAAACCAAAACTTGCTAAAATTGTCAGTTTTCCTAGTTAACTTGAGCCCGCAGAATATACTTTCCCAGCCTTGCTTACCCTGAGGCCATTTACTTTGGAGAACTGCTTTGCCTGGCACATCGCATTCTCGTTTTCTTGTTCATTTTACTACTGATCAACCTGCTTCCCTGAGACATATAAAACCTTTGCTATGGCCAGAAGGCAGTGGGTTTTTCTTTCACAGTGACCCTCCTGATAATGGTGAATAAAGACTTTCTTTTTTCAGGTCACCTCTGGGGTGCTTTTTGACAAGTAGACATAACGGTCTTTTCTTTAGATCATAAAATTATGTCAAATAATTACATAATTAATGGGAATACTATTTTCAATTTACTGAAACATAAATTGATGACAAACCAACAGA
>NW_012152307.1:17877-18289 GCF_000956105.1 Propithecus coquereli
AAAATGGCTCCCTATTGTGTACAGTTGAAAATGTGTACAATACCCACGTGTTCCCCACAGATCAGGTTTCATAACTTCTTTCAAATATGACCTCTCTTTACCTAAAAAGAGATTTAGACAGCACAGGCAGCTCCTTATGTTCAGCGGAGAATATTTTGATGCAACCTATAGAGATAGGGAATATGGTACCCTCCTGCCCTATAAATCACTATCATTTGCCTAATTTTCACATTCACTGACATAACACAAAACTTGAAATTTACACAACAATTGGAGTCATGATGGTAGTATCAACATTTGTTATTCAAAAAGCTCAGGTGAAGAATGTTAAGAGAAGCAATAAAAGGACACTTATTGCATTTCCCTATTTCCCTTCAAAAAGCATAGTAGAACAAAAAATCTATAGGTAAAA
>NW_012152308.1:0-395 GCF_000956105.1 Propithecus coquereli
GACAAATACCACATAATTTCACTTACATATGGAATCTAAAAAGGTTGAACTTGCAGAAGCAGAGAGTATAATGGTGGTTAACCAGGAGCTTAGTGGAGGGGAGGGAATTGGGGGAGATATTGGTCAAAGGATAAAAAATATCCATTAGACAGAAGGAATAAATTTAAGAGAGCTATTAATATTGTTCAACATAGTTGACTATAGTTAATAATAATGTAATGTATACTTGAGAATTTCTAAGGGAGTAGATTTTAAGTGTTCTTACCACAAAAAATAAGTATATTTTATGATTCCTATACTAACTGGCTTCATTTAAGCATTCTAACATATATACCTATTTCATTTTGTAAACCATAGATACATGCATTTTTATTTCTCAATTAAAAATAAATAAA
>NW_012152308.1:12035-13110 GCF_000956105.1 Propithecus coquereli
ATTTTGCTATTTGTTTCTGAACTTTCAAATAAAAGTAGGAAGCATATTTGCAAGCATTTTCTTAATCACCGATTTTAGCTGTCTGAAGTTCTTAAGGTGCCATTAATCTCACTTTGGTGTATACTTTCCCTGCAGCTCAATGTTAGTTGTAATTATAAGTGTTTTACTGACCTGCTTATTCAATTTTATTCCTAGAAATTGAAAAAAGTATTACAAATTAATATGTTTTCTTCATATCCCTTTGCTCATTATGGGTGGCCTTGAATTTGAATAAACTACCTTTCTTAGCTTTGTAGTTTTCTTAGTATTCACATGTTCACTTTTATGTACTAAAAATAGTGTTAATAATTTACATATAGGATATTTTATGCATAACTTCTGGGAGAAGTGTTCCAATAATGAGACTGGCATGTATCTCTTCAGAGTATCTTAGCAGTTCATAGATGGTGAGAAGTGTTGACGGTTAGCAAGGCCAGTGTACTTAGGGAAGGCCAGTGTACTAGTTTGGATGTTCCATGGCAGAATGTAAGGGGAAGGCAGGATTAAAGTACAAATAAGTAATTAAGTTGGGCATTAAGAGATCCAAACCAATTAGACAGCAATAGACTGTAGTTTCCCCTAGAAGGATTTAAGTGAAACACAAATAAGTAAACTATTATCAGAATGCAAGAGATCAAAACAATTGAAGGAGGTTTGGAGTAAGACAAAAAAAAAAAAAATATGGGACTGATAAACTAAAGCATTCTATACAAATGAGCCATACTCACCAGGGAAAAAGCAAAATTGTGCCTATGATCATAAAAATATTCAGGGAAATTGTTTCTATATTAATCTTAAAACCTCCTCTGCAAGGACAGTCTTAATAAGATTGGGCTTGGAGGAAAGATTTAATGTACAGTTCAGTACGTGATTAGAAAAGCTACCAAGTCAGAGAAATAGAGCTGGCCTCAGGGACTATGGCAGCACCACCGTAGTTTGTATGGAACCTGCAGATTCTTCCTGTCCTGAAGTATTCTGTTCCACTTTGTTAATATATTTTGGAGTTTGTTCTGTCATTCTAACAACATTAGTTATT
>NW_012152308.1:13160-14483 GCF_000956105.1 Propithecus coquereli
TGAAGCCTCGTAGTGTCACAGGTCACAAAAAATTACAGTGTTCAAGTTGCCACTCAAACTCAGACTTATCAAATATAGGCTGTCAAACTCTAGGGCCCATGTGCTTTCTTCTATACTAAATATGAAAGAAAATGATATATCCTCTCTCTCACTTCAAAAGACAAGTAAGATTCTCACCTACTCAAATTTCTTTGTGAAAATACAAAGAAGTACAAAGATGTCTTTCCCAAGTGTATATTAGTTTCTTGGGGCTTCCATAACAAATTACTACAAACAGGATGACTTGAAAAACAAATATTTCTTCTCACACTGTTCTGGAGGCCAGAAGTCCAAAATCAAGGTGTCAGCAGGGCCATGCTCCTTTGGAGTTTCTTGGAAAGATCTTCTCTTTCCTCTTCTTGGCCTCTGTTAGTTGCTGGCAATCTTTGACATTCCTTGGCTTGTAGCTGCCTCTGTCTTTTCACAGCTATATTCCTTCTGTATATGTCTGTGTCTGCATCTCCCTCTCCTTTTAAGGACACAAATCACTGTGGCCCACACTAATTTAGTATGATCTAACTTTAACTTGATTATATCTACAAAGACCTTATTTCCATATAAGATCACTTTCACAGGTGCTGAGGGTTAGGACTTCAGCATATCTTTCTGGATACAATTTACCTACTACGCTGAGTCATGCTAGGGCTACTGAGAAAAAAAAAAAAAAAACAGACAAAAGACATATTTTGTGGAGGTCTCTAAGTGATAGCCCTGTTTTGAACAGCAATATCTATGGTACACAGCAGAGGTATGATTTCCAGTACATTTTCAGCTTAGGACTAGGTTTCCAAACTTCTGTTAGTATTGTAGCCTCAGATTTTGTGTAGGGTGAGGCTGACATGTGTGCATAGATAAAATGGTACAGCATATGCCTAAGATGGGGTGATGTTAATGACAAAATATACATTTATCTCCTAGAAGAAAAGAAAATTCTGGACTGGTTCAGTAATATGTACTGTGTTGCTGAGCAAGTGGGTTAATGTTAAAACCAATAAATAAATAACAAAAACAAAACCTCTTTTGACTCAACTTGAACATCAGAATTCGTTTTCTGTAGATTCTAGCCTTTACAGTAAATTGCTTGGTGGATCCTAAGAACCCTTATAACCCACGTGATTCTTTATTTTTAGAAATCTTTATTTAGACTAGTGTCCTTTGTTTGACTTGTTAGTCAACCATGTTTCTTTTCCACTTGATACATATTATTAAATTGATTTCTATTCGATATACTGGATCCATGTAGTCTTTGCAAACGTTTCTCTTAAGTAGTTAAAACTCACTTTT
>NW_012152308.1:18932-20637 GCF_000956105.1 Propithecus coquereli
GTCTTCACAATACTAAATACCAGAAGAAAATAGAGAAAGGTGCACTTAGTTTCGAAGATAATAATGCAGTGATTTTGTGATGAGTCCAGTTTTAAATGTTCAAAAAGAATGGAATATTTTTTACTTTAATTTGGAAAAAAATAACTTCGTCATTTAAAGCTCTCAGGACCATGGTCACTATATTTTGTGTTTATGCAAAATATTAAGCAATAGCTTTCATATAAATGTATCAGTCTGCTAGCTTAATGTAACCGCATCAGACCAATCTGGCTCAACTTTTATGTAACAAAGTTACCAGTGGTTTTTCTGGTGCCATGGACCCCTAGGTTGAAGGCCATGTAAACTGGGTATGCCGATCAACCAAGGGTGCAAGCACAGGTGAAACCTAAGTGCTTGGACCAAGGAGTGGGTACCAAATTAAGAAGCGGTAAGCTCCAGAAAATCAATCAAATCAAGCCTCGGTGCACAGCCCATGGCAGGGTCCAGTCAGATCACACCTCTGGGCATCATCTCATTGCAAAATCAGTCAGATAATGCCTTCTTCCCCAGTAGTCATCAAACCTGACCCAGCCCCATCTAAGGGAGACGACTTTGAATGTTGGTTCTTGTCTCCTTGCTATTTGACTCACAATAAAGCTTTTCTTTTCTCAAAAGCTTGTGCCATGATATTAGCTTCTATGTGCATTGGGCAGTGATCCAATTGATTGCTCAGTAATATTAATATCTTTATTTTGTCACAATTAATAAATTTCTGGTAGATTACTTTCAATGGGACAGACACCATAACATGATTCCTTATCCTGATTTTGTGGTGATATTGGCGTCACTAATTACTGGTTATAAACTCTAAAGAGAGGGTTAGTTCATAGGTTACTTAAGCAAGAAGCCACCTTTGACCATTGTGCCTGAACATTTATTTCCTTTTCTGACTTTTGATATCTCTAATTGTCTGGATCAATAGGGCAGTGAGATTAATGGTTAGAGAATGTTAGCTCTGAAGTCAAATTACCTGGATTCAGATTTATATTCACATTTAGAAGTTGTGAGACACTAGAAAAGTTGCATATTTTTTTCTGGGCCTTGCTTTCTTTTTCTGAATTAAGGGAAAAATCATACTTACATCATAGAAATAATATGGTAAAGTGCTAGGTATAATGCCCAACACATAATAAGCATTCAGTTAATTATGTATTATATATGTCTAATTGTCTGGATCAATAGGGCAGTGAGATTAATGGTTAGAGAATGTTAGCTCTGAAGCAGATTTATATTCACATTTAGAAGTTGTGAGACACTAGAAAAGTTGCATATTTTTTTCTGGGCCTTGCTTTCTTTTTCTGAATTAAGGGAAAATTCATACTTACATCATAGAAATAATATGGTAAAGTGCTAGGTATAATGCCCAACACATAATAAGCATTCAGTTAATTATGTATTATATATGTATGAATACTTATATCAGTTATTAACAAAATGTTCAGATGAGAGTAAATGTTGAATGAATGATAGCGTTTATTGTTAGGAAAACAAGAAAAACAAGTGGGATGTAATGGAAATCAGAAACACAGCAAGAAGGAAGCAGTTATAGAAAAACAAGGAGGAAATGGTTGCAGTAAAATAAAAAGAGGGAATGGTCATTTTAGTCTTAAAGGATGGGGTAATTAGACCATGGAACACTGATCACCAGGGAATGAAAGAACACCAT
>NW_012152308.1:20687-21499 GCF_000956105.1 Propithecus coquereli
TACAGTTCATTGAATGTTGATATATTATACAGCCATATAATCACAAAAAAATGCTCTTAATGCTTTTTTGTAGTTAATCATCTACTTCCACCCTAAATCTCCAGCAATCCACTGAGCTAATTTCTGTCCCTACAGTTTTGTATTTTCTAGCATTCCATATAATGTGGAATCATAAAATATGTAAGCATTTGCATTTGGCTTTTTTAACTTAGCACAATGCTTTTGAGATTCATCCATGATGTTACATGTACCAACAGTCTTTCTGTTTTATTACTGAGTGGTAACAATGTTTTTTAATCTAGTCTTATAGTCACTGCCTTTAAATTGAAGATCTTGGATCATATACATTTGAGATATATACATTATATATACATATATTAATATCACTGGGTTTACATCTACCATCTTGATATTTTGTTTTCTATTTGCCCATTGATTCTTTGTTTTTCACACTTCTCTTGGTTTGAGTACATTTTATATTCCATTTTATCTCCACTATTGATTTCTTTTATTATCCCTCTTTAATTTACCTTTGTACTGGTTTTCCTAGTGTTAAAAGATGCATTTTCTACTTAACATATTCTACCATGTGGTGATGTAATACTGCTTCATATGTAATGTAAGATCCTTACAACAGTATACTTCTATTTTATACTTCCCACCCTCCCATCTACCATCATTTGTGCTATTCCTGTGATACATTTTACTTGTATCTGTTATAAATTCCATTAATATTTTGTTACATATTTAAAACAAAAATCCCACAATACTTTGTTATATATTTTTGTTTTAAATATGTAACAAAGCATCAA
>NW_012152308.1:23254-24979 GCF_000956105.1 Propithecus coquereli
GTGTTATTTACCCCATTTTTATCATCTGTGACTACATGTAGAAATGATAATATTTCATATAATGTGGTCTTCTTTTACTTATACTTCTTTAATTCAAGAAGTACAAGTAAATTTATTTCAAAGAAATTTTAAGAAAAAGTTTCAAACTCCTAGTTTTTGAACATTTAAGGTTATAATTTCAATTTCTAAGCTTCTTAAATAAAATGTTATTATAATTCTGGTTATATCTACCTCTTCTACTATATTGTCATTCTATCTATATAAGGGCCCATTCTGAATAAAACTATGTTAATGCTGAATATATTCGTAATGATACTCTGTGGCAATAGGAATTAGCCACTGCAGACATGTAAGATCAACTACAGTATCTCATAAATTTTAGAGGACCCAGCACCATAGAAAACGCATTCATTTTAAGAAATATAGCAATAACAATACAAGTTTCCTATGGAGGATCCTGAAATTACAGTTTTCATAGTTGCTCTACAACAGGGACATACCCTGCTCATTCTCATATCTCTGTAATCTCTGCTGAAACGCCAGGATTTTGAAACTGGCTATGAAATTAGATTTTTCCACCATGAGCAATGAGAGCTGTCATGACTCTGATCACTAAAGAAAGAAAAATCCTATGTTATCATGGTATATTTCTATCTCCCATGAATATTATCTCATATCACAATATGCAAAGGGAAGTGTACAAATTGAAGTTGACTTTTGTGTATTTAGAGATTTTTAGTAGAACTTGAGCTCTAAAATTTCTTTCCTCTGACAATATGTTATAAAATATATGCCTAATAAAAAATAGAGAGAGTCCTAAATTCAAACAAAAAAATAACCTATATGTCCAAAGCACTTTACATTTTTCCCCAAGAAATTTCTAATCTGTTGTTGGTAGAATTGAATAGCATGGGGCTTTCTAGACTACTTTCATTTCTGATTAGTCAAAACAATATGCAAGCACTCCCTTCGTCGTGTCTCTTTTATTATTTTAGTGCTTAGTATTGGTACAAGCTTATCACTTACATATGTAAATTAGAGTTCAGGTATTGCGGTCACAGAAAATTAGCTTGTAAGTTCAACTTTGTGTCTCATAGTTTGTTACTGGGCAAGTGACGTGAATGCTGCCAAAGTTGCAGCATTCTCATCTTTAAAATAGAGATAATTATAATTCCTTACTCTTAGACTTGTTGGGAAAGTACTGGGTATTTGTTCTGTGGTTATTAATTGTTTTAAAATTTCTTTTATGTCCCATATGGTGAGCTAAGGCAGAGGGAGATTCACAGGCTGTGGCTGCTCAAAGGACCAGTTATTGTTACGCAAATCCTGGCCTGAGTAACTAAAACTGGTTCACACTAAGAAATAGTCCTGATGGGTCTAAAGAATGACAAGAACCTTGAAAAAAAATGAGTTATCTTAGAAATAGTTCAGCAGAACCAAATAGTTTAAAAACTCATGGACAGATTTTAAAATTACAACTGTTTTAAAATCACTGGCATGGACATTCTCACCTCCTCACTAAAATAACTATAAAGACATATGTAAAACAGAGTAAAATCAGAGAAAACGATAACAATATTAATAGAAATTCCAGAATCTGAACAAAACGTTCTCTAATTATAAAACTGATAGTATGACTTTATAAAGAGCAAACACTCTGCTGCTCATGCCAGATCACAGTGGGACAACCTGCAGGGAAGTAGGCAGAAATCCACTTAGTTCTCT
>NW_012152308.1:37112-38162 GCF_000956105.1 Propithecus coquereli
TATCACTCCTCTGTTGAGATTACAATGGAAAGATTATTTACAATGTGCCACTGGTGTATGAAATGATCGGCCAGGGAACACTCAGGGAGATAATATAGAGATCCAGAAAGAGAAAAGCAGATGATGAGATTACAGTACATCACAGATTTACAACAAATTAAGCTCAGACCTTAAATTTTTATAGAAATTCACATGCATAGATATATAGATATGTAAACACAGATATATAGATATACACATCAGATTCTCATGGCCTTACGTCTCTTTATTTCTGCAGCGATGGTTCCACAGCAAACAACACTGGACTCAATACTCAGTTCGTCCTTTATCCAAAGCAGAGTGCCTCTCACTTAAAAAACACTCTATAAATATTTTTCCCGTTCTTATGAAATAATTCCTGGTAAAAAAACAAAACAAAACATAAAACATTATTCAACACTACTTTGATACCTTACAGCAAATTTGAAACAGAAACAAAATATTATAATTGACCTGCATGTACAATCTTAATTGCATCATAGCAAATTAGTGCATGATTTGAAAATTATGCTAGGATTCTTTCTCCTATAGCTTCTTTGTTAAGGGAGAAAATGTGAGTAAACTCAAAATATTTCATCACTGAATTTCCTGGACAAAGATCATGAAACTTTCAGTTTTTGTAGAAGAGAAGATAATTGGAAATATGTTTAAACATTATCAGGCTACAATCTACTGTTTGGTTTATTTGTGATAAAATAGATTTGGGAAGTGAACCCTGTGGCTAACACTGACAAAAGTCCTGGTATGGGAACTAGAGGGGACACATTCAGCGATCCTATGTCTAGGTTTCCTATTTCCAGTAGGTACCCACATCCTCTCCCCACTTTTTCATGCAATGCTCAAGTGCATAAACTTGAGTACCCTCACTGAGGGTCTTGTAATGTGACTCTACCATGCTGTTTTTATCAAGGTCACAATACCAACTTCAATGGTTAATTATCTGTCCCCATCTCACATCACCCACTGGTAGCATTCGATGGTGTTGATTATTGCTTCCTGCATACAACACTT
>NW_012152308.1:47437-50262 GCF_000956105.1 Propithecus coquereli
AACAGCATCATCATTTTTTTTCTCATCCAGCTAAGACCCTACATAACATCTTGAATTTTACCCTCATGACATTAATTCAATTAGTCAATAAGTCCTATCAATGAAAATTTCAAAATATTAATATCTCTACAATCTTAATTTATATTCGGACCTTTATCTCCTATTGCAATCACCCTCTTAGTCTCTCTCTTTTCTGTTACTAGCCCAATTCTTTCTTGGCCTCCTTCATAAGACTGTAAACACTTCCTCTGTACACCAGATGAAATTATTTCATTGTTGCCTAATTTAAAGTCTTTTGATGGTTCTCTACTACTTCTACATAAAAATAGAATCAGCAGAATATTCAATTACTTTTGTAATGTGATGATAGCACATATTTTCCACATCAATCCCCCTACGTTTCCCTCTATATCCAACCTTTCTTCAGTAATACAATATTTCACTAAAAATGCTGCATATATTTCCAGCACCACACATGTAACTAACCTTTTTTTCATCTTTCTGCCCATGATACCCTTTCTACCACTTTGTATTTATGTATTATAACTGTCCACAGCCAGGTCAAGTGTTAATGTGTCCGTGATACATCGCTCCCTTCTGCTATCTAACTAGAAAGAGTATTTCTCTCTTTTTAATTCTAACTCTATTGGAAGATCGCTCTCCATAGATTCCTCATTTTTCTGTATATCTTGCAAATAGAGTCACTGACTCTGTTTCTTCTGGATTGTTTTTTAAGGACATTTGTATGGCAAACAGCCCTGTTAGATTAAAAGACCTTCTTCCTTTGGGGCAAAGGGTAGGCATGCGTACTGCACATTATAAAAGATTCATGTTCCCTAAGCTCAGATTTTCTCTCTTGTAAAGCATCCCGCTGCATATATATCTGTCACATGATTTACTTTGTCACCCTGGGAGGACTGGGCATGGTCAATCAGTGCAAGAAAATGTGGATATTCGGCTATTGCTATTGTTATGAGTAATAAACTATTCTTTATCTCTGACCCAATATTTTTGTGTTTTCTGCCAGTGCCAATAAAATTGTAGTAGGCTATCACATTAGCTTAGAAGTAGAATAAAATATGTAATATTCACACAACTAGTATATTCTTGCCTTCTTATACCTTCCCTAAATGGAACACATCAAATTTAATTTTCTTCACATTTTTAACATTTACTGCATTTAGAAGGTTACTACACAGGCCTCAACATTCAATGAATGTTTGTTGAATAAATAGGTAAATAATTTAATAGCAATATGATTAAAATTCTCAAAGTAAACTGATTCAGTTCTCACAGATAGATGGCCAGAAGTATTTTCAGCAAACTGTTTTGGTGGGAAAGAAACATATATTAGTAATAACTTGTAGCTACGATAAACATATTTATTTAATCAAATTGACCATTTCCTGTCTACCTATTTTTACTTATAGTGTTCCTTCTAGTTCAATTGCCTCTCCCTGCATTTAAAAGTCCTATTCATCATTCATAATCTGTCTTAGAAGTCATGTCCTGAGAAAATTATTCCCAAATTATCCAATCACATGCAAATTTTCCCATGCGTTGGTTTAATTTACTCCATGTCTGTAGCTCAATTAACAGAGCTTATTAGAATTGACTTGACTTTATATACTTTCTTGTCTCCCTCAGTAGACTGTCAGTTCTGACAATAGAGCAGTTATGTCCCATTGATCTTTATATCACCCACTGTGCCAAGCACAGTGCATAATAGGAGATCAATAAATATCAATTTAATTAAATGGAGCAAAGTATTACACATGGAACCACTAGTTGGTTCTCATTTCTATTGCCACTGTATTCGGATCCTTTTCCATTTACTTGTTTTCAATTCCATTATTCCTGAGGTGAATTAAAGCCAAGTGAATTCTTTCCAGAAAATTATTTTTTTCAGACATCTAGACAGCTGGGATACCACATTTCTTGTATTTGAGGAAAAAAAGAGGAAACACGACTTAGTGGCATTTGAATATCTGTAAGGACAATGACATTCAACAGCTTTTCAACCAGTGTGAATATGCATATGGTAAAAAATAGTGAAAGCCAAGTCCTTTGGGCTTCCACAGATGGAAACACTATCTGTAGCAAGCAACTAGGAGTAGACAGTAAAATCTCTTTAGGGAAAGTGGGAGAGAAAGATAGAAAATAGAAATAATAGAAATCTTTATGTATTGAAGTTGTTTCAGATGATCATATGTTATAAAGAATATTTATTACAAAATGTGATTTTCGAGTGATAAGAATAATTGTTGAGTTTTTTATTGTCACCAAAGGTGTGCCAGGTGAGCCCCTGCTAAAAATGAAACATGTTGACATAGGAATTCCACTCCAATGTCTTTTTTTCTTCAATAGATATGTTGATTAACCTGAAATCTCCTGTTTTCTTATAATCCAGAGGCTGACATTTCAATATTTTGACTGATTAGAATGGCAGCTGTCAAATCAAGTGTAATTTTAGATTACATTTTTAGAAAGCAATTACTGAGGAGTACTTGTTTAACATGGTGTACAGATGATTTACATATTACTTCAGTAACCATCCTTTCCTCCATTTCTATTTATAACATTAACAAAATATTTCCAATACAACTTTAAGGAAACTCTCTGCTAGTCTGACACTCATTAGATAAGGAAAAATAGCAACAAAAACTGGGGATTTAATGTTTTCAGGAAAATAAATATATTCATACCTAACTCTTTGACCTACAATCAAAGAAAGCTCTCTTAGTTCATATTCTCAGTAAATCTATTCATATTTGGACTGAATATAATTCCAAGTAGTTCTATTATATTCTCCATTTTTAGATGTA
>NW_012152308.1:50312-51634 GCF_000956105.1 Propithecus coquereli
ATTTCTTTCTTTTTCCTTATTAGAATATAATCTACAAAGATGGGAATCTTTAAAGTTTTGTTTGTTTTCCAGGATGTTATCACTTTCCTAGGATGATGATTTGCACATTGCAAGGTCTCAGTAGTATTTATTGAAATACTTGTTGAAAGAATAAAAAAGAAGTGCCAGGTTTTTATGCTATGTGGTGTTATAAAATGATGTAAACACAGTCTCTACCTATATAGAGTTTACATTCCAGGAAGATAGACATTAAATAGATATTCACAAAATAAATGCATAAGTTAAATTTTGTGACAGATACTATATTGGAATGATGCAGAGTTCTATGAAAGAGTTAAACTTAACTTATAACTTTTTAAATATCATTAGTGGGGGATGGAGATATACCTGATGGAGGCCTTAGTGTTGAAAATATGATGTAAAAAATAAGAAAAACTTATATACATATATGTGGTTGTGGATGGAGACAAGAGAGAGGGTGCTCCCAGCAGAAGTGAGGGCAAAGTCCATGTAGAAGAAAGGATTAGCAAGCAAGTTTAGTTGAAGGAACTGAATAAAAACTAGGGTATCCAGAGTATGGAGAATGATGGGAAAAGCATATCAAATGAGGCTGGAGAGATCATGCTTACACAATGAAGAGCTACGTAGAGCAAAATAAGGACTTTTTGTTTGCTAATTTCTTTTTTGTAACGGCAATGGTAACCATTGAAGGATTCTACACCATGGAGATTGGGGATGACAAATCAGATTTATATCTTGAAAAGAGCAATCTGACTCATGTGAAAAAAAAATTAATGAGGAACAAGGGTGGCTTTTATGATATTAACAGATTTTTTACCATAGAGAAGATTTTTTACTCAGAGAAGAGACAATGACAGCTTAGACCATGTCCCAGCAAAAGAAATGTGGCTGATGACTTCAGATTGCCTTCTCTGGTTCTCTGTTAGTTTGTTTTTCAATCATTAATGTCATTCTTTGTCTCTACCTTTTATTTTTTCAATTTACATTTTTGCTTTCGATAGTCTCATTTACTCCAATAACTTCTACTGTTCCTAACATAGCAATGACCTCCAAATTAAAATCTACAGTCAGAACTGGCTACATAATTTGTAGGGAGAGTACAAAATGAAAAGGCAGAGCTCCCTGTTCAGATATTATGAAGAATTTCAAGACAGCAACGACAGAGCATGGCGCAAGTCCCTTCTTTGCATGGGATCTTGTACAACTGCTATAAATTGGTCTTGTCTGCAGTCTCAATTCTCCCCTGAACTCAAGATTTAAATTGAACACTATGTACTTGGTATCTGTAGCCAGATGTCTCC
>NW_012152308.1:66090-68569 GCF_000956105.1 Propithecus coquereli
GTGAAAATGCTAATTTATTGAACTCTTTTGGAAACCAGATTCCTCTGTGTTTCTTCCTTATATTAAAAAGATAGTAAATAGTAGTCAGTAAACTGACATTTTTAAATGGCTATTGAAAAACATGGCATTCTCCCTTGTTTTAAATTTCAAGCTGCTCTGAAGTACAATATTTCCTTCCTGTCAAGCTGAATATGTCTGATATATTTGTTGTATCACTGCCATTAAAGCTCAATATCTCAGATTTTCTGAAACAAAAGGTTATGTTGGTGTCAATCATTTGTGTCTCCTGTCTGAAACAGATAAAATCAGATTTTCCGATAACAAATATGCAACTCCTTGGCAAGCTGCAAAGGGATTGGAAAAGAAGAAAGGCAAATGTAGCTCAGGGAAGTTAAGTGGAGGTTAAAGGAGCTGCTTGTTACAGTGTCTGGTATCCTGAATGTGGGTGTGAACCACATAAAGATTCATGACATTAACAGAGATACAGCGGTCAACCAATGTTCTACAGTGGTCAGCAATGTTGACCAAAAGAATTATTCATTTTTGAGGCTCTGTAGACATACTGAAAATTAACCTTAGAATTTTTAAGGGAAAAGCAAAGAAAAACACTATAAAGTCTTTCTTTTTCCTAGAAAGCTTATTTCACAGTAAAAAAATGCTAACTTTCGTCTTGGTTAAGCTTCATTGTACTATCAGCATAAAGGATTGCTGCCTTTTGAAAGCAAAGTACTGTATTCTACCGCTTGTGATTGAAGACAGAAATTCTAAATTTCTCCGCCATAGGTCTCCTTGCTGCTATTAGAGTAGGCTGAATCCAGCCTTCCAAAATGTCTGTAGTTTCTGCAGTGTTTCCAACTCATGAGGCAGATGCCTCATTCCGAAAAAATAACAAATAAATAAATAAATAAACAAACAAAGAAATGACTGGAATCATTCACTATCTTTCACTATGCCACTTCCCTAGACTGCTTTTAATTATGTTTTATTGGTAAGTTGCAATAAAAGCATTTTCCAATTCTGTGCAAGTTCGAATTCCTGAAATATTTTACATTAAATTATTTAAAAAAATTATGAGCATTTTTTAGCAAGCTGTGGACTAGCAATATCAATGGGAAGGGATGAGAACCCAGGATTCAATCTCTAATCTACTAGCAACGAGTAAATTCTTATATGAATGAAAAGAGAAGGCAATAGACTAATCAATGAACTTCCCACTCTGATTACTAGTATATTAATAATATATTAATTAAAAATAAACCAGGTACAGACTAGATAAGGTATGCATTACCATTTACATGGGATCTTATGTCTACTGCTTACTGTATGTATGATCATAAACCTCTGTGCCTTTATAACCTAATATATTTTAAAAAGGAAAACAAAAATAATACTGATATGTTCTTTCTGCACCTGAGTTACAGGAAGAAAGAAAAATAATTCTCTTGAGAAACATAAAGCATATTGATCATAAGATGATGAGTAATGGTCAATCAATTAATTCAACTATTTTCAAATTAATGTGATGGGTAGAAATGATATATTCTTGATGTTATACTGATTTACTGTCAGATAACTACCTGTTAATCAGGCATAATTAATTGGGACGGATGCTAGACCTGTTTTTAAAAGTTCTAATCATTCTGAAAGAGTATACCGGAGACCTGCTGAAGCTAGCATTCTTACAGTATGAAAATTGAGAAACTACATTTTTTTTTAATTGTTGGCAGTGATTTCCTTCATTCTCTTTCTTTTGGAAATAGTCTGCTCTAGGCATCCAGGGTGGACATCTGTGAATACAGGGAAAAACTCCTTTTGCTAATGAGCACTGATGCCTTCATGGCAAACAGATGATATCTGCAGATGGTTGTTGTCTTGAAACTTCCTCTGCTGTTCAATTCTCTCTGACTTTTATACAAATGTATCCTATTTTTCTCATATTTCAATATAAATTTCTCATATTTCCAGATAATCTCACCTGAAACGGACTTTTCCCAATCACTTCAAAAAGCCTTTGGTATTTAAACATTTTTCTTGACAGAGTTATAATTAAGAAAGTGTGTGTGTGTGTGTGTGTGTGTGTGTGTGTGTCTGAGTGTATAGCTGCTAAATGTATTAATCATAATTAATGCATTTCAGCCCATTTCCTTCTAAAATGACATTACATACTGCCATCCTTTTTACTCAATTTAGTATAGATATGACCAAAAAATAAAAATGAGGACAAAGTTTTGTACTTTTCATAAGAACGCCCTGGACTCTCAAAAAAAGTTCACAAATGTATGTAAGAAATTAATAAATCAAGGCTTCCAATAAATTACTACAATTAAAAAGGAGGAGGCCGGGCACCGTGGCTCACACCTGTAATCCTAGCACTCTGGGAGGCCGAGACGGGCGGACCGTTTGAGCTCAGGAGTTCGAAACCAGCCTGAGCAAGAGCGAGACCCCGTCTCTACTAAAAAAAAAACAGAAAGAAATTAGC
>NW_012152308.1:69929-71802 GCF_000956105.1 Propithecus coquereli
TTATTCCAAAACATAAACAACTAAACTTTCTTCATCTTGAACTTCTTGCATTTATAATAAACTATATTCATAAAGTTAATGCTTGGAAGGCTTAGTTTATATTCTAACTAAATGTTATTAAAAACCTACAAGCAAACTAACAATATCCTGATGGACTTCAGTGTACACTCAACTTAATCTTATTATACTAAAAATTTTAACTTTTCAATTATTTTAGACCAAGTATCTTAGAAGATCTTGAGTTCTCTATGTAAAGTTCACCTAAAAAAGGTTGAGTGGATATTTGTATATACATTTCTGGTATTTAAGAGAAGTCTGGACTGAAAATATAAATGGATATTTTTGCTTGCATGATGTATTCAAACCCATGAGACTAGAGAATGTGAACAAAGAGTAATTATAGATTTAAAGGGAGTCCAAGACGTAAGCATCAGAATGTTTGTTCAATCAGCATTTATCATAACCTTATGATAAATAAGGTAGACAAATAAATATTCAATTGACTAGTAACTCTGCATTAAATTTTAAAAAAGATATATAATACCCTAACCAATTTCCTTCAAGAATAAATAATGCATTATTTTACCAGATAGAAACTGACTCAGAAGAAAATATAAAGATGATTATGGGATGGAGAATAAAATTCTGTGAATTTTCATCCCACACTTTTTTACTAAGTACCATACTTGTACATATAAGTACCCATTCATATGTCACTGACCTTTAAATAGACATCTCAGAAGTATCAACCAAACTCCCCCCACCAAACACCACATCCACCTTATACCGTTCTTAGTCTCAATTGATTATAATTTCGTTCTTCAACTTGCTCAAAAGTATTTTAATCACCACTGATGCTTGTTTTTCTCTGATGTATCACATTCTTTTGGCAGGAAATTTCCCTTGGTTCTACTTTCAGAATAAAGTCTGAATCTCAGTAGTTCTTACCACTTTCACTGCTACAACCAAATTGCAAATATTTCTGACTGGGTTTATAGTACTACTCCTATAACTAGACTCACAAATTCCAAACTTATCCTTCTCTCTCTACTTCCCACCCTAAACCCCACGCCCTGTAAAAAATTCCAAACAATAGGGTATTCTTAAGCTAGCAGCTAGAGCAATCCTCTCAAAATGTAACTTACTTCTCTACACAAATCTTACCTCTTTGGTTAGGGTAACCATTTATTTAAAAATGCAACTAGTGCTACTTCAGCATTAGTGTTTATTCTTACCCCAATATAGTTTTTCTATAACACTTGTCTTCTAATATAATAGGTAATATATTTACATATTGCATATACTATTTATTTGCATCGCTACTCAAAAAAAATTAAGCTCCAAATGGATAAGTATTTTCAATTGATTTGTTCATCATCATGTAATAAATACTTGTCAAACCTATATTGAATGAATAAATGAATTAATCACTCAAACCACATATTAAAGCATGTTCAGTTTGGTTTTGGGAGCCATTTATCCACTAGTTTTAACATTTTATCAAATTGATCTACACTGACCATTTTCTATTGATGAGGCAATGAAAAATGTAGCTTAACATGAAAGGTATGATCAAACTAGCTCTCAAAAAAGATAATTATGGTCCAAGAAAAACCTACTCTGATAACGATAGATTATCAGGAATGATAAGAAAAGTTTCTGGTTGAAATTAGATAGACGATATGCAAATTTTCAAAGTTGTTGTCAAGTGAATATTTCTCCAAATGGCTAGGTCACTGCCTTAAATGGGTTAGATATTAGAGTAAATGTACTGAATAACAATCATTAGTAATATAAAAGGGCAAACCTCACATTTCTCAGATAATTCTATAAGACAATATATTCAATCAATTATATTAGTTTTTAAATTCCT
>NW_012152308.1:73363-80407 GCF_000956105.1 Propithecus coquereli
CATTGGTATTTTGATGGGGATTGCATTGAATTTGTAAACCACTTTGAGTAGTAGGAACATTTTAACAATGTTGACATTACCAATCCATGAGTGTGATATGTTTTTCCTTCTGTTCATGTCCTCTGCTATTCCTTTCCTCAGTGTTTTGTAGTTCCCCTCATAGAGATCTTTCACCTCCTTGGTTAAGTATATTCCTAGGTCTTTCCTTTTCTTTGTAGCTACAGTGAATGGTATTGAGTCTTTGATTCTCAGCTTGATTGTTGTTGGTATATACAAATGCTACTGATCTGTACATTGATTTTTTAAGCTGAGACCTTGCTAAATTTACTTACGAATTCCAGCAGTCTCTTGGTGGAGTCTTTGGGGTTTTCTAGATACAAGATCATATCATCAGCAAAAAGCAATTGTTTGACTTCCTCTTTCTCTGTTTGGATATCCTGTGTTTCTTTCCCTTGCCTGATTGCTTTAGCTGAGACTTCCAGCATTATGTTGAAGAGAAATGGAGAAAATGGGCACCCTTGTCTTGTTCCAGTTCTTAATGAAAATGTTTTAAACTTTTCCCCATTCAACATGCTGTTGACTATGGGTTTGTCATATATGACTTTTATAATTTTTATATATGTTCCTTCTATGCCTAGTTTGTTGAGGGTTTTTATGATGAAAGGGTGCTGAATTTTGTTGAGTGCTTTTTCTGCATCTTTTGAGATGATCATATGGTCTTCATTTTTGCTTTTGCTTATGTAGTGAATCGTATGTATTGATTTACCTATATTGAACCATTATTGCATCCATGGAATGAAGCCCACTTTGTCATGGTGAATTAATTTTTTGATGTGCTAATATTTTATTGAGGATTTGTGCATCTGTATTTATAAGGTATATTGGTCTATAGTTTTCTTTTTTTGTTGTGTCCTTTCCTGGCTTTGGTATCCGGGTGATACTAGCATCACAGAATGAGTCGGGGAGGATTCTTCCTTCTCAATATTATGGAATAATTTCTGCAGTATGTATACAAACTCTTCTTTGGAAGTCTAATAAAATTCTGCTGTAAATCCATCTAGTATAGGGCTTTGTTGGATGGAAGATTTTTTTTTTTTTTTTTTTTTTGAGACAGAGTCTCACTCTGTTGCCTGGGCTAGAGTGCCATGGCATCAGCCTAGCTCACAGCAACCTCAAGCTCCTGGGCTCAAGTGATCCTACTGCCTCAGCCTCCCGAGTAGCTGGGACTACAGGCATGTGCCACCGTGCCCGGCTAATTTTTTCTATATATATATTTTTAGTTGTCCATATCATTTCTTTCTGTAGAGATGGGGTCTCACTCTTGTTCAGGTTGGTCTCGAACTCCTGAGCTTGAGCGATCCACCCGCCTTGGCCTCCCAGAGTGCTAGGATTACAGGCGTGAGCCACCGCGCCCGGCCGAAGATTTTTTTATTGCTGCTTCAATCTTGCTGCTTCCTATTGGTCCATTCAGGAGTTCTGTTTATTCTTGAATGAGTCTTGAGAGGTTGTGAGTTTCCAGGAACTTGCCCATTTCTCCTACGTTTTCCAGTTTACATGCACAGTGATTTTCATAGTATTTATGAGTGATGTTTTATATTTCTGTGTTGTAATGTGTCCTTATTCATTTCTGATTGAGATTATCAGGGTCCTTTCTCTTCTAATCCTGGTTCATCTACCAAGAGCTCTGTCAATTTTGTTCATGTTTTCAAAGAACCAACTATTTGTTTCATTGATCCTTTCTTTTTTTGTTTGTTTGTTTTTCATTTCATTTATTTCTGCTCTGAGCTTTGTTATTTCTTATCTTCTGTTGGCTTTGGGTTTGGTTTGTTCTTCCTTTGCCAGTTCTTTCAGAAGTGACATTAGGTTGTCAATTTGTGATTTTTCTGTCTTTTTGATATAGACATTTAAGGCTATGAATATTCCCCTGAAGAATGCTATTGCTGAGTCCCATTGATTTTGATAGCTTGTGTCCCCTTTGCCATTCAGTTCTAGGAAACTTTTGGTTCCCATCTTAATTTCACCATTGACCCACTAATCATTCAGCAGCAGGTTGTTTAGTTTCCATGACTTTGTGCAGGTTTGGATATTTCTCTTGTGGTTGATTTCTAGTTTTATTCCCCTGTGGTCCAAGAAGATACATGGTATAATTTTTATTTTTTGGATTTGTTGAGACCTGTTCTGTGGCCTCGAGTATTATCAGTCTTGGAGAATGTCCTATGGGCTTCTGAAAAGATTGTATACTCAATAGTTTTGGGTAGAATGTTCTGTAAATGTCTGTTAGGTACATTTGATTTACAGTCTGGTTTAAGTTCATTGTTTATTTATCCTCTGCTTTGATGATTTGTCCAGCTGTGACAATTGGGTGTTGAGATCCCCCAAAATTATGATGGAGCTATTTCTACCTTTGCTTAGCTCTAGTAAAATTTGCTTTAGGTATCTGGCATCTCCTGTGTTAGGCAGATATATATTTAGGATTGTTATGTCTTCTTATGTTATGCTCCCTTTACCATTATATAATTACCCTCTTTGTCTTTCTTTACCTTTGTTGTTTTAAAGTCAATTTAACTGATATAACAATGGCTATACTTGCTCATTTCTGATTTCCATTTGCATTGAACGTTTATTTCCATCCTTTCTCATCGAGTCTGTGTGGTTTTTTTTGTGATTTATACGTGTTTCCTGGAGACAGCAGATACTTAGGTTGTGCTTTTTCATCTATTCAACCAGCCCGTATCTTTTGAGAGGAGCATTCAGACCATTAACGTTGAGTGACAGAATTGATATGTGTGATGTTGATCTGTTCATCCTGTTGGATACTATCTTATTGCTTTCCTTGCCCTCTGGTTCTATTGTTTTATAAGAGTTGTGAGTTTTAACATTTTTTTGTGGTGATTTTACACTGGTGGGTATTTATTATGCTGATTTGTATATAATGCAGTTTCGACTATTTCTGGAAGGGCAGATCTGGTCATAGAAAATTCCCTCTCTGTTTGCTTGTCTGGAAAAAACTTCTTTTCTCCATAAATTCTGAAATACAGTTTTTCAGGATAAAAAATCTTAGGCTGGCAGTTGTTCTGTTTAAGAAGATTGAAGATGGTTCCCTAATCCCTTCTGGCTTATAAGATTTCCACTGAGAAATCTTCAGTTAGTCTGATGGATTTTCCTTTGTAGGTTTATTGTTGCTTTCATCTTGCTGCTTGCAGAATTGTCTCCTTCATTTTGACTTTGACCAGGTTGATTACTATGTGTCTTTGAGATGTCCAATTTGCTATGAATCTTCCCAGTGTTTGATGTCCATCTTGTATCTGTATTTCTGAATCTCTGGCAATACCAGGAATGTTTTCATCAATATTACCCTCAAATAAGTTTTCCATGCTTTAACTCTTTCTTTTTCTCCCTAAGGCATACCATAATTCATGTTATTTCACTTCACATATTCCCATATCTCTCTCAGTGATTGCTCAGACATTTTTATTCTCTTCTCTGCCTCTTTGAATGTCTGCATTATCTCAAGAGCCTGGTCCTCAAGCTCTGATATTCTCTCTTCTCCTTGGTTTAGTCTATTGTTGAAGCTTTCTGCTTATGTTTTGAAATTCCCTGAATATCTCTTTCCTTTCTTTAAGTTCTATTATATCTTTTCTTTGTGGCTCTTTAACAGCTCTTTCATTAATTCCCTGAAACATTTTTGGGCTTCATTTCATTGGATTTAAACTTTCCCTTCCATTCCATTCATCTGGTTTGCCATTCATATTCCCAATTCCATTTTTGTCATTTCAGTGATTTTCTTGTGGGTGGAGTCCACTATTGTAGCTCCAATATGATCCCTTGGGAGTGTCAAACTATTTTGTTTTTCTCATGTCACCAGGGTTCTTTTGCTTGATTCTTCTCATCTGGCTCCTCTTATCTTGGTTCTGAGTTAATAAGAATGTAGTGCACCTGTTCTCCTTTGCTGGGAACTCTCCTGTATACTTAGGGGAAGAGGAGGGCCCTAGATGGAGCTATTGTGATCTATTCTGGAGTGTTGACCCATCAGGAAGGGGCAGGTGCACTGAGAGTCTGTAAAACAGCTATTCTGTTTGCCCTCTACCCCTATGATTGCCTCAGTTTGAGCCAGTGCCGAATGATCTTCGTGTGGGATGGAGAGTAATTCCCCAGCTCATTGTTGGATGTTCAAGTCAGGGGCTGGATTGTGACCCTCTCTACAGCAGCTGTTGTTGTAGGGTATTGCTCTAGCTGGGGTCACCCAGTGGAGATGACAGTGGAAGCTGGGTGAATCTATTTACTCAGTGGTCATGCATGACTGGGCTATAGGCATTTGCACAACCCAGGTCCAGAAGTAATGGCTACTCAGGGATGGGTGGTCCAGGTGAAGTGTTGGACCCCAGGGAGGTTCTGCTAGCCCATCAGCAGTGGTGGAGACTCATGGATGGGATCTTAGGGCCCAGGCAAAGCTCTGGAATCTCAAGGTGGTATCACAGACCTGGCGGGGACCCTGGAGTTACAGGGGCAAAGCCTTGGATTTGGGGACAGCAAGAGCTTCAGAGCTGACCGAGGATTATGGGGGCAGAGCTGCGTAGATGGAGGGCTTTCCTGTCAGCATGGAGACTGCTGATGCCCAGTTGCACAGGCAGGATTTGGTCTCGGTGGCCCAGGGATCCTGGAGAGAGGCTAGATTGCTGGCCAGCTGAGGTTCTCCCACTGCCCCCCCACCATTTAGGACTTGCTGAGGCAGTTGCCCAAGGCTTACCAGGTGGTGACTGTGGGGTCTAAGGCTCTTCCTCTGCTTAGATCACACGGAGGGGGTTGTTTGGCCTCCAGTCACAGGGAACAGCATTGGGGAGTGTCTGTTCTTTATGCTCCCTCTTTGGCCTAGTGGGGGTGATGCAAAGTCTACTGCTGGAAGGCTGAATTCCGAGCAGACCTGGCACCAGGATGGCATTGGCTGCAGAAACCCTGGATCAGCAGACACCAGATCTCTGCTGCACCTGCCCTCTGGTGTAATATCTCTGCACAGATTATGAGCAGCTTCCTGATCAGCCCAGAGGTCTGCAGTGAAGGAGGGAGACCCCTCACAGCTTGAGCCACTTGAAACTTTTATTCCTCTCCTAAAAATTGGTGCCCCCTCAGGCTGTTTCTATTCTGCTGTCTTCCCCTCCCCCAGCAGTGTGAATTATATTTGGACTCCAAGCTTAATCTCTGGGTGGTGTTTGTGAGTAAGAATCAGCTGTGCCCTGTTTGATTGAGTCAGTAGATGCTGTAGTGGGCTGTACTGTTGTTTTCCCAGTCACTAGTTGGTGCTTGCAGGAAAGAGCCAAATTCAGTGATATTCTTTGGTACCTGTTATCACCTCTAGCCCCTCAGGAGAAGCACATGATTGTCCCAGGCCGTGGGAGGGAAATTGTTTGTTCTCCATCACAGCAAATGTGAGTGGAGTAGGGAGGCTGGGCGGGTCTAGGTCAGGTGTGCCTGTCTCAGGCTCCACAGAGATGGGTCCTAGAATGGTCTCAGTGGGGATCAAAAGTCAGCTCCCAGGCTGCTGCGGAAAGCCACTGAGAAGGGTGCTGAAGCGGCCTCACTAAACTGGAAAGTCTCCTCATTGGGAATGGGCCATCTGTAATTCACTGACTGGCCATTGGGGGGTGAGTTTTGTTCTTCTTCCTCTTCCCCTACCCTGAGAGTCTCCTTCCAGTGTCTAGTTGCAAAAGGGCACTCAAACTTGCTGAGCTTGGCGGCAATGATGCCACATGACGGGAAATTCCCTGCCCAAGAACCAACCCCAGTCTGAAAGCAGGGCTTTTCTGTGGGGGTATAGGTCCTCCACCAGTTCACCGTGGCTTGGACCCACACTGTACTCTCCTGTCAGATCTGCTCATGTGGGCTCCCTTGCCTAACTAGTTCAGTTCTCAAATCTTCCCTCTGTGCCCCCAAGCAACCTGATCAAGTCCTGAGGGTACAGGATCTGGCCTATGTGTCTGTCCCACTGGTGGGTGACTCTGGGGAGTGCCAGCAGGCAGGGAAATCCAAGACTGAACACCACTAGGTCTGCTCCAGGTCCTCAAGGGGAAAGGTGTGGACCCCGCTCTCTGTGGAAACCTCAGACTGGAGGGCACACCAGCAAAGGGGAGACAATGCTTTTGAAAGTCCCCACTCAATCAGCCCTCTCAGCTGCAGTGGGCTGGAAGTGGAGCAGGAATAGAGTCTGAAAGGAAAAGAGCTGGCACTCCAGTTTTTGGTTCCTCTCCGTGGAAGGAAGCCCACATGGAGTGTCCAAGCTCTGGAATCACACAAGTTCTCTGGGCACCCCTGCAGTCTCTCCAGGAGTTAGAAATTATCTGTGTGGGAACAAGTGATGTGAAAACTGAAGGACAGAGCTCCCTGGAGCAGATAGAAGGGCACTATAGCAGAGAAGCTGTATGGCATCTGCCTTCTCAGCTCTGGGCCGTGGCTATAGGGGTGGAGACCCTGAAGGGGCTTGAAGCCCAGTGCTTTATTTTCAAGAAGGTCCCAGTTCAGTGCTTGCAGCAGCACTTGTGCTCAAGAGGATGGAAAAGCTTCTAAGCAGCTCAATAGCCTGCTGACTACTGGAGGTGTGTAAGAAGGAGAAATGAAATCCCCATCTATCCCCTTCACTGGGCTCCAAGTTACTCCAGAGTTGATCTCTGGTGATATCTCTTTTTATTCCTGTTCTGTTTTGTTATTTCTTTCTGTAAAATCTCCAGCAGGCTCTGGCACCTTTCCCCCCTAACTATACCTGATCTGTGCCTGTTCCCCCCTCCACACACTTCATCTTTCCCTCCGGGATGATTTGGCAACCAATGTCTCTAGTGAACCATCTTTCCTCTCTTCCAGTTTTTAAATTCTTTTACATGCATACATAGTATAACTCTGTCATTGAATAACTGGGAAAAATAAACTTGTACAGTGATAGGAATTCATTTAATTTAAGAAACTCACAGTATTTAATATATGTAAAATTGTTATTTGTACATTTCATAAAAGCAGTGTTAAGTTCAGTTTTATAAAATATGAATCATTTGAAGTTTT
>NW_012152308.1:83047-85031 GCF_000956105.1 Propithecus coquereli
GGATTGGTTATTATATACACACACATTTT
This sequence comes from Propithecus coquereli, assembly GCF_000956105.1. NCBI lineage: Eukaryota > Metazoa > Chordata > Mammalia > Primates > Indriidae > Propithecus > Propithecus coquereli. The sequence goes on from NW_012152308.1 coordinate 83,077, forward strand.
TAGCCTGTATCTTCATCTTTCAGGAAGTCTGGTTTTGCTCTGGAGGAAAAGAAATATCCAATTATAAAACCATCTGGTATTTTGATTTTTATTTGTAAATTTAAGATTTCAATTCTTTACCTCTGCATGCAGTTAAGCAAATGAAAGGAAGCACAGGTTTTTGATTGAGCTACAGCCTTTTTATTGTTCCTTTCGATAAACTGCAAAAAACAAAGAAAGAAAATCAGACATCTGCCTATGCCAGCTGCTAGGATGTAGAGAAGATAATGGAGTGCCTATGTATTGATATCCTTTTGTTTTTCCAGTGGAGTCCTGGCATCTTGAATAGTTCTTTTCAGGCTACATGTGCTTCTCTGGATGAAGGAATTAAAAAGCCAGTAAATGATCATAGGACTGTCTACCCTATATTAACATGTATCTTTGAAAGCTTCCTGTGGATATATCTAGTTTTATGAAAATATTCCTACAGTGTTTTATAATTTACATTTTTAAATGTAGAAAAATAGAAAATTAAATAAAAGGGATTTACATTATTCTAATGATATCATTACCATAAGTCACGCTCATTTAGTAAGAGTATATTTATAAATACATTTACAGCATAATTCTCTTCATGTCATTATTTTGGAGGGAGAATCTCAGAGCCTTGAGCAGTTATATCCAGTACTTGTTGAATTTCTTTAAAAAAAAATTCTATTTCATTTTTCCATGAATGAAAATAATCACTATTTGGAAACTAATAAAACTTATAAAATGTAGTCTTGTTTAAAAATGTGGCAAAGCTATGATTATATAATTTGGCACATTGATTGGTAAAGGGATGCCATCTATAAACCAAATTTATTGGCTTTTTTCTACTTTAGAAGAAAAGCCCGTTATTTCATAATATATCCATGAAAAGAAAAAAAACCTTGAGGCAAATCTTCCTTCTTCTTTAAAACTTGCTTCTAGAGAGTTATCCTCGTTGTTAGGAGAGGAAAATGTTAAAACAATTTTTTTTCCATTATTTTGGATAGTCTTGAAAAGATCTTTCTTAATTTTGGATGGGGAAATTTTATCACCAATACAGAAGGAGCATGGAGGTTCCTGGTTCCAATGGTCCTGGGCCCTACTAAGGATGAATTATGCATAGAAGTGTATGTGAAAGTGAGAAGTGACAACTAGGTATGAGGAATCAAGAATATTAGCACATAAAACCCTATGAACTGAGGTAAACACTGAGAGATGTCTTTCACTTAAATTCTGTTGCTAAATACCTCCCTCATTCCTTGATTGTAACCCGAGCAAAAGTTGTGGTCATTGTCACAGAATACTGAAACTAAATTTAGGGAATAATGTTGCCCATATAAGTGACATCCTAGATTTCCCCTCCTTGCAGGAAGTTATAAAATATGCAACAAAAGAAAAGCAATCCTTTGCCCCAAATTAGTCAGGTATAATAAACAGAAAATCACCATCATAGAAATGTTTCTAAAATAGAGACATAAAAATCAGCAAACCTATCAAAGATATTAGAGATAAAGAGGAAGTAACAATGCTAAAGAATATAGGAAATTGATTCACTTCTCAGAAACATATTTATTGGAAAGATTAAAAAAATTTTATTCGGAATTATTCATTCAAATTTCCAACTTAATAGAATATATATTGGGTTTATGGAACTCGAAACATGATTAAAAATATCCAGATAATGTGTATAAAAATATAATACTACTAAGCAAAAAATTTACTGGAAGCAATAAAATATTCCAAATGCTTAGTAAAATAGAAGCCAAACTTGGGAACTGGATATAGGAGCAAAGGAAAAAAACAAACCAAATCCCACCAAAATGTGCAAACAGAAAATATAGAGATATGTAGAAAACAATAAACAAATGATATATCATAAATATAATTTTTTAAACTGTATTCTTTAATTCCTCTAGCTCGTGACATTTTCTACAAAAATACAGAAC
>NW_012152308.1:85081-85864 GCF_000956105.1 Propithecus coquereli
ATATATCAAAGTTAGCCTTCAATTTCTTAAGTGTTCACATGAAAAACTGAAAAAATAATTACTAAAGAACATACTGGCAAATATCTAACTGACCTCCTCATGTAGAAATACTACCAACAACACATACATACAAAATACGATTTTACTAAATGGAAATTAACTAAAATCAAGCAAAAATAAACAAAATCATAATTAAAAGAAACGAAAAGCACAAATAATTATTACTAGTACAAAAAAATCATTGAATCTCTAAAATATGCCTAACTTTTATAGACTTGAAAGAGGAAAATGCAACTTATCCAGAGCATTACATTTTGAAATGTATAAAATTTGAAAAATAGTTGACATACTTTACTAATTAAAAATGGAAGTAACAATCAAACACTATTAATAATCACATGTCAAATAGATATATTTTGTAAATAATGGTTCTCAATATTAAAAATGAATGAGATAGGGTTTATATGCAGGTTCTGCCATTTTCTGACTATATTTATGGAAAATTGACTTTATTTCCTTGTACCTCAGTTTTCTCAACTGTAAATTGGGGTAATGATACATACCCAATAAGTTATGAGTATTAAGTTAGACAATACATGTAAAACACTTTGAATACATAGCACTATAACAAAAATCTTAATGGAATTTTAGAGAAATTATTTAACTTCACCAGGAGAAATCATTGTTTGGACCAGTATATTTTTAGATGATTGTGACTAATTTCTTAAAACTTAAAATACCTATGTTCCATGTCAATATTCATGGAAAGGATATGATACATTT
>NW_012152308.1:85914-86474 GCF_000956105.1 Propithecus coquereli
TCCGCTGTGAGTTTAAAAGTACTAAAAATGTAAACTGCTAGATAAGAACATGGACCACATATAAGGAACTTCAAAGTAAGTATGATTGGACATTTCAAATACGTCAGGGGCAGAGAAAGTGAAAAAAAAAAAAAAAACAGGCGTTATCTGTCATCCTCTGGCAATTTTATGGTTAAAGGCAAGAGACACAAAAGATACATCTGTGGCCACATACCCCCTCTCCCTGCCAGACAAAAACAAAAACACAATCCACTAAGAATTTGTACTTTGCAACGCTGAAAAAAGAGCGTGTCCTTGAAATAGAAATCTCATAAATTACCATGAATCTATAACAATAATTTTTAACTCAATATGTCTTTTAAGATTTATCATTAAAATTCAGAAAAAGATTTAAACACACATCAAAACATGATGCTTTCTCACCATTCCCATCAACATAAAGTAACTTCTACAACTGTATGCCAAACTGAATTAAAGCATCTGGGGATCTGAAAACCACCTAGAATCTGAATTATCAAATAGAAAATTAATGAACAAAAAACAGGAAGATATAGAAGGAT
>NW_012152308.1:87010-96326 GCF_000956105.1 Propithecus coquereli
TTTAAGATTAAACGTAAGACCTGAAACTATAAAATTTCTAGAATAAAGCATAGGAAAAACTCTTCTGGACATTTGCCTAGGCAAAGAATTTATGACTATGACCCCAAAAGCAAATGCAACACAAACAATAATTTAAAAAAAAATGAAACTAATTAAACTAAAAATCTTCTGCATAGCAAAAGAAATAATAAGAGTAGATAGACAACCTGCAGCATGGAAGAAAATATTCATAAACTATGTATCTGACAAAGTGCTAATATGCAGAATCTACAAGGAGCTCAAATAGTTCAGCAAGATGGAAACAAGGAATCCCAATAAAATGTGGGGAAAAGATCTTATTTCCAAACGAAGATATACAAATGGCCAACAAACATATGAAAAAATACTCAGCATCACTAATCATTAGAGAAATGCAAATTAAAACTACAATGAGATATCCCTTTACCCCAGTTAGAATGGCTTTTATTAAAAAGTCTGAAAATGATAGATGCTGGCATGGATACAGAGAGAAAGGAACGCTTAGTTGGTGGGACTGCAAATTTGTACAGCCTCTATGGAAAACAGTATGAAGTTTTCTCAAAATACAGAAAGTAGATCTACAATTCAATCCTGCAATCTTACTACTGGGTATTTATATTTATATTTATATTTCATTATCATTCCAATAGCTTTTGCAAACTTAACACCACAATTATAGCATATGGTTAATATTCACTACAAAATCCTTTACTAGTAGCAGGTGTAAAGATAGTTATTTTTTCTTCTGAAAATAAGCTGAGTCTTATTTCAAGACCTGAGCTCACTCTATCATGTTTTACCTTAGCAATTTGTACTAGAACATTTTCAGACTCTCTTGAAAAGTGGTGGAAGATAATATAAAACGGAATCAAGTTCAGAAGATGCTCTATCAGTGTAAGTCAATGTCAAGTCAGTGGGTAAAAGGAAAATAGTCTCCAAAATTGAGAGCAATAATCCAGAATTATGTGGAGTCTGGAGAGATTTAACCAGACCATTAAGTGGCTTCAGATACTCTAAGAGCAGAAGATTGCCATTTTAGTTTTGATTTTGCAGTCGCCATGATTTTCTTTGCTGATGTAAGCTTTTATCGGGACTTACAAGGAGGGTGAGCATTAGCTGCTGACTAGCCTGCTGCTTTCTATTGATTGTTTTCAATCCGTGAATCTTTCCTGTATTGAGCCAACAAGGAATGTAGCATTAAGATGCCATGTTTGCCAAAATTGCTTCTCAGCAGTTTAAGATACTGATTGGAAAGCGTCTGGCAAGAAAAACTGACCTTCTTTAGTCCAGCACCATCCAAAGTCCATCACAGGCAGCTCTTTAAAAGGAAAGAAAACTAAGATTGATTTTCTTATTAAAGAAAAAGAGTCCGTGCTATCTTCAATCTAACACAATGCACATTTATAATATAGAAAGTTTCAGTTCTACCAGTTTTAACTTAGTAGGAAAAAAGAAAAACTAAACTATTTCCAAAATGAATTAAGTACTCTTTAAATATATCATAGAAAAGTGTAGATTGTTTTAATTTAACATAGTGGAGCACCAAATTCAATAATCTTGTCATAAGGAAAAATATAAAAAGAACCACTTTAGATTAAAAAGCATTTCTTCCAAGGCCTCACAGAATCAAGGAATTAGCATGGGCTTGTTTAAAATTTTTTGGATTATAGAAGAATAATTAGAATATGTATATTTTATTTTCATATTTGAAATCTAGATGATATACATCAGTTACTCTCTTTCTCAAGGTTTAGTTTCTTCATCTGTAAAATTGAGATAGCAACAGCTATCTTATAATTTTGTCTTAAGGATTGAATGTGATGCTAAATGTTTGAGTAAATTGTTTTTTGGGAAGTAGTCAATATGTACTTGTGGAATTTTAGTTTTAAAACAATGATAAACTTTTCATGGATTTTTATGAACACTTATTGGCATTTGACATTAGTCTGCCTTAAAACATCCATATGCTGTGAATCTTTTATTGCATATTCAGCCTAAGTATATTGATTAATTATACACAGAAAATTGCATGCATTGAAATGTGGTATGGTGACAGCTTCGGGTCCAAGTATATTCTATGCTCTCACATTCCATACAATATTTATGAATATGCAAGACTGCTGATTAGATATCTTGTCAGTAATTATGTAATATATCATTTAATTCAATGAGGTCTCTGAGGCTTAGGAGAATGCATAGTGTTCTAGAATCTGAACTCTAATATTTACATTGAAATTTTTCTGAGGCTCACTAGACTTATTGATAAGTTGGAAATAGCACTTGACATACATTCCTCACAAGTTTGTTGATAGAATAAAATATGTTGAATGTCAAAGGAATGGTGAATTATAAAAAATACACAAATATTTAGGCTATTATATTGTGAAATTCTAAAATGCGTCAACAGAAGATTTTTTTGTTAATGATAATTTGCGGGATTATATATAGAATTATTCAGTGAAAACATCCGATGGTATATCTTAACTAAATGAAAATAGACATTTAAAATAGTTCAAGGAAAGTGCTAGCCATTGAGTCTGCACAAAAACATGTTAGGGAAATGAAAATTTCAGGTTCTATGTGAATGATATTTAAGACAGAAGCAGATAACACTTGCCAAAAAGGATAAGCAGCATTGAGGAAGTATGTGTGTTTCTGTTGCTGAAGAGTGTTCCAAACATACTAATATGTAAATCCATAATTGAAGTTCAAGGTAATATACAATTGAGATTTGCACTGGATTGTAGACCAGCAAAGGAGTGGCTCCCAAACTAGTCTGGGGCAAGAATAAGACAAAAAAGGACATTAATGGAAAAAGGGTAAAGGATGGTAGCTAAACATAGTTGTAGATTCGATTGAGTATTATTATTATTATTATTTTAATAAGGAACAGACAATAGCATGTTTGTACATAGAGGTGGAAACATCATCCAATATGAACACTTAGGTTGTTCAAGATAAAAGAAGGGGCCTGGATGGAAAGGGAAAGGTGAGTCATATAATGGACATCAGTGAGGGCCCAGGAGGCCAATTACAAGAACAATCAGAAAAGGCAGATGATGATCCTGCAGAACTTAAAGATCTGAAACTGGCAGTGTAAAAATACACCAAGTACAAAATCTGAATTCTGATGCATGAAGTGGGAGAGAAAGTATTGCTGATCCTTGCAGGCCACAGCAAAATAAAAGCACCATAGGAAAGCCTGGTTTTGTTAGGACTTAACGGCACATAAAACATTATGTGGAGGGTCAAAGAAAGTAGGAAAGTTCACAGACAATGGATTTGGGATTACAGAAGGCACAGAACAAAAATATAAGAAAAAGAAAATGGGTTAGCAGGCAGAGTGGAGCAGAGATTTTACTGTGTTTTTATTTATCTTTGGGTATTATGCAACAGACACTTACGGAAGAAAGATCATGTGAAGACACGAAGAAGACGGCCATCTACAAGTTAAGGAGAGGGGCCTCTGAAGACATTAATCCTCCTGACACCTTGATTTTGGACTTCCAGAATTGTGAGAAAATAAATTTTTATCGTTTAAGCCATTCAAGCTCTGTTATTTGTTCTGGCAACCCTAGTGAGCTAAAGCATCTGACCCCATCTATTTCAGCCTCTCCTATTGTACATAGGCCATTATTGTTTATTGATTAAAGACAAAGATCTTCCAAAGGCAGGCTGTTGAACTGTGTAATGATAATCAATTATTTCAATAAGCTATTTAATGAAATGATAGATCTTCTGGTTTGAAAGCCATTAAATCATGTGTGAGTGAAACAATAATGGAATCTGTTACATTTAAGTGCAATCTGTTAAAGATCCATGTATTTACAGACAGGAAAACTGAATGATCTATAAAGCAGAAAACTATTGAAATGTGCACAATAACCCTTTCAGTAAGAAGAGAAGACACACTGCGGAAAAGCAGCGTAAGTGAAGAAGACATATTGTGACATTGTTCTGCTGGGGTTGGAAGGAGGTTTTAAGATCGCCTAATTTCCATAAATTTCAGAAGGGGATGGAATCTAATTTCACAAAATTCTATAATTAATCTGAAGAATATTTTCATAAACATATTTAACATGTATCCTTAAAAGTAATCTTAGATAGCTCAAAATATTAGATAACTCAAAATGGCATTGATAGGAAATTTTCCAATCTCAGAGACACAAATGTCTCATAGTCTTAGGCCTTTGAGAATCTAGATCATCTAATAATATAATCTTTTCTTAGTTCCATGTACCTAAGTGTTATCAGTTGTGTTAATGTTTATATGATAAGAAGACGACTGTATCAATCATGGTTCCAATATTCAAACTAAAAAATTCACAAGAAAGTAATAAAAGAACTATGTATATTAATAGATACACTCAAGGCCTAGGACGAATGATTTCTGGTGATTATCCCTCATGTGAGGAAATAGAGAAGTAAAGGTTAAAATTTTCATTTTTCAAAACTTATACAGAAATTGTGATTAATGATGCTAGGACAAACTCCCACAATACCATCATTCACATAGAATGCTTGAAATTAAATACTGTAATGTCTCCCCAGCTCAGAATTGCCTAGAGGTGTTATGCTTTAGTGATGAAAGCATAGACTGAGGAGTCATAGAGCAACTTATAAATCATGCCTCTTGCTAATTATACAATAGAACCACAGACAATTGTATGGCCTGGGTACTTTACACATAAACAAACCTCTGCTCCCTTACCTATGTGGTGGTAAAACCTAGCAGTCTTTCTCTGACTGAGATGTTACTGAGGAGTGAATGACATAGTAGTTCTAAGTGCTTAGCAGAGGACCTTGCATAAAATTAGTAGTTATTAATTTCTTGGATTTTCCAATGCTCTATGAAGTATTATCTCTTGATTCAATGAATGATATAATTATTCAAGTTGAATATATTAAAGCATTAGCTGAGTACTAATACACAAAAATATTGTAACATATGAAACTATGACAATCCATAATATGTTGTTCTAGAAAAACAAAACAAAGAACACCTAGAACTTCCAACATCATATCAAAGCAGTTGGTACTTGTCACATTTAAGATGAAGTTGAGTTTGATTCTGTCTACAAAATGCCACTGCAAAAAAAGGAAAAGACATTTACATTTTATATGGCAGGTGGACTGGGGAATGCCTAACATAGGACTAGCACAGCATTTCTTTTAATCAAACAGACATGATTTAAATTCTGGCTTTGTGACCTTGTGAAAACTGCTTAAACTTTTCTGAATTTCTCATGTGTGAGGTACGCAGAATAATAACTATTCTACAGGGAAGTTGTGAGGGTGAAATATTCACTGCTCGGTACATGATAAACATGCAATAAGTAGTATTGTTATAGTTATCATCGAAATCCATTGTTATAATTATTATAATCATTTTTTGTTATAAAAACACTAATCATTCCTGGAGAAACTATAGTTCTATCATGATATTTTATCCCCAAATTATAGGCATTACTGTCATTTCTCCTTACATGTATGGAGGTAGAAGGCAAAGGAGTAGAAAATCTATAACAGACTAGATGGGTTCAACTCATCGTAACAGGTACTAGGGTCTATTACTTTGTTGAGTAATGATGAGACTTTCTTTTTTGTCTATGTGCTTATTTTCCAATTCTTCTATGATGTACAGATATTACTTAAGGCATAAAGACATAATACTAGAGACTCCGAGTCAAAAAAAATTGTGCTACATGCTTAAGTGAAACCCATTTCAAATATAAAAATATAACAAAAAGTGATTTTAAAATATATAAAATAGGCAACTTCCTCCAGCAAAAAGGGGCAGACATCTACATTGACTAGAAATAGGACAAAAATTATGAGTAAATAAGGGAGACTGATGTCTCAGTCCTTTGAGGTCTGGGAATAGAAATAGGCAGAAGTAGTAAAGAATTAAAATATTTCAGGGTAGAGTAAAAAATACACTTCCTTTGGTGAAGTACTGGAGTCATTTTCAGACCATGGAATTACTGTGAATGGAAACTATAAAACTGCTGTGACCATGCCTAAGGCTGCAGTCTTTATAGTTGCTAGCAGGGCCACCAAGACGAGGGCCAAGCCACACAGTGTCTTATGAAACAGAGCTATCTTTTCTCCTCAGGATTAGAGTGTCAAACTCGTACTACATGCCCTGGCTCTAGAATGAAACACCAGGTGACAGCAAATATAGAACTCCTTTATAGGGAGAGGAGAAAGTACAGAAGGTAAAAAATAATAATTATAATTATAACAGCTCTAAAAGGCCAATCAAGATGAACTGATTCTACATATTAAAATTCCCAAACAAATAAGAAAATACAACACCATAACAGATACAAAACAATAGAATAGAATGATTCACTCCTGAGAAAATGGAAATAAATAGGTAATCTTGAAGTGGGGTTTAAGACAAGATTTTTTTAAAATTCTCAGTAATAAAGAGGTCAATGACATTAACAAAGCAAAATATAAGTTATAAACATAGTCATCAGATATGAAAAAAACAAGGGAAGGGAAAAAATAATAAATAGAAATCCCTACAATAAACTCAAATGAAAAGAGAAAATTGTAAAATTGATCTAATACCAGGACAAGAATATAAAGAGATGGAAATATGATGGAGAAAATAAAATAAATTTATATTCACTAGGAGTTCCAAGATTGGAAAATAGAGGAACAAAAATAGACAACCAATATTTAAAAGATGTTAGTAAGTTTCTTTAATGAAACCCATGAGCCTTCGTATTGAAAGTCCACAGAGTAAGGGGAAGGATAATTACAAATGAAATCATAATAGAAACAATATGGAAAAAAAAACTGCAGGATATCAGTGTATTAGTTTTCTATTGCTTTGTAACAAATTGCCATGAATTTAGCAGCTTAAATCAACAACCACTTATTCGCTCATATTTCTCTAGATCACAAGTGCAGCACAGTACGGCTTAGTTCTCTGCTCAAGACAACCACAATTAAGGAGAAATCAAGGTGTTGTTCAGGTAGAGTTCTCATTTGGGGGCACAGAGGAAAATTCTGCTTCCAAGTTTCTTTTTGTTATTGGCAGAATTAAGTTCCTTGGGGCTGCAGAATTGATACTGCTGTTTCTTTGCTGTCAGCGGGGGCTGCACGTAGCTCCCCAGGGCTGTGTGCTTTCCTCGTCACATGTTCCCCTCCATCTTCAATCCAACAAATCCTTCCTGTGTTTTGAAGCTCTTGATTTCCTCCTCTATGACTTCTAGACTCATGTTAAGGACTCCTGTGATCAAGTCAGGCACAATCAGATAATTTCCCTATTTAAGGTCAATTGCTTTGCGACCTTAATTATATTTACAAAATCCTTTCACATCATTACCTTCATTTGTGTTTGATTGAATAAATAACTGGTAGAAGGTATGTGTACACCAGGTGCCAGGAATTTGAGAGAACATTCTACCTACCATAATTCGACAAAAAATAAAACTCTTAAACTATAAATACTATAAATACACACACATATACAGCCTGTCAGCAATGATAATATTGCTGCTAGAATACGTCTCAATAGCATCTATAAATGCCAGAAATATATGAGTGATACAATATTGCTGCTAGAATACTTCTCAATAGCATCTATAAATGCCAGAAATATATGAGTGCGAGGAAGTAAAAGCTATTAACACAAATTCTAGAGTCATTTTAATGATTACTCAAATTCCAGGGCTAATAAAGACATTTCATCCCCTGTAACAATTAATAAAAGGCTTAGGCTTAACTCTGAATTTCATGTGGAAACAATGCCTTTCATATGTAACTTCAAATTTATATATTCATACTATAGATACATAGCAAAACTAAATATAATATTTTTATGCTTAAAAAGAAGTAACTGTGTAAAAATGTCAAACTTAACATACACATTCACATTTGTCCCCTTCTGAAACTCTAATATTAAAATAGGGAGGTATATTTTAAGGCTTTACCCTTAAAAGACTGTGAAAATGAGAAAATTGATAATAGTACCATTCCGTAAATTAGAAAGGAGATTGACTAAGAAGATACATAAAATACAAATCCCTAATTCACAGAAGGGAAAACAAAGAAACGGCTTAATTTGTACCATACAATTCTCAAAATAGTAAGGACCTTGCATTTGAAGATCCTGTTATCTGAGGATAGGTGGCCAAAGGCTAGATTAATGAAGGTTGTTTAATTCTTGTTTTTAAAAAAGTTACAACTTATAAGGGTCATGTTCTCCAGTAAAAGGGTCTGAGACAGAAATTTAAGTGCTTTTGATTTAGTAAGAAATTCTAGCAGAATAGAGAAAAGAAAATATTAATAATAGCAAAAACAGTGTTTTTAAACACAGTTTAATGTGTTTAATGTACAGTAAAATGTAGCATAAACTGCTTCACAGAATTAATCAGTATTGAGGTAAGGATACCTGCCTTTTACCCTTGCAAATACTTCTCCTAAGATATATTCAAAATTAGCCAAAAGGAAAATTTATTCTTAAATAAATTGAAGTAACAGAAGTTTTGAGGAAGACAGGGCTGGAAAAATGTTCCAGACTGAAGTAATAATATGTGAGAAAGAGCCAAGGAGAACGTGTCCCTAAGTGAATTTGGGAGACTGTAGAAATTACCTCAAAAATGTTAACGAACAATATTACATACAAATTATAGTTGTTGAATAGGTGTTTACTTTGCATTGAGAATTGTTACATACTTAAATATTGTTTAAATGCAAAGAAAAATATAGGAATTTATTGTCAAATTTCCACTTTGCAAATATTTCTTTCTAGAATCTTATTTTTGAAGAAGCTATAGAAATCTCAGAAATAAAAAGCAAAGATTTTTGATTACTCTGCAATATTTAAGGGATAATGCTTAACTAGAAAGGAGCAGAATAAATATATCTTAAAATATAGACATGTAAAGGTTAGTTAAAGGCCACTCCGGCATATAGAATGTTCTTATTCTGCCATTTTCTGACTCTTCACTTTGGACTTTAATATCTTAAGAAGATATTCTCTATTTTATTGCTGATTATTATAGAAATCAAATGAACCTTAGTAAACTCACTATATACCAATTCCTCAACTACATTTTAACTTCTGATTATCTCATTAATGGTATCAGCTGTCAATAGAGTTTTCCTAAAATTCTTCAGCATAAATATGTGTGTAGGCATCTGTGCTAGCTTTGAATAAAACTAAAAAGAACTTCCTATGTTCAGTTTACTACGGAAATTTTGGTGCTGTGTGATTAACATCTGATTATAAAACTGAACTACAGATGAGCGAGTTAAAACAAAAGCATTTTTTTATTTT
>NW_012152308.1:98061-114695 GCF_000956105.1 Propithecus coquereli
GTCATTTTATTAAGTATATCATATCATGATATATACATAGTATTAAGATGTGTCGTATTGAGCAAAATTTAAAACAGATATAAGAAATGCTAAGTACACCCAATTGTTCTCTCTGATGCTTACACGTAGGTAAGCTTGAGAAAAACTCTATATATTTCCTCAAGATTTCATCAAATTCTTTATGTTTCTATCTGCTGTTACTGGATGCTTTTCCCTGTTCTGTTTTTGAGGATATTCCTTTTTCTGTGGGATAAACATAAACATGAGAAACAATCCATTTTCTTGATTTATAATACAAGAAACAAAATCGTTCAAAATATACACACACACACATTTTGCATGAGTAGCACAATTTATTTAAAACCTGTTAAATGAATTTCTGGTTATATTATAACACTGTAAATGATTTGAAAATAAAATTAGATATTAGTGCTCTCACAGTTTCATTGGCCATTCTGCTATTTTGCTCAATTAGCCTGTTTCTCTTCTCTTTCTCTGGATAAGTGATATGTGATTATAGAATGTTCCTCCTCTTTCTTCTCCTTCATTTCTTAATCCCCACACACCCTCAAATTCTAATTTAATTAGGAAAACATATAATTATATGTATATATCATAAAAATATGTACATTTGTCTATCACCTTATAATTCACACCATCAGAGCATCATCTTCTATTTCAAAAATTTTCTTTTAGGTTTTTCTAAACAAATGTTTCTTTCTGTGATATTAATCATATATACCCAGATATTAAAATAATTTTTCCTATGCTACTAGAATTCTATTTCTTATAATAGTGAAACTTAAAGGTGAGGTAAAGTTTGAGTTCAGAAAATCTAAAAAGACTTGAATGATGAAAAAATTGAAGAGGGCAGCAGAGATAGAGTGGAAAGAAAAGAAAAATGTATAAAATTATAAGAATAGTAAAGCACAAGAGAAAATAGTGAATTGAGTAGAGGAATAAGAATAAAATATTCTTAGAAATATAATTTTATACCATTATATTATATTCCATTTCATCGCATTTTATATTTATGTAGGTATATATGTACATATATATACATTAAATGTATATTACAAAATATTTCGTGTAAAACACTTTTAGAAATTTTTTTCAACTTAATAACACTTTTTTTTTTACTGTTTTCAAGGATAGATGTTTGAAATGAAACATATGAATTCTCCTGTTAAATATCCTGATTTTGGTTAATATACTTGGGTAGTCTAAATAAAAACAAATTCTAATTTCTTTATTAATTACAAACTAATAGCAGGATTTTTTCAGTTTGTTTTAAAATTTATAAATCAATATTTGAGGAATTACAGTTGAAACAAACAAGCTGAGCTCATAGAATTAAAGCAATAATCTGAACAAAAAATGTTTGAGGTAGGACATAATGATTTTTATATGTATGTACATAAAAAATGGAGTAATGGAGAAGAGAAAACCTTTGTACAATCACCTGAAATAAATAAGAGAAGAAATTCTATAATTCAAAAATGTGAGCATTAACAGTCTTGGTAATAAATGCAATTGAACAATCGTACAAGTAAGGATATCTTGTTACAGTGTGTATTTAGATATATGCCAAACTTTCATGGAGAAATATTTATTTTCTCCGAAGAGGATGCATCAATTGATAGATTTTATTTGGCAAATTGTTGTCTACTGATGAATATTGTACTTTTTTATAAACAAAAATTACATTAAGAAAAAAATAGGCTGGGCGCATTGGCTCACGCCTGTAATCCTAGCACTCTGGGAGGCCGAGGCGGGAGGATCTCTCAAGATCAGGAGTTCGAGACCAGCCTGAGCAAGAGGAAGACCCCGTCTCTACTAAAAAAAAAATAGAAAGAAATGATCCAGACAACTAAAAATATATAGAAAAAATTAGCCGGGCATGGTGGCACATGCCTGTAGTCCCAGCTACTTGGGAGGCTGAGGCAGTAGGATCGCTTGAGCCAGGAGTTTGAGGTTGCTGTGAGCTAGGCTAACGCCACGGCACTCACTCTAGCCAGGGCAACAGAGTAAGACTCTGTCTCAAAAAAAAAAAAAAAAAGAAAAAGAAAAAAGTAAAACTATGTATTTATATCTCTTTTTATTTTCTTTTTTTTTCACTCTCACTCACTTCCTAAAAACTATGTATTTATAAATAAATAACTGGCCATAAGAATTATTTTGATAACACTTTCATCTGAATTTTTTTCAACACTTTAACATGGTATATAGATGGCGTGATGTGTTTCTAAATAGTTAATTCTAATATTCTGACATTTCTGAAATTTATTTTTCTAAATAAACAATAGAGGAGAGAAACTGATTTTAGTGTCCTTTTTTATCATTCATGAAATTCAAGCTTTTTTCTAACACACACACACACACACACACGCGCACACATAAATACACACACTCCACCCCCAGAGTGTAAACATAGCCCTTGAAACTAGAGATTAGAACAATATCTCTGACACATATTAGCTGCCTAAGAGAAGACTATACTTTAATTGCACATTGATGTTCGGCAGAGGATGAGCAATTTTGTTATTGTGAGTGTATCAGCAATTAGCATGGAACTACTAGTCATATGTGAAGTTTTTGGTTCTCTTCAACGTTTATTTGCTGCGTTATGTCAACAATGTATGTATTTTCTTACCTGTGGAAAAAAGTCAAAACTATGAAAATATCATTTTGTAGTTTCTGTTGAGATATGCCATTTTCTATTTTTAAGGTTCTTAAGATTTTCCAGAAGCTGTTTGTAAGCAGGCAGCCATATGAACAGATGGTAGTCAGACCATCAGTCTGCACTAAAATATACATGTGAAATGAGCTTAGCTATTAACTTTGTCACAACAAAACACAGAAGAGTTTTAAATGGGTCAACAAGGCATCTCTAGAATATTTAAAATGGATTTCAAAAACACTCCACCTAACTGTCCTGACACACATCCTCTAGAAGATAATAAACGTTAAATAATTACAGTGATAAATTGACTTTAGTAATATTGCGTGTCTGCTTACAGCTAACTACACACTACATGATTTTTTCTGAATGACCTCTTTGTCTTAGCATCTATATAATATCTAAAGTGACTTCAAGAATAATGACCTTTCAAAGGAATGAGTTAAAATAGCAAATGTGTAGAGATGTTTAACTTGGAATTTCTGTCTCAGCAAATAATGATTTGCCTGTTGGGGCAATTTCAAATCATTTTACCATAAAGCAAATGGGAGCTTCTGAAAGATCTAACTATAATCTAGATTTAGTCTGTAGATGTATGAAACTATAAGACAATCACATTTAAGTAATCTTATCTCCTTGCTCTCCTCTTTACTGTGACATTTTCTCAGACTTCCCTTGTTTTTGATGATCTTGACAGTTTGAGGAGTATTAGTGAGATATTTTGTAGGACGTTTCTCAGTTGGGACACATTGAATGCTTTTCTAATGATTAGGCAAAAGTTATGTCTTTTGGGAAAGAAAATCACAGAAGTAAAGTGCCATTTCATATCTGTAATACAATCTATTGACATAACTTATCACATTAATCACCAGGCTGAAAAATTGTTCTCCAGGTTTCTTTGCTGCAAAGTTATTAATAGTTTTTTCCATCTTTCCATACTACACTCCTTAGGACAAGGTCAGTAGGTACAGCTCATATTTAAGGAGTGAAGAGTTATGCCAAAGATTTTGAGAGTGGCATAATCTACATAAATCATTTTAAATTCTCGTGCAAGGGGAGCTTGTCTATTCTCTCCAATTCATGTATTAATATTAGAATGAACTCATGAACATTTATTTTATATCTCGAGTTATAATTCAATAATACTATATTTTATTGCTATAATTGTTTTAATTTTGGCCATTGACAGTCTTTCAGTTGGCCTCTGTGTCCAATTGTTATATTTCAATCATTGTGGATATTTTTGTAATTGTGGATTTTTTTCTCTCTATTAAATTATCTTTTTATTAATAATTTTATTTTATATTTAGAAACATTGTTATTCTGTTTATAGTTCACGAAATCATATTTTAAAATAAAATAACCTACCTTGACCTATTTACTTTGTTTTATCTTTTAGCTTTACTTAGTTTTCTTTTTAAATTGTATCATATTGTGGTAAGAACATTTACTAATAGATCTAGCCTGTTAATAAATTTTTAATTATAAAATACAGTATTGTCATCTATAGGGACAATTTTGTATAGCAGATCTCTAGAATTTATTCATCTTCCACAATTGAGACTTTAAGCCTATTGATTAGGAACTCCTTATTTCCTCTTCCTCTCAAACTCTGGCAACCAACATTCTACTCTCTTGTTCTATAAGTTTGACTATCTTAGATATTTCATATAAACAGGATCATGTGGTATTTTTTCTTCTATGACTAGCTTATTTCACTCATTATAATGCCTTCAAGGTTTACCTATGTTGCTGCCGCATATTGTAGTATTTTCTTCTTTTCTATGTCTATATCTGGATAATATTCAATTTTTATACACACACACATGCACGCGCACGCGTGCGCACACACACACACACACACACACACACACACACACTACATTTTCTCTACCCATTTATCTGTTGCTGGACATTTAGGTTGTTTCCACAAATTGGATACTGTGAATAGTGTTTCAATGACATAGTATTGCTAACATCTCTTTGGGACTGTGATTTTAATTTGTTTAAATAAATACCCTGAAGTGGGATTGCTGGATCACATGGGAGTTTTATTTTTATTTTTTTGAGAAATCACCATACCATTTTCCATAGTGACTGTGACATTTTGCATTCCCATCAACAAAGAACAATGGTTCCAATTTTTCCACATTCTCAACACTTTTTCTCATCTGTTTTTGTTTGGTTTTGGTTTTTATTTATGTATATTTGTGGTGTAAGAGTGTAATTTTGTTACATGCATAGAATGTATGGCAGTCAGATTAGGGCTTGTAGGGTATCCATCGCATGTAATATACACTGTACTTGTTAAGTAATATTTCATTACCCATCCTCCTCTTTCTTCCAACCCTTCCGAGTCTCCATTGTCTATCATGCCACTCTCTACATCCATGCATACACATTTTTAGCACTCATGAGTGAGAACATGCAATATTTGCCTTTCTGTGTCTGACTTCTCTCACTTAAGATAATGACCTCAAGTTCCATCCATGTTTTGGAAAAAGGAATAATTTCATTCTTTTTAATGGCTGAATAGTATTCTGTTGTGTCTCTCTGTGTGTATACACACACACACACAGACACACACACACACACATCAATAGATAATTGGATATATAAAACTTATTGTCTTCATCCATTCATCCATTGATGAATACTTAAGCTCATTCCATATCTTTGCTATTGGGCATAATGCCGCAATAAACACATGAGTACAGGTATCATTTTGGTATAATGATTCTTTTTGCTTCCAGTAGATGCCCAGTAATGGGAATGCTGAATCAAATGGTACTTCTATTTTTAGTTCTTTGAAAAATCTTCATACACTTTTCCCTCACAGCTTGAGCTGCGTACACCATTTATTCCTCTCCTAAAAAGCAGTGCCCCCTTGGGTTGCTTCTATTCTGCACTCTTTCCTCTTCCCAGCAGTGTGAATTGTATTGGAACTACCAGCTTAATCTCTCAGTTGGTGGGTGATGCTTATAAGTAAGAATCAGCCATGCCATTTGATTGAGTCAGTGGATGCTATAATGAGCTATACAGTTGTTCTCCCTGTCAGTGGTTGATGATTGCAGGAAACAGCCAACTGCAGAGATGTTCTTATGTGCCTGTAATAGGCTTCAGCCCCTTAGGAGAAGCAATTCAATGCCCCAGGAAGTGGGAGGAGACTTATAGCTCCCAGGAGACTGTTTGTTCTCCACCACAACAGAAGTGGGTGAGGAGTGAGGCTGGGCAGGGTTAGGTTGGGCAAGCCTGGAAGGACCTGCAAAGTCTTGACAGGACTCGAAGGTGGGAAAAGCTGCTGGGAGAGGGGCCGAAATGGTCTCTCAAGAGTGGAAAAAGTACTCGTGGTGGAGAGGCTGTCTGTAATTCACTGACTGGCTCTTGGAGTGAGCTTCACCCCTCTCTGGTTACCCCTGCCCCAAGAAGCTCCCTCCAGTGTCTGTTTGCAAACAGGCAGCCAAATGTGCTGTGCTCATGCTCAGCAGCAATAGCACTGCAGCTGGGAACTACACACCAGGGGACTCAACCTAGTCCAAGAGTATGACTTTCCTGTGGGGGGATGGGTGCTCCACCAGAACACTGCGCTGGGACCCCCACTGTGTTCTTCCATCAGTTCTGCCTACGTGGGCTCCCTCGCCTTCCATGTCAAGCTCTCAAATCTCTCCCTCATGTCCCCTGGAAACCCACTAGGGGACTCAGGCATGGGTTCTGGTCTGCATGTCTGACCCACTGGTGTGTGTCTCCAGGGAGTTCCAGCAGGCAGGGAACTCCCAGATCAGGCACCGCTAGGTTCACTGCATGTTGTCAAGGGGAAAGATGTGAGCCCCACTCTCTGTGGGAACCTCAGACTGGAGGATGCTGCATCTGATTAAAGGTAGTAGCTCCCAAAAGTCTCAATCAGCCCTCCCAGCTGCAGTGGATGTCGTGTCGTGGGGGAGGAAAAGGATCTGAATGGAAGAGAGACATGGGATCTGGCTCTTGTAGTCACTGTCCCTGAGAGGAAGCCTGCTCGGAGTGTCCAAGCTCTGGGATCATGCTAGTTCTCCAAACAATTCAGTAGGTGATTGCAGCAGGGCTTGGATTCACAAGGGTGGAAAAGCTTCCAATCAGTAGCCTGCTGATTACCAAAGTTGCGTGGGAAGGAGAAACAGGATTCCCCTTTATTCCTTTACTGGGCTACAAGCCTCTCCAGGTTTGATCATCATCCATATCCTTTCTTCTTCTTTTTCCTGTTCTGATTCACAATTTCCCTCTGTGAAGTCCTCAGCAGACTCCAACACTTCTTCCTCTGAACTACACCTTAGCTATACCCAGTCCCCCTTTCCTTTATCTGAAACCCTTCCTTCCTTCCTGGACACTCCCACAAGTGATGCCTCTAGTCAGCCATCTTGCCTCTTTGTCTTTTTAATGATAGTCATTTTTACTGGCATAAGATGATATCTCACTGTGGCTTTAATTTACATTTCTCTAATGATTAGTGATCTTGAGCATTTTTTTCACGTACCTGTTGGTCATCATATGTTTTCTTTTTAAAAATGTCTATTCATGTCCTTTGCCCATTTTTTAATGGAATTATTTGTTGTTGTTGTTTGAGTTCCTTGCATATTCTGGATATTAGTGCCCTGTTGGTTGAATAGTTTGAAAATATTTCATCCCATTCTGCAAGTTCTCTGTTCACTCTGTTGATTATTTCATTTGCTGTGCATAAGTTTTTTAGTTTAATTAAGTCCCATTTGTCTATTTTTGTTTTTGTTGCCTGTGCTCTTGAGGTCTTAGTCATGTATTCTTTGCTTAAATCAATAGTCTGAAAGAGTTTTCCATAGATTTTCTTCTAGTATTTTTATAGTTTTGGGTCTTAAGTGCATGTATTTAAGCCATCTTGAATTGATTTTTGTATATGATTAAAGATAGGAGGTCCAGTTTCATTCTTCATATGGCAATCCAATTTTCCCTGCACTGTTTGTTGAAAAAGATGTACTTTTCCCAGAGTATATTCTTGTCAACTTTGCCAATGATCATTTGATTATGTGTGTATGGTTTTATTTCTGTTTTCTGTTCTGTTCCATCTACATGTGTATTTTTATACCAGTACCATGCTGTTTTGGTTACTACAGCCTTGTAATATAAACTGAAATCAGGTTATGTGATGCCTCCAGTTTTCTTTTTGCTTTGGATTAATTTGGATATATGGGCTCTTTTTTGGTTCCATATGCATTTTAGAATTGTTTTTTTTCAAATTCTGTGAAAAATGGTGTTGGTAATCATGGAGGCAATCTCATTTGCAATAGCTACAAGAAAATAGATAGGAATATATTTAACCAAGGAAGTGAAAGATCTCTATAAGGAAAACTACAAAACGCTGATGAAAGAAATTGTAGATGACACAAACAGATAGAAAAGCATCTAATTCTCATGGGTCAGAAGAATTAATATTGTTAAAGTTACCATACTAATACAACCCAAAGCTATCTACAGTTTCAATGCAATTTCTAATAAAATGTCTTCTGTTTTCTTCATGAGAACAATCCTAACAGATGTTTGGTGATATCTCATTGTTTTTTATTTACATTTCCCTGATGATTAGTGGCATTGATCATATTTTTATATATCTGTTAGTTTTATATGTCTTCTTTGGAAAAATTTGTATTCAAGCCTTTATGTCATATATAAACCATCTTATTAGTTCATTTTGCTATTTAGCTGTAGGAGTTTCTTAAATATTTTGGAAATTAACCCCTTATCCGAAATACGCTTCACAAATATTTCTCCTATTTCATAACTTGTCTTTTCACTCTTCAGTCATTTTCTTTGCTGAGCAAAATCTATTTAATTTGGTGTACTCTCATTCGTATATTTTTTATTGTTGTGCTTTTTGTATTATATCCATGAAATCATTGCCAAGACCCATGTCAAGAGGCTTTTTCCTCTGTTTTCTTCTAGGAATTTTACCTCAGGTCTTATATTAAAGTCTTTAATCCATTTCAAGTTGGTTTTTATGTGTGTTGAAGGTAATACCCAATTTCATTATTTTGCATGTGTATATCCATTTTTATCCACATCATTTGTTGAAGAGATAATCCCTTCCCCATTGTGTATTCTTGGTACTCTGGTCAAACAAAAATTGACCTTATATGTAGGGATTTATTTCTGTTCTCTCTATTCTATTGTTCTATATTTTTATGCCAGTCTAATATTGTTTTAATTATAATTCTTTGTAATATATTTTGAAATCAGGGAATATAATGCCTCCAGCTTTTTTTCCTCAAGATTGTTATGGCTACTGAGGGTCTTTTGTGGTTAGATATGAATGTTAAATTTTTTTTTATATTTCTGTAAAAAGATTAGGTACTTCATCATTGTGGAATTTTTAAATAACTTCTTTACTTTCTGACAGTACAAAATATTCCAGGTCCATTTGTATATGTCCTGCCCTCCTCCTAGAATTAATCATTTATCCAAGGAACTCTGGCTCCTTTTATTGAGATATGATATTAGAAACCAAGGTCTCCATGACAGATGTACTTGTTTCTCCCATCTTGCTTCTAGATCTTCTCACTGAAACAGCAAGGAAAGATAAATGTATGCTAACCTGTGTATACATATATACCTATAATTATTTCCATGTGTAACAATATATGTCTTTATTAAGCTAAGCATGAGCTTATATTGGTATCTCCAACTCTAATTACTACATGAATAATTTTAGCCTCCTGTGCTTGTCCATCTGTAACCTTCTCCTAAAGTGAAAAATTTGGCTCCCACCATTTGCCATTGATTTATTTGATTTTTCAATTCTAGTATATATGTACACTATATAAAAAATTTTAGAGCATATCCCCATAAGAAAAAAAGTCATCAACTAGAGTACAATGCTTATGCTTTTGAGTCATAGAGTCCACTCATTTATAAAGTTACTAAGGTCAGCACAACTTCTACCCTGTTCAGCAAGGTTATTTCACTGATTTTTAGTGCAGTGAGACTCTTTTGTCATGTTCTTCATTTCATCCTGGGATTTTCCCAATATCTTAATTTTTTTTTTAAAGTTATATACATTAAGGTCCACTTTTTGTGCTCTTAAGTTCTATGGATTTTGATAAATACATACTGCTATTCACTCACTATTTAAGTATCATACAGAATAGTTTCATCTCTTCAAATATTTCCAGTGATTTGTCCATTCAAACTTCCTCCATCCCCCCTAAATTCTTGGCAACCACTGATCTTTTAACTATTCTATATTTTTGCTTTATACAGAATGTTATATATAAATGGAATCATACATTATCTAGTCTTTTCAGATTTGTTTCTTTCTCTTAACAAGATGCATTTAAGAGTCATCCATTTCTTTTCATGGTTTATTAGTCTATTTATGTTTTATCGCTGAAAAATATTCCATTGTAAAGATGTACCATAATTTTTCTATTCACCTACTGATAAACATCTTGGTCACTTCTAGTTTTTGGTGATTATCAATAAAGCCTCTATAAACAATTGCATGTAGTTTTTTGCATATACATACATTTTCAATTAAGTTACATAAATATCTAGGAGGATGATTGCTAGATCGTATGATAATACTATGTTTAGCTTTGTAAGAAACTGACAGACTGTCTTCTAAAGTACTATATAATTTGCATTCCCAGCAATAACAAATGAGAGTTCTTGTTCCATATCCTGACCAAGAATTGCTATGCCAATTTTCTGGGTTTAGCCATTTTAGTAGGTGTGTGATAGGATCTCATTTTGTTTTAATTTGCATCATCATCTTTTTCATGCATTAAAATATAAAACAAATTTAGTTCTTGAAATTATTCTGGGCATTTCCCCCTGTGTACTTCACTGGCAAATTCTGAAGGAAAGTGGTTGGAACAGAAACCAATATAATTCCCTGTCTTAGTTTAGATGATACCAGGACTTAGCATACATTTCTTATTCTGTGCCCAAAAACACTGAGAAAATGTATTAGTTATTTGTTCCACAATTTATAAACTTTCAAAAATTAGACTATGAAGTAATTAATATTGATTTCTTTTGAAAATGAACTTATTACCTATTACTCATTAGTCATTAAAACTCACTGCTGGATTGTCACCTTATCCCCACCAACCCAAAGCTGTCATAAAATCTCCCCAATCTCAACTCATTTCCTTCCCTGTAAGACTCATCTTAAACTGATTTAGCCTAGTTCCTCTGACTTTACTCTTCTTAGACATTATGAAGACTGTTTCAAGATGTTATGTTTGATCTTGGTAGGACTAACAGCTCTATTGCTGATATTTAGTCTGCTTTCCTGATGGCATTTTGGGGAGTCAATGGCATCAATGATATGTTCCATTGGGGTCATAACTTTTCCAAGCTTTCAAGATTCAAAAGAAAATGTTGAGCCTACCTTTAGTAGTATAATGACTACTCTTTAATTCATTTTGATCTTGCTACTATTAAATGTCTATTAAAATATATTAAACTATTAAACATCTATTGAATGTCTGAGAAAGAGAAAAAACACATATGTGCATAGAGGTTTTCTAAGACTATGTGTTCTATTCATTTCTCTAATGAATGCTAAAAGCTAAGTTGAGATAAACCTATAACAACTCTTATCTTGTGTCTTGATTGCCAAGGCAAACAGCAGGTTTGTACAGCTATAATTTGAATTGTTCTTTGGTGTTAGCTTACTGACTAAGACATGAGTTTCTTATAAAGCATAGCCCTTTGAAACGCATCATCATATAATGAGTAATGATGATTATCACATTACAATATTTCCTCTAAGAGTATGAGTATGTGAAATAGTTCTCTGCCTTACTTTCAGAATAAATCTCATTTTGTTCTTTTCACCAGTAGAGTAATATGTCTTCTGCCAATAGTAAATAACAAGGACTTCATATTCTGAATTTTGTGCTATAATCCTATGCTTAATTTTACCTTACTTTCCAGTCTGAATCTTACCTTCTCTATCTTAAACTGTAGTATAATATAATTTATTTGACAGTATTACATATATCTGTTGTACTTAACTGCTTAATAGTACTCCATGACATGACTCTCCACATTCCTAGTGATGGCTGACTCTATTTGGCTACACCTCCTTACTTCCATGAATAATCCTGCATCATAAATATGATTGTGCATGTCCCCTTGTGGAGTGATGTAAAAATTTCTTTGTACTGCATACTCATGGTGAATTATTGTTTTTTAGCATATTAATATACTTATATTGACTGAGTAGTGCTAGTTTGCTCTCCAGAGTGGCTGCCATCAGCAGGATGTGAGGTCACTTACATTACACATTGTCACCAATTGGTACTTCCTATTTTCTAATTTTTAACAATCCAGTGGGTGTAAAATGATATTTTCTTTTCATTGCGTTTCTCTGATTACTAAAAAATTTGATAATCTTTTTGTTAGCTTTTGAGATTTCTTCTTTAAAAATGACTTTTTTAAATACTATGTTATCTTTTGAGGTTACTGTTTTGTTTTTGTTTAGTTGTAGAAGTTGCTTGCACATTATAGACAGTAAAAACTCCCTCATTATTTTCACGTTACAAATATCTTCTTCCATTCTATAATCTGTTTATCACTTTGTCCACAGTGTCCTTCATTATAGAAAACATGGACAAAGTTATTCCTCATTTTTAATCATTGATATAAATTTCTATATTGTTTTCTTTTCCAATCATTTAATTCCACTTTCTGTATGTAGTTTATGTTATTTGGTCCATACTTGCACACAGGATCTGGTTTTATATATTTTCTCTATAATGAGTTAATAATCTAATACTGCTTACTAACTAACTCATGTTTTTCTTATTAATTTATGGCATCAATTTATTTTTATTAAATTTCTATGGGCACAGACAGGTACTTCCAATTTTTTTTTTCTGTTTTGTATGTCTATTTCCTCTGCTTGTTCCATTTCAACATTATTGTTATTGCTATGGCTTTACAACATATCTTGATATCTGGTGCACAAGCTAACCACTATCCTACCACCTATTCTCATTTTATATTCCCTTTGTAAGATTGACTTAGCTATTTGTTTTCCTTTATGTCTTAATAAAATTTTGATGGGCATATTTTGCTAATACTAGGGTTTATTTTAATAAATAATATGTATATCTGTATTTTTCAACATTAATAAATTTTAGCTTGTTTCTAAGTGTGAATATATTAATATATAAATTTGACCCTTGCCATGTGGATCAGCCCATCTCCCACTCTTTCATTCTGAGTGTCTCCCATCACTTCTCTGATGATTTACAATGCTCTCTCCATGAAGATCCATATGTAGGTTGCTACTTGCAACTTTTGATCCTCCGCTTGAGAGTGGCACGTATGGGCTGCTTCTAGTTAGCCTTCTTGATCCTCTCCCCCCACTTCTTTCTGACAACAACCAAAAAAAAATCATGATCAATTGAGTTAGTTCATCAAGGTTCAGATCATTTATCATTATTTTTATTGTCTCCCTATCTTTGTGAACAAAGCATTCATATTTTCTCTCAAATACCTTTTTATTTCCTGTTTCTTAAAGAGAAACACATGATTTTTAACTGTTTATTCTTCTCAGTGTCCCATAGTTAAATTCTATATGTCTTCTTCTTTTTTGGAGTGACCCTTGCAACTGCCAGGGAAAATTCGATGGTCCCATTTTTAAAATAATGAAAGTAATGAAAATTTAACACTAAAATTATGACTTCTAAGAGTTAAATCTAGTTTATTTTCCTTCCATCTGTAAAGCAGTATATTTCATGTCAAGAAAAGCTGTAAGTAGTCAGAGGATCACTTATACTTTGTTCAGTGACATCAGTGAAACAAATGACACCTCCTATCTTTTTTTGTCTACACTCTTTATATAAAACCTGTATGTACTGACTTCTAGACCAATGTTTATGCATGTCTTAGCTAATCTAAATACTTTGCTTTATTAATTTATAGAGGTTAATTTCACATTGAGAGATATGAAGTCCGCTGATCTCATAGGCCCCATGAGCCCTCACTTCAGGCTGAGGTTTACTATACACTATAATATCTCTGTGTAATTCCCAACAGGGGCTCCCATTAATAGTCTTTGGTCTGTCACTACTTGAACCTCTACCATGTCTATGCTTCTGTTATCAGTGTCTGACTGACTGACTCTTCAACAACACCGGGTTAGTGTTTTCTTCTGCCCAGTTAAGTTGTTAGCCTTACTATAAGAGAAAATCCCAAAAGATAATAAATGAGTCATTGGAAATATAGAACTTAAATTGATGACATACATATAGGTTGATGATATACATTATGGGAAATATACAAGGAAAATGGATGGATTGCAAGTTCTTTGTCTTCTCAGTTTTTCATCAAAGATTCAGAGTTAAAAAGATATCTATAATCATGAACAGATAAAACTTCCCAGAGACATTTGCATTACTAAAAAAAGAATAAAATTTTTGATTGAAATACAGAATTTTAGTTCTTAGCTATGTATATATAGCTGACATTTTGACAGATATTTAATTTTCTTCTGCATATGGCAAATGATTGTTTCTCAGAAATTTTCAGAAGGAAGTTATGATGTGAACCTTGTGTGATTGACATGTGAAAATGTTACTTTCTATCCTGTCATAAAAGTAGGCATCTTTGTATGTATAATAATATTGGATTACAAATCTTTATTTCAAATACCTTGTTCTTTTAAGAAATAAATGAGTCATTTAAAATACAAATGATGCAACTTATAGTTTTTAAGGAAAACGTGAAGAAGCAAAAATGAATAAAGTGTATTCATTGTGAATATGTGAGTTACCTGTGTCTAGAGACTAGAAATATCCCAGGAAAGAAAACTGATCCAAGATAATATACATTTATTTCACATCTTTGCCATTATGGACAATTGTTAGTATAGGAAATAATTATATAACTGTGGAAGTTTTGTGATTTTAGGATATTTTATAGTCTTTTACTTTAAATGCTTACTCTGTGTTGGTATTTTCCTTGTATATTTCCCATAATGTATATCATCAACCTGTATGTATGTCATCAATTTAAGTTCTATATTTCCAATGACTCATTTATTATCTTTTGGGATTTTTTCTTATAGTAAGGCTAACAACTTAACTGGGCAGAAGAAAACACTAACCTGGTGTTGTTGAAGAGTCAGTCAGTCAGACACTGATAACAGAAGCATAGACATGGTAGAGGTTCAAGTAGTGACAGACCAAAGACTATTAATGGGAGCCCCTGTTGGGAATTACACAGAGATATTATAGTGTATAGTAAACCTCAGCCTGAAGTGAGGGCTCGTGGGGCCTATGGGATCAGCGGACTTCATATCTCTCAATGTGAAATTAACCTCTATAAATTAATAAAGCAAAGTATTTAGATTAGCTAAGACATGCATAAACATTGGTCTAGAAGTCAGTACATACAGGTTTTATATAAAGAGTGTAGACAAAAAAAGATAGGAGGTGTCATTTGTGGTAGGCGTGAAATGCTTTAGAAGACATGTGCTTTGAAGAATTAGTGTTATTTTGGCAGCTGGGAATGGGAAGGAGGTAATATAGTGGTGGATGTTGTTATTGCCTCCCCAACATTCATTCAACCCCAGGTCATTAGTTTAAGCCAGTCATGATTTTCAAGGCCCCTTAATAATTACCTTAGAAGAAAGAATTAGTCTCAATTATGGCGGAGACAAATGAAGAGAAATCTACTGGTGGGGTGGGGTTGAGGCTGATTTTGGGTAAGGCTACTTGTCTCTGAGCAAAAGTTCTAGGAAGAGCTGGTTCATCATTTTACTTTCAAAAATTCCACATCTAGGTGTGATGACAAGAACTACTGAAGCTATCTTACCACCAGCCTAAAGGCAAAGCCAAAATCAAGGAATATAGAGCGGAGATATAAAGATCATTGTATAGCCAATGCAACCGATTCTGGAGCTTAATCTACCTCTGAACTTATTATGGAAGGAACTTTATTTTAAAAACTCAATTGATTACAAATGATCGGATATCTGAGATGAGCCATTAAATTCAGATGTCAGTGGAAGAATATCAGTTCTACCCATCTGTTACTCAGAAGTTTTGTAACTCAGAAAATAAGTCGGGGATACTACCACAAAGTTTTGTCTGTATTTTTAAAGGTAAGTATAGGGATCAAAATATTTCCAATGAAGTATTTAGAGAGAAAAAGGCAATACAAACAATGTGCAATGCCTATTATTTATCATATAGGAAGAGAAAAAATATTCTCACAAAAGAAAATTTAGGAGGATCAGAAGAGACTTAGAACTTTCCAGTGTTGCTAACACTGGAAGGACAGCATTAACAGAGGTACAGGGCTGCCAGAAGTATTGAAAAATATCAAAGACTGCAATGTACAAAAGAATGAGAGATTTTTTTAAGGGGATATTGGAAACCTTTGAAAGAACTTTAAATCTTTCAACCAACATGTTCTTATAGAACAATCCAAGGAAGGTAAACGTATTAGAAAGTATATAAAGAACACACAAATACATAGGAATTTACTTCTTAGTCTTCTAAGGAAATCATTATTTGATTTCTAAATCAGTAAGGAAATTCTCCAGTGACATGTTTTAAATAGTATTACAGCACATTACATGCAGGTTTAATCTTAGGCTAGTAGGCTATAGAATTGACTGTTGACCTATTCAAAGGACATTCATTATTTCCCACCCGATATTCCTAACCTTTTGAATTTAGATTTCCCTTCTGTTGTCTCATGGTAAGGACTTGCACTGCTGGGAAAGTCAGTGTGAATTTTACCTTAGCAGATGGTTGCTGTTGAGGCAGATTGAAATCAGCAACCTGCACTTGTTTTAACATGTTATTTTCATTTTAATTGCACACCAGGAACCTAATAAACAAAAATCCCCTCTGGCGAATCTAGTGTGTGTGTGTGTGTGTGTGTGTGTGTGTGTGTGTGTGTGTTTTCTCTAAGTTTTCTGATGCCATCA
>NW_012152308.1:124987-125963 GCF_000956105.1 Propithecus coquereli
TTATCTTAATCTAATAACTATCTATACAATAAGATTAATCACTTTACTTGGTTTTAACTTATGTTCAACTAATTTATACATTTGAGAGATTAAAATCTCTTTCAACACGTACCTCTACTTACACACTTAATGAAACAATTTCATTTAGAGTTCAATTTACAATCAAAAATTTAATGTCTCTGATTATATTAATCTCTCTAAAGATTTAACAAGGTACATATATAGATTTTATGAGCAAAATATTCCTATACACTTAAAAAATGCTCGTAAGTATAATAAACCATATTTGTAAATTTAGTAATTCAGGTTAATTTTACTATTTAAATCAACTTTAAACAAGGCGTGCGTGTGTGTGTGTGTATAATTTGTGTATAATACAGTGACTCCGAAGTGCAGAATGGTACTTATATTACTAACATAAGCTACAAAAAACTTTCAATAGTATACTCATTTTTTTCGTCCCAGATTTACAAATGCATTCTCTTAACAAAGTGAAACACAATGACTGTCTCATGCCTGCTATGGCAACTTTTATTCTGTTTTGGAGTTAATGACTCAGGAGGCTTTCTATTGGATCCAAGGTCAGCTTCTAGGAAGATTCTATGCAGACTTGAATTTATTGACCATTTTTTACGGAAAGGAACTTTCCAGTGATGCCTTTTCTTTCAGGCCTGAATAATCCCACATCCCTTGAACATATAATACATTTTGCCTTTATAATATTTTGTTTAATTGCGTGCATGCTTATGTGTATGAGAGAGAGAAAAAAAAGAGATAGAGACAGAGACTTTGTTTGAAAAATAAAGGAGTGCTCAATAAAATCCATTGACTCAAACCATGATTTTTTCTGAACTTCTGAATTATACAGGTAAAATAATAGTAACATAAGAATTCAGTCAAGTAAAACTTTGAACATTGAAGACACATTTTCCACATTTTTTCAATGTGAAACCAACAATTGAACAAACATATTTCC
>NW_012152308.1:126013-128367 GCF_000956105.1 Propithecus coquereli
TGATGGCAACTGCAGAACACAGCTATTTCTCTTAGGGATGTGGAAACAAAGAGAAAACATGGGAACTATTAAAACTAGCAAGTTTTTAAGAAGGAATTTCAGAGAGCCAGAACTTAGTCCCGTAAGAAGGAGATTCAGCTTCCTTTGTGCTGATGTCTCTGAGATTGGAGAAGAGACCCTATGGGCCTGCAAATCAGACCTCTGAGAATGAGGTAGCCCTGAAGGTGTGTGTTGGGTCTGGTTCTGTGAGTATTGGAAAAACTACCCCCTAGAATCAACTACTACTTCCGGACAAACGCTCACTGTCAGAATGAGGAAGCTTTGCTATGGCGATATTGATGGAATGGGAGACATAAAGAAGAAGAACTGGGAGCTAAAATAGGAACAGTAAGCACAAAGGAAAAGCACATTCCCTCCTCCTTCTCTTGGCTGCACTATTCCTCTACTGTCTCCTATTGGTAGAGGCTAACGAACCAGTTGGTAAAGGAGAAATGGGTTTTGCAGAGCTCTCTCTGTCTGTGCTCACAGAGCAGAGGATACAAAGTATGAGTTTCACGTTGAGAGAAAATACCTTAATAAACCCCATTTTTATTCTATTTATAAAATGTTTTTATGGATTAGTTCATGTATGCTCCCTTCTAATCCATAAATAGATCAAAAAGTTGGAGAGGAAAGAGTCAACTCGGTCAGTCTATAGAATTTGGCTTATTGTCTTGAAACATTCTAACAATTTGCTCTACTCCGGGCAGGTGCAAGAATGATGTCCAAAGTATATAAGATAATATACTGATAACTTTTACATATTTATTTTCCATTCTGAAAGAAATTTCTTCTCTGAACTCTCTCTCAATCAGGAAGAATGAGGATAACCAGCATATATGGTCATTCCAAACTGGTGAGCTAAGTCTCTAAAATGATATGTCCTGCCTTTCTGATAGTCTGGTCAAAAGTTACTGCTGCAATCAGAGTTTTGTTAAATTTGCCTATTGAAAAAAAATTGCTTGATTTGTAGAAAATCCCTAAATTATTTAAAATCTAAGGTGATCTATTCAACTTATCTTGCTCCTCTTTGTCAAGGCTTTTATAGTATTTGGCAACTATACTTCATGAAATTTTATTTGTCTAGTGTCAGTAAAAATAATTTCTTCTTCCTTCTAATTTTGGTGTGTGTACGCGTGTGTTTGGGGAGTTTTTAATAAAAGAATTTACTAAACCAATTTTTAGCTATTTACTTTCCAAATTATACAGGGAAAAAAGGATTCCATCATATATGGCACTCAATTTTACAAGATGTTATTTTCCCAGCGTGTAACCAGTTACTAGTGCAACACCATCCCTTTCTGCATAATATCTTCAATATAAATCTTAGCCCCAAACCTTGGATATGTGGACATCGAAAGTCACTAAATAAAAATAAAGAATCTGTCATTTGGTTTAGTTAAATATAGCTTTAAATGTTAATTAGCTTGATTATGGTGAATATTTTACAATGTATATGTATATCAAAACATCCAGGTGTACAGTTTAAATGTGTAAAATTTTTATGTGTCAATTATACTTCAATAAAGCTGAAAAAAGAAAATAAATTTATTAAACAAAATGCAATATCTTGCATGCACATCAACAAAAATATGTATTTGAGGAAATAAATGAAATAAGGTAGGGAAAGAAAGTAGGAATGAAAAAGAAGGAAGGAGGGACGTGGGAGGGAGGAAGGAGAAAAAATAAGAAATGGCTGATGTAAAAAAAGAAGGAAGAAAACTGAAAGTGAAGGAAGGAAGGAAAAGAGGACAAGAGAAGAGAAGAGAGAGAAAAGGATAAAGGAATGGAGGAAAAGAGGACAGGAAGATATTTCTCTTGGAATAATGTAGTAATATTTAGATTAAATATTAAAATCACAGAACATGCCAGTCATAATGTGTAAGATGTCCAGAGTATATAAAAATGAAATAATATGCTTTCTCATTTAATTTTTTGCATTCAAAAATAGCTATGGAATATTTAATTTTACTTCATCTTGTTAAAGAACAGATCCTAAAATAGTTTTTAGTTGTTTTTTTTTTCCAACAATTTTTCTTTCTTTTCTGCTTCATTTCCCACTTAGCTTGGTTCAAAGGCAGGTTTATACTCTTTATCTAATGGCTATGTGGTGAATCATAGAATATGAATGTAAAGATTTTGGGTGAGAAAACTTTACAATTAGGAATTTGAGGGTTTTTAAAAATTGTTAAACATCATTGTTTCTACTCATATTAAAACCAAATAAATGAAATTTATATGATTATAATGCAAATGTATATATTATAGCATATGGTAAGATATTTAATCCAGTCTACTTGGTCTTTTCTTTAGTG
>NW_012152308.1:128417-130856 GCF_000956105.1 Propithecus coquereli
TCAAACTTAATTTTTTCAACAATAAATTTAGAATAAGAATAATATACCTCACAGAATTGCTGTGATCAGTAAATGAAGGAAAATATATGCAAAGAACCTAGCTCTGCACTCCACATTAAATAGATAGTCTGTAAATATTGGATCTTTTTTCTGTCCCAGATAATATCAAATGGTTAGCAGTTAAATTGATTTCATATACT
This sequence comes from Propithecus coquereli, assembly GCF_000956105.1. Taxonomy (NCBI): domain Eukaryota; kingdom Metazoa; phylum Chordata; class Mammalia; order Primates; family Indriidae; genus Propithecus; species Propithecus coquereli. The sequence goes on from NW_012152308.1 coordinate 128,618, forward strand.
TGCTGCCAAGTTTTCAAACTTCTTTTAAATAAAAAAATAACATCTTGATATTTGAGGTTCTTTAAATTAAGAGATAATAACCATAGAGTTACTATACTTGGCTTAAAAATTGTACTTACTCAGAGCCTGCAGGAAGGACAGGGAATTTTTTCTAGCTCCATGCTGTTCCCATATCCATACACTTTATGCTGTCATAATTTGGGTAAAGGTTGACATTTACCCAAGTCTGTAAAATACACAATAGAGCCCTCAGTGATGACTCAAATACATTCATATCACCTTTAAAATAAAAATTGTTTTTAAATTTAGAAAAAAATAAAAAGCAAGAGACCCAGTTCAAATCAGATTGCATTGTTTTCTTATTTATATCTATATTACAATGGTAGATATCACTGAAATCATATTGTGCTCTCTTTTGAAATCTCTAGGCTGGAATAGTAAAGATTTTTCCACCATGGAGAACACAAGAAGGAGGCTGTCATAACCTAACACCACCAACCCTCTCAAAGCAAATACTAGAGGGGCTAAGCATAATGTCTGAGCCTCTCTCCCTTTTATAATTTCAGTTTTTCTTTGATGATAAATTGAAGATCCATCCTGATGTCTAATATGATTATTATTTTGATATATTTAGTGACTTGATAAATAAGGTTCTCCCTAATCAAGTGGTCTCAATATTGCTCTAATATCTCTGTATGTCTGTCTGTCTCTCACTACCTCTCAACAGGTAGACATATAAATGATCTATGAATTGATAAATAGAGATAGAAGGTGCAAACAAGCATACTTATCAAACAGACTTTGCTGTAGTTTTGTTGTTGTAGTTGTTGAGGGGAAAGATTATTCTATCTACTCTACATTAAATAGGGGATTCACAATAAACCTTGTTAAGGGAGACTCAGACTCCATAATGTTTATTTGATAGTAATTTTCTTAGATTACTTTGTAAAACACAAAGACTCAAAATATAAATTTCAGTAAGTTCCTTGAAGACCAAGCCATATTCATATATACTACTTTGTATTGTCTATTTCTATTAAAGGGACTAACACACAATTAAGATCCAATCAATAGGCATTAGACAGAACTAAAGAATAGACTTGTATAAATTATAATAGGCAAGTTGAGATCATGAGAAGTAATTGAAAGTAAAGTTTTTTGTAAACAAATTTTACTTTTATACTGTCACCCAGAAAAAAAGGCACATCTTTGCTAAGGAAATTTGAAGAAATAAATCATTATTCTGGGTCATGTAGCAAACCAGCTGTATTTTGTCATATTGGTAGTATTATAAAGACAGCTTTTATAGTTCTAATTTTTTAAAAGACTATACACCTTCTATTCTGTGCCTGAGACATCTATCAAATGATAAAGTCTCAGCTATTTCAAGTGTCCATGAAACCATTTTCATTAAATTTACAGAGATCCTTAAACAGAGGTCATAAACTCAAATGCTACTAGATGCAGGGCACATAATAAAAAGAATGAAATAATTGAATTTAAGACAATTGGAGCTACATAGAACTGTGAGGGACTGGAGTACATATGCTTATTATAAAGACATTTTTAAAAACCTGTAACACTGTACACATGAAAAGGTCAGTAGAGAAAATTCTTCAAGCAATCTGCTTGCCAGTTTTCGATCTCTTTAAAGAACTAATATTCCATATGTTACTCATTTATCTCTTGTTCGGCAATCTCAACATTTTCCTTTAGTTTGTATTTCTTCACTTAAAATGGATTTAATATTTTATAAAAATAATATTCATAGTTTTATTTAGTTTTCCTAAAGTTTTGTACTTATCTTAATTGATCTTCCATGAAGTGTTTATACGTAAGGATGGCTAAGAAAGATGCTTTCTACATTAATTATGTATATTTCTGAGTGGGAGAATCAAGGTAATTATTTTTTCCTTATTCATTCATAGCTCTCTGTATTGATTAATTTTTGCCACATATACATTTATTTATTTACACAACACATGTTTACTGTTTATTTACTATTTGGTAATGTTCTAATTGCTGCAGGTATAGCAGTAAACATAGCATACAGAAATCTGCCTCCCTGAAACTTATATTCTAGTAGTAGGAGACAGAAGAGAAAACACTACTAAGAAGAAAAATACCATACAGCAACTGGAGATCATTAATACGAAGAGAACAAAAGTAAGGTGGAAATAAGAAACAGGAGAATTAGAGAAAATACAATTAGGTGGCTTACCAGCCCAAATCTGATCAG
>NW_012152308.1:152381-154030 GCF_000956105.1 Propithecus coquereli
ATAGCCAACATCATACTGAATGTGAAAAGTTGACATTCCCCCTACACACTGGAACAAAACAAGGGGGGCCATTCTTATTACTTCTATTCAACATAGTGCTAGAACTCCTAGCCAGAGAAATCAGGCAAGAGAAAGAAATAGCATCCAAATCGGGAAAGAGGACGTCAAACTATCCCTATTTGCTGATATGAGCCTGTATCTAGAAAACCCTAAAGGCTCCACCAAAAGACTTAGAATTGATAAACAAATTCAGCAAAATCTCACATTACAAAATCAATGTATGCAAATTAGTATTTCTGTATTCTAATAACAGTCAGTCGAATTAAGGACTCAATACCATTTACAATAACTACAAAGAAAATAAAATGCTTAGGAATATATTTATCCAGGGAAGTGAAAGATCTCAAAATTTCAAAACACCGACGAAATAAAGACACAAACAAATGGAAAAACACATCCCATGTTCGTGGACAGGAAGAGTCAACATCATTAAAATGTCTATTATGCCAAAAAAAATTTATAAATTCAACACATTTTTCATCAAAACATCAACATCTTACTTCACAGATCTAAAAAAAAATTCCTAAGCTTCATTTGAAACTATAAAAGAGCCCAAATAGCCAAAGCCATCTTAAGCAAATAAAACAAATCTGGAGGCATCACATTACCTGACCTCAAATTATACTACAAGGCTAGAGTAAAAAAAAACAGCATGGTACTGGTATAAAAGTAGACACATAAACCAATGCAACAAGGTAGAGAACTCAGAAATAAAACCATATAGCTATGACCAAGTGATCTTTGACAAAGCAGAAAAAAACATACACTGGAGAAAGGAAACTCTATTCACTAAAGATTGCTGGGAAAATTTGATCGCCATATGCAGAAGAATGAAACAGGGCTCATATCTCTCATCATATACAAAAATTGATTCAAGATGGATTAAAGACTTAAATGTAAGACATGAAACCATAAAAATTCCCAAGGTAAACACAGGAAAAACTCTTTTACACATAGGCCGAGGCAAATATTTTATGACTAAGACCCCAAAGCAAATACAGCAGCAAGAAAAATAACAAATGGGACTTAATTAAAGTAAAAACCTTCTACACAGCAAAGTAAATAATTAACAGGTTAAACGGGCAAACTACAGAATGAGAGAAAATATTTGCAAACTATACATCTGTAAAGGACTAATTTCCAGAATCTACAAAGAAAGAAAAACAGCAAGACAAAAGCAATCTCATTGAAAAGTAGACAAAAGACATGAACAGCATTTTTTCAAAAGAATACAGATAAATGGCCAACAGACATATGAAAAAAATGTTCCATATCACTAATAACCACAGAAATGGAAATTAAAACTGCAATGACGTACCATCTCACTCCCATCAGAATGGCCACTATTGAAAAGTCATTTTTTTTACTTTTGCTGGTTTAAAGTTTATGTTATCTGAGAACAGTATAGCTACCCCTGCTTTCTTTTGACTTCCATTTGCCTGGATGATAGTTTTCCATCCCTTGACCCTTAGTCTGAAGGCATCTTTGTGGGTTAGATGTGTTTCCTGTAGGCAGCAGATACTAGGCTTGTGGATTTTTATCCACTCTGCCAGCCTGTATCTTTTAGAGGACAGTTCAGTCCATTCACA
>NW_012152308.1:154080-156045 GCF_000956105.1 Propithecus coquereli
TTTAGTATGTGTCAGAAACTGCTCTATCCTTTATATTATCTCATTTTATCTTGAAACAACCCTACAAAATGCAGATACTGTTTTTCCTATGATTTCATATGATGAAAGTTAAACTTTAATAACATTAAACAATTTCCTTGGATTCTATGGTTGGTAAGTAGCAGAATTGAAATTTAAAATAATGTCTGTTTAATCCTGGTGACTTCAATCCTCACCATGCCACTTCCCATGGTTCATTTTTGTGAAATATCTAATGATTATTCTGGTGTCTCTTCTCTTATATAGAGAGTTTTTAATGGGAATATTCTATAAAACTGTAAGAATGAGAAGAGTCCTATTGTGTGACACATGATCTTTTACCTATCATCCTTGCTTTACCCCAGATAGTTGTGTTCTTAGTCATGCCACATTGTATTCTATGATAAATACTCTTAATTCTTCTTGAAAGCTCCACATTCTAGGACTCTGTTTAATTTTCCTAGCTTGCTTTATTGATCCATAAATATTGAATGTACACATTAATGCCATGGCTAGGTTTTATTCCTTAACAAAGTTATCAATTTGAAGCTTTGATAATGTAATATGATCACATTTCTCCCAATCAATGAGAAATATGATAGATAATAAATAAAGACAAAGAGTAAGAGGTAAAAAAAGAAACATAACCTCTACTGTTTGCCTACAGTACCGCCTGTATATAGCTAGGGTGAGGAAGAGAGAGCTCAACAGCTAGGCCTTTGCCTTTCAACCCCAAGAGTTTGGCCCTAGATTCTTTGATTTTGAATCCTCTACTTAATTTCCATGTGTCTTGTTTCCAGTACTTTTTGCACATGAATTTTGCACTTCATCTGTGACCACATAATTTCATGTTTCTTTGCTCACATTCTTCTTGGAATGTTTTGTGCACCATATTTTCCTGATTATCTTCAACTTTTGACTCAAATCAAGCATCAACATCTATGATCTGAAGACATAGTCAAGAACTCCTCCCTCCTCTATGCATACATAATTCACCAATACAAATCAGCATATTATTTTATAGGTATAGTTAATTTAATCCTGAATCTCTTTTGTCAGATTAAACTCCTTAAGAGTATGTAGCCTACTAAAGTCTTTGCTGTATTTCACAGAATTAGGTCAAAATAAACTGTCTATAATGTGAGTTGAATTGTAATTAAGCAGCAATATTTAATGGATCATAATTTTATAAATATTAATTGAACAAATATTTATGTAGTTACTCTATTCAAGACATCATTGTTGGTGTTATATCCCTAGTTTTATATCTGTATGGGATCCTTAGGTGGTTTAAAATGTAGTCTCTGTGTTGAAAAATTTATAGGAAAAAAAGAAAAGTAGAACCCCAAATAACTATAAGAAAACAAGGTTATATTTGATGTTGTCTGTGGTATAATGGAAGTTATAGGAGTTCAGAGATTAAAGAAATGGAAAAGGCACTTCCACCTAGCATGATCACAAGCGGTTTCATAAGAAATGTGTTAGTCTATATGTTTGAGCCAGCCTTTAAAAAATGTATGAATTTCAGTAGACATAAAGGCAAAATATGGATTGACAAGGGCAAATGTATTGAAGTATAAATGTGTACAGGTCAAAAGCATAGCAATGGGATTGACAGTTTTGCTAAAGATTGGCCTACAAAAAGGGGAGCAAGAGCAGTTAAGAATGTCATAAACAACAGAACACTGAAAGCCTTCACTGAGTAGGCAATAGGTTTGAAGGTGGAAATGATGACATTAAAGAAATGTTACAAAACATTAATCTGAAAATAATGTTCAGAACTCATTGAAAGAATTAAAGGCAGGTATCTAGAAAAATTTAGTCACAAAATATGAAGTAGTTTTTATCTTGGATAACTTAGTTTTTAAATCAACAAAAGTAATGAAAGACAAAGAGGGTCACTATATAATGGTGAAGGGTACAGTTCAACAAGAAGACATAACAATT
>NW_012152308.1:157968-158475 GCF_000956105.1 Propithecus coquereli
AAGGATGGACATATTTGAAACATGGACTTGGGGGCGGGAACCAAGGGCAACACACGTAACCTAGACATCTGTACCTCCATAATATGCTGAAATTAAAAAAAAAAAAAGAAAAGTCAAATAATAACATATGCTGGCATGGATGCAGAGAGAAAGGAATTTGCTTATACACTGTGAGACTGGGTCGTGGTACAAGCGGATTGTACTAATTTGGTGGGATGCAAATTAGTACAACCTCTATAGAAAACAATATGGAGATTTCCCAAAGAACTAAAAGTAGATCTACCATTCAATCCAGCGATCTCACTACTCCTTTGGGCATCTCCCCAAAAGAAAAGAAATCATTTTATCAAAAGACACCTCTACTTTATTGTTTATCACAACACAATTCAGAATTGCAAAAATAGAGAATCAACGTAAGTGTCCATCAATACATGACTGGATAAAGAAAATATAGTGTGTATATATACGATGGAGTACTTCTCAGCCATAAAATGGAATGAAATTATA
>NW_012152308.1:158695-159325 GCF_000956105.1 Propithecus coquereli
TGTATTAGAATTTGGAAAGTAAGGAAAAGAGGACTCTGACCAGTTCCTTGCTGTACAAATAAACTGCCATGAAGAGAAATCGAAGACTGTTCAGAAAACAGATCAGAGGTAACTTAATGGAATGAAAAATAACATATATTGGGAAAAGTTGAAGGGCGTATAACTTTTTTAACTAGAGTAGGAAACTATGGAAGTGAGAAGTTATAGCAATGCTTTCTCTAGGGAATTATAATAAAAAATAGGATACATTCTCATTTTTCCAGGGGCAGTTAATAGAGAGCAGGGGATGAAATGCATGACCTCTACAATGCCCTTTCCAGGCTTGAGGTTCTATGATGTTCAATTTATTCAACCATAAGGAAGTTAGAAAGTTCATTTTATTTTTGTATTATCAACTTGGGAAATAAATTATTAACCGATAGATTTTTTTTTCCGCAAATTTGTTGTTTCCCAAGTGGTTTTCCAGTTTTAGCCAATATTACTCTCTGAACCACTGCAACAATCTAACAGATATAAGGTCAATGCTTAAATCATATGTTGACTCTAATATGCATCAGAGCTATTTATTTTTTTAAGAAAAAAATCAGAAAGTACATTTTGGTCTGTTTCCCATAATTTCCTTATTAATAT